>NC_092858.1:35745058-35772314 GCF_032062135.1 Pyxicephalus adspersus
GTTTCCAAGAAAGTCCTTGACAATGGCTTTGAATGATAACCAAACATTGCTTTCGACTTCTGACATTGTCCTGATGAAATGTTCATCTTTGATGAGCTGGCGATTCTGTGGACCATCAAACACACCGGCCTTTATTTTTTCCAATGATAGGCTAGGAAATGCCAAAATGAGGTACTTGAAACAGTCTCTTTCAGTTGGCAAAGCTTTAACAAACTGCTTCAGCAGACCCAGTTTCATGTGTAGAGGCGGGAATATAATATTCTTTCTATCAACAAGTGGCTCATGTAGAATGTTTGGATCACCTGGTTTTAGGGCAGATCTTGGAGTCCAATTCTTCATCTAACAGGGATACTTGGTGTATCTGCATTGCTGACCAAGATATTCCAACAACTCAGTGACAGTGACTTTACGTCTGCATATTCTTCAAAAAGAGAAACTGAATGGCCAATTCGGACTGACCCAAATATTTGGCCATTGTGAAGGAGGACACACTTTAAGCTCCGCTTTGAGCTATCGATGAATAGTCGCTATTCAGTTGAGTTATAGATTGGAATTCCCAATTGCTCCATTAAACCAGGTATGTTATGGCGATTCACAAAGCCACTGTCAGTTCTAAAGTACTGCAGAAATGCAATTTCTCTGGTTCGCAAGTACGATACCTTCATTCCTTTTTCAAGTAAGTTTTTCTCACGCAGTCTTGATGCTAGGAGTTTTGAAGCCTTCTTCGATAGTCCCAAATCACGTGCCAAATAACTCAACTCATGCTGATCATATCTCTTACGAACAGAGACCTCTTCAATTTCAAACTCTTCATCACTGTTGTCACCTAGTTCATCACCATAATCATGTTCTTCAAGAGAGGGTAGAGTAACGAAAACTGGCACTGGGGTTTAATCTGAATGAGCCACTGGGCGTATGGCGGATGGTAGACTAGGATACTCCATGTTACATTTTTTTTTCTTGTTATATCTTGACGTTTTTATAATTCAAAAGTAACAGTCACTGAAATGATCTCCTGGCTCTCACCAAACCATAGGTATACCAAATGCCATCTTATCACGTGTTCCCTTTGTCCACATCCGTAAACCCTCGACACACTGTTTGCACACTTTATCAGGGGCCCAAGACTTATCTTGATCACCAAGTTTAACTTTGAAATTTGCCAAATAGGCTTGCTCTACAAATGTGCTGATGTTCGCCCTTGGACTGGGAGTGGTGAAACTGCCACAGATATAACAAAATGAATCAGGGCTGTTTAGGCACTTACAACGAGAAACATTAGAGCCAGACATGATCTGAATGAAAGGAAATATGTGTGTAAGTAGAAAAATACATTTTGCTTATTCACTACGTAGAGCAACGAACAACCTCTGACCACACTGTCTTACGTGTAAATGAATAGCCTATACAAATCCACGCTACAGTAATCGCATTAAAATAAGCGGTAGAGAAAAAACCTGACATGACAGAAGAAAACTAACTGCACTTTCAGAATCAGCATACCTATCTTGGTGTAAATAAGCTTAAAAATTTAGGTCAACAAAAATGTGTTCAAAATTGTTCCCCGATGTTATGTATGCTGCAAGACTGATCATCATCACCAATCAACTAAGTTAAAAAATGTTTATAAAACTATAAAGCACACAAAACTCCTGAAAGAATGTCATTTGGATTGCTAAATCCAAAAAATCTGATTTAATTATGCTCTCCAAGCCTGGTGAATATAGACTATTATGAGTGCAGCTGGGTGATCCAGCAAACCTAGAATGGATTACTTAAAAATCATTAGTTGGCAAATGTTTTCAATCCTGGACCAGAACCATCACGGATTTGCTGGATCACCCAAGTTATCCCAATTTTCTCCAGTCCTAGAAAGCATTACTTAATCAGACTCCCTGTCTCACAAACAAATACCATATTGTAAAAAAACAAAATACACGTTTTTACTTTTTCCATTTCTCTATGTGCATATACTGCTGTTTTATTTACTTAGCTGTACAACATCCAGTAGAGGTAATATGGCTACCCTCTGCAGTATGTTTGTCAATTTCAGGACAGTCCTGCAACTTCAGGTATGTGGAAACTAACAGTTGTTTTTGTATTTTTTCTAATTACAGTGAATGTGCGGGTAAGTATACTGAAAAATAAAGTAAGTGCAGGCAGAAAAAAAAAAGGCGAAATGTCAGCACTTTTTATTAGGTAAATTTAGTTTCACGTTTAGAAAACAAGAGTAGGGCATCAAAGTATCAGAGATTATCTTCCTAAAGAAGAAAACTTGGGATCCTAAAAAGGAAAGTAAGTTATTATTTATTATTATTATTTATTATTATTAACTTATTATAGCAACACTTAAAAAATCTCTAATATTCTCACAGAATTTTCGAGAGGTGAATTTTAGATTGCAGCCCTTTCGGCTATGTAAGCAGAAATATTGTGACCAAAATATACATATCTCAGAATTCTTCTAACAGGCTACAAAATAAATAAAAAATTGTTATTTTTTTTTTATTTAATTCTGTGCAATTTTTCAAGACTTGAGATAACAAAACTGTGCTTTGTTAGAAAACGTTGCATTCTGACATTATTATCACCATGCTGAGAAGTAATTTAGTTGAACAGCATCAGAAAAAATGATAATAATAGCTATCTTTGCAAGCACACACTTGCTAGGTTTAGAAACTGCTGATTTGTCCTAAAAGATATATTATGCTGCAGAAGGGTGATTGGGACAGAACTCCATCAAAAGTTTTTATATATTGTGCCATATACACAAGCAGTAAAACTGGTAAAATAAAGCCCTGAAGGCCAGATGGCTCTGGATTTATGAATGCTTTTCAGTCTTTGCAACATTTTTCAGCTTGGGATGGCAATCCTCACTAGTGTTGGTCGAGTGTTCGGCAACCATTCGATCGAAAAGCCCAATATTTTTCAGGTGATCAAATGCCGAATTCGGGACTGTGTAGAACTGCAAAAGCAATCAGGGGAGCTGACAGCTCCACTCCCCAGATTGCTTTTGCAGCCCTAGCGTACCTGTAGTATGTGTTTTTGGATAGATATTCTCTATCCAAGAACACAGTGTTTTTGGATAGAGAATCTCTCTGACTGCAAAATTCCCACGGTCACCTGGCTGTACTTATCAGCCCAGTGACCGTTGGAACTAAACTGCAGATGAACTCTCAATGGAGAAACTCCATTGAGAGTTCATCTGCAGTCACAGCTGATTAAAAGCACTTGCGTGCCTCCTATTAGCTGTGACCGCAAATTCCCACGCTCCCTAGGATTGTACTTATCCATGATAAGTAAAGCCCAGTGACCCTGGGAACTGAACTCTCAATGGAGAAAATCCATTAAGAGTTCATTTGCAGTTCCACTGCGATCCCGGGGCACTAGAGGTTAATACCTTCTAGTGCCCGGGGATCGCAAACAGGAGGATTCTCTTGCAGCTCTGGGAATCCTCCATGACTGCAAGGGAATCATCCTGTTTGCGATCCCCGGCACTAGAGGGTAATTAACCTCTAGTGCCCTGGGATAGCAGTGGATTCTCAGGGCTGCAATCATTCTTGAATGCACAAGATTTAATATGTTGCTAGGAAACATAAACTCCAGAGAGGAATGTGAGGTGAATTACTAACAGTATACATAGGCAGTCTGTAAAATTGTAAATATCTATATAAAAGCTCCCCCATGGCAGTGGAAGGTTGGATGTTTAAGTACCCAACCATTCTCAGGACCCAACGATAGTTTCTGATTTCTTTGACATGAATGTTAGTCGTGATCATTTTTGTTAAGTCTATGTAGAGAGGTGGGAGGCCTTCAGCAGAAGAGCAGAGTCAAGGTGAGTATATTAGCAGCTTTAAACTACACTTGTATTGCCCAACATAAGCCTAAACACATATGCATTTTCAAGTTGCATGTTTGTATTAAATATATATATATTTTTTAATTTTTGCCATGCTGATTTTCAGGGTCTATTAATTTCATCACTAATTTGACAAAGCACAGGTATTTTATTCATTTTATTAGCTTGTGCCAAATGCTTTAGTGTGGTCTTTTCTTCGTATTCCTCATGGCATTATGGGGCGGAGAAAGGGATAGTTTAATGGAATCTTTACTACTTGTGTCCACTCCCTTCATGGTGATATGAAGCGACATGGTCGCTTTTTTGTAAGAACAATTATACAGCAAAAATCAGTTGTTGTAACACGAAAGTTTATAAATGATCAATGTACGGCAGAAATTCTCTGGCCTGCAGAATCGATGGCTCTGAGTGATGGATTTTAACAACACCAAGTTCACACTCAAAGACTTCCAGGGCTAGATTTGCAATTAGATACTATAGTCTTATACATGTGGGCAGAAGACAAAGAAGTGGCTTTTCACTATAGAATTATTAGCTGCATCATTTTTCCATTTTATTCAGTAGTAATACAGTCATTTCTCCTAAGCTTATTTACACATTTTTACAATATTGTAACACAAGCTGGGACCAAGACAACAGGAAAATGTTATTATTAAATTGCATTTATAAAGCCCCGACATACTACGCAGCACTATACAAAGTCCATAGTCATGTCACTAGTTGTGCCTCAAAGGAGCTCACAATCTACCATAGTCATATGCCATTACCACAGTTTAATTTTGGGGGAAGCCAATTAATCTAACTGCATGTTTTTGGAATGTGGGCGAAAACCTGAGTACCCAGAGTGCTAACCTCTGAGCCACCATGTTCTGTTTATAAATGGAGATTCTACCAGAGGGGTACTGATTTGGAGCTCGGACGTTAAATGCTGAGTTGCCGGAAAGCTTCTGTGATTGGCATCCAACCCTGGTAAAATTTTCTACTGCACTGAACTTAGAATGTATGCAAATCACTCTAAATGAATTGCTCTTGTGCAACACAAATCATTGGTTCTTGCTCTGAAATATCCTCTGCAAGGTTACCATTTAAATCAGTTCAAGAAAACCAAGGATTTGTAAATGGTGATTCTAGAACAGTTCTGTTGGTTTGGGCCCCAAGTGCTGAATGATAACAAAGCTCCAATGGTGGACATCAGAACCTGTTAACTTTTAAATGAAGTTTTACTGCAATTAACCTTAAAGGTATGCAAATCCCTTTAATTTAATTACACCCATGACATACTTTTAAATCAGATAGATACTTGCTGTGATTAATAGTGCCACTTCAGCTGATCTCACCTGACAGTCCTCAGCCTATTTTTAAGCTGGAAACAGATGGGTATCATCATAGGAAATTTGGATGCATAAATAAATTGTTGCAGAGACTTTCAGTATTCAAAATCCAGCGACATAATTCTTCATCCAGATAATCCATCATTCTGTACCTGTGTTCTCTGAAGCAGTGACACCCAACAAAATGCTGCATTTTTGAAGTGATGGTGCCAAATAACATGTTTCATCTGCTATAATAGATTTGTGATGTAGGGCCAGCCCCCTGTTATTGAAAAGCCTCTATTGTTTTAGGACGGGTAAGCTTTGATCACTGAGGAAAACAGATGGCTTTGGAGCTATTAACATATCTCAGCTGTAGCAAAGCCTGGAATAAAAATGCCCATGTGAGATCAAACTTCATAAAGCACAGGGCATGAGAATAAGTGTTCTCAATCTTTTACTTGTCACATTTTTTTAAAGGACAAAGACACGTTTCTAAGAAAAGCTACTAAGACTATACATATATATACTAGACTATTTATACATTATATACATGCATGGCAAAATAGATTTAAAATGAAAGTGCACCAAACTAAAGCACTGGCTTGAATAAATCCCTGAAATGCACTGTATATGGCAAAAGAATATTCATACCTTCTCTAAAAAAATAACCTTTTCATTAAAAAGCAGCACTGGGCATTTGTAAAAATGGATATCCCTGTGGTTAAATATATATATATATATCCAATACAACTGAATTTGTAGAATATCTGCTCCCACTGCAAGTAGTGGTCATACCCCCTCCATCTCCCAGTCATACATTACTACAGGACTTCCAAGTTGTTAAAAAGACCATTGTCTGTGGCAACAAAAAATTTAACCCATTTAGTAATTAAATATCAGAACAGTTGAGAATATAGGAATGAAAGAACTGAACTCTTCTCCTATTACAGATAGATATTTCTGTTACCCTGATAAGGTCACTATAACCGTCTTTTAAAAGGCTGGTTCATCCTAGGAAAATGGTGTCATCAGTTAACTGATCAACCACATTTTCCTATAATTTATTGCTAGCAATTTCTACACATGCAGTCATATGTAATTGTGATCAATCATACACATTTGGAGCATTGTGCTATCACTAATGGCTAATCATTGCTACATGCTACACACCATTATTTCCTGTGTGGCAATTGTTAGCAATTAATTGCAGGGTGATCATGGGTGATGATTAGTCCAGCAAACATTTCTCTTGTGCTCCCAGCCTTATTCTCCATTACATAGTGGATGATCATTGTTATACCATTGTATGATCTAGCAGCTCTCAAGATAAGCCTGCTGCAGGTGGTTCATCAGCATGAATCCTGTTGGAGAATTCAACTTAGGTACAGTAAAAATATAAAATGTTGTCCTTCTGACTAGTTCTATTTTGCAATATTTTAGCAGAGTGGTTCCCTTTGGACTCTAAAATATACTTGAAACAGCTCTAGAAACCCGACCAGTGTTTATGTCACTTTGTCTTCTGGCCTTTTAATTGGTCATATGGTATAAATATAACTGCAGCTTTACTGTAACAAAGCAATGTTTTTCTTAGGAGGAAGAGTAGGCATATGGCTATTAGGTTTCATCAATTCCCCCATGGTACACACAAAAGTAAAGTCATACACCAAATCTTTATGTGCATGTAACACTATATTGAACAGGCAACAACAGAGACACTCCACCTGTTCTTTTATGTTCCTGCTGATCCAAACATTTTTACATGTACAGAAAGAAAGAGTGTACAGCCTTATGTTTGTTTGCACCATGGCTATAGTACTATTTGATTTGGAATTCCCCCCAAATTTCTTCCTTCCTCTAAAAGCTATGGGTTTATGTGATAGCAAAAATCTGCGGAGAGCTTGCAGTACATATTTGGGCACTTTTATTAGTAATTCCATTACTGTTTAATCTATTCTAAAGCAGATCACAGAGATTTCAGGAAGATCAAAATAAGCTGAATGCATAGTTAACATATCCAGGGAAGGTCCCTTATAGTAAAAACGTTAAATCCTTTTCATATAGCATGAAGAATCGCTCATTAAGCTCAATATTAAAGAGGATTTATATAGCGCCCACATATTACCCAGCGCTGTTCAATAAATAAGGGTTGCAAATGACAGAGAGATACAGACAATGACACAAGAAGTGGGGAGGACTCTGCCCCAAAGAGCTTACAATCCAGGAGGTGGAGGACATTGGAATATGCATAAGAATGCAATGTGCATCAAATACTTGATCTGGAGTAGGTATATTTGCCTCAGCAAAGCACTACTTTGGACTTGAAGCTATTGTTTTTCATGAATTTGTCCTCCACTACTTTTATTCAAATTAAACTTCTTTGTTAGTAATGTCAAACATGTTGTAAAGTCTGCACTTATTTATACATAAATGTTGTTAAAATCTTCTTTCCACAAGCTAATTTTTAATTAATGTGGCCCTTCTTCTAGAAAACATTACTGAACTAGCTCTAAGGAGAAGAGGAGGCAGCTCATTCGGAATTTGATTGCATAATGCTGAGCTCTTTGAAGCAGAGCAGGTCCTAGCAGCTGGGAAACTTTGATAAACACAGAGGATTTTTCTGTTTTCCATTTCACCTACAGCCAAACAATGTCATTAGCATCACAGCAGGTAACACATTATTGGGGGAAATGTAGGGCTAGCTGACAACAACTGGTTGGAGGGTTCTTTCCTTCAATGTATATTTTAATTTCTAAATTAGGGAAAAAGCAAAGAAATCCTCAAAGTTTTCATCTGAAAAAAGTTCTTACGATATTTAAATTTAGGGAACATGACACTATTTTATGAATTGCAAAGTTAAACCAAAGATATTCAAAAATATAATTAATGTCTCTGGGAAGTGCTTAAAAAAAATCAAAATATTACCATAAAAAGTTAAGACCCTTCACAAATAATAATAGTTTAACGCAAAGTATCAAAAATGTCATCTTTTTTTAGGAACATTTTTACATCTTTGAAAATGTTATGAAGTCTTTTGTTTAGTTTTATTTTTTGGGTTAATGCACACATTTACTATGGAACTATGCAAGACACATTCCTTATATAGGCAGCTTAAAACAAGTTAATTAAATGATCATATGATTCTTTGTAGGCTTCTGCTTATCATGTTTAGACAAAACAATGGGCGAAACACATTGTTTTCCATTTCCACCAACCTTAGTAATGGTAAATGTGCTTATAGTAGAATAACAGAAATTCCACTGCTTAATGTTTCCGTAGATAAATTGCCCTCTACTGAATTGATATTCTAATCTGACATTTAATTTGAATCCCTTTGTAATCTAAATAACTCTCTGGTTTCTCTTTATCTGGCAGATTAAATTGTTGGCTTGCTTTCAGAACAAATGTAATGTTCTAAGCTAACATGATCAATCCCATTCTGACTTAATAACAGTCATGTACTACTGCACTTGACAAAATGTATAAACGAAAAACAAAACATAGAAAAACAGTAATGCAAGGATTAAATGGATTGTTTTCTCTCCAGGGATCAGGGTAAAAATGTCACCCTCATTCACCATATCATCCAGAGACAGAATAAATATTAAAAGCAATACATAACAATTTCTATGACATGAAACAGATCATTACACCTACTGTAAGTCAATGGCATTTGGTCTTAATAGAAGACACTTCTTGGAAGATGTACAGACTTAGCATACCGTGCCAATATTCAAACCTGCTTCCATGCTGTCACTGTGATATTTCAAGACATTAGCCCCAGCTGGCAGATCCATCTATCATGATGTATAGCAATGGGCTCTTTTTACAGATCTATGGATTATGATTTTTCCCACCATCATTTCCTGTACAGAATGTGCAAGCACAGGCACAATGTTATTTTTAATGCATATAGAAAAGTACCAGGCTTACCAGTGGAGAATGTGAAAATAGTTTTTTTTACATTTCACAGTTTCTCATTGGAGTTATGCAGGAAATGATAAGCCACTAAATGTCACTATGGCTATCCCATTTAGTCAATTGAGAGTCACTGTAGCACTTTGTTTAAAAAACTTAAACTAGGTACACACATGCAATAACTGTTAGAAAATGAACGACTTATGCACGATTATTTTGAACGATCGTATTGTGCACAATTCTGTACATGTTGTAACAATACGATCGTTCAAATATAGACCACCGATAATGTACACATGCTAGATACGAACGATGCAGGAAGTGACATGTAAAGGAAAGTGTATTACAGAACAATTAATTGATCACTGAACGACACAATAGATTGTGAACAATCGTCGCCCAATTAGATCTGCCGGGTAGTTGGTTTCCAGCGACAATCTACCTTCATTGGCGTCGTTGTGCTATTTTTTTGTTAATGACTATTGGACGAACGTTGGTCGTTAGTCATTCGTTTCCAACGATATTTATTGCACGTGTGTACGCAGCTTTAGACATGTGTCAGAGGATACAGTGTATCACAATTTTCTGCATATGAAAAAGCATTGTTGCAGATCAGCCAGAGTACCCGTTGTTGAACCTATCCATTGCCAAAATCACCTACACTGTGCATGCGAGAGTAATAATTGGACCATAAAGCAATGGGTGAATTGTTATCAGCTGAAAAAGAATAAATATATCTTGTAATGAGGTACTTGTTATGGCGTAAATAACAGTGTCTAGCTTCCAGCATCAGCTTCCTTTGGGTCCCTTTGCATTCAGCCATGTGGCCTCCTCTACCAGCAAAGGAGGTTGGTGCCAGCAGACTTCCTACTGCTAGATGCCATAATCACAAGTTTGAATGGAGAGAAAGAACTTTATTACACTAAACATATGCAAATTTCTTTCTGATCGAAATTTGTGTGATATAGCATTTTCAGTTAGGGCAGCCAACCCAACATTTCTTCTAAATTCTGGCCTAAGGAGCAAATATTCTAATGCCCCCAACCAAGTCTTACCCAGACATCAAGGCATATGGACATTTTACAATGCTAATTTTTTAAATTTTACTTTAAGAGATTAAAACTCAACTGTCACATACTGAAATCCAGGAATGAGGAAACATAAACTCATTTCAAGAGGTAGTGAATGAACTGAAGCAGCAATTATTACCATAGAGACCTGGCAGTATGACAGGGAAATTAAAGAAGGAAAAACATTAATATTGTATTATTCCCACTGTAGCTGGCAGTGCAATGATATAATTTACTGTGAAAGGGTTGTTTAAGAAGATAAATCTCTGTCTTCCTGACATCCAGTTGCAAGTTAAAAAAAAAATCATTGCTTACTAAATAGTCTAAAGCATGCAAGGCTTGTAAACTGAGCTTCTGATTCTATTTAAAAAAAAACTCTTTTCCTCTATTTCACATGCAAATACCTGAACTAAATATGGAAATATGTTTATTGGTTTCCATGGGTAGCAATGACAGTTTGTTGTAGGCACATTAACTCATGAATGGTCATACTGAACATTTTCAAATAGAATAAATTGAAAACATAATTGGCTTTATTTATCTGTGTCTGCTGGAAGAATTGTTTTTCTCCAATACCAATTTAAGTCTAAAACATATTTATATGCACTACAGGGCCATATTGCTACACGTGAAAAGGTTGTCAACGGTTGTCTTAATTATTCCGTTTATGTGGACATTTTACAAAATACATCTCATGTATCACCATCACACCTGTGTTTTTAAAGTTCTTCTTTCTGCAAACTCCTCTCAATGCATACATACAGACATTAAACCAATTGAAGATTATATTCCAAAATGGCTAATAAATTGTAAGTTAATGCTATAGTGAAGGTGAAAAATAGGAAAAATGAACATATAGCTAATCATAATGAACATTTTTTTTATCTGCTTTATGCAGCCATAAATATGCTTACCAAATTGCCTGGACAAGTAAATAGCATGTATGTAATATGTTGACACTTTATTAATATAAAAGTTTATACAAATAATAATATGTTAGCAAGATGTAGACGATCCAAAGGTAACAATTGTAATTGACTATAGAAGCGTTTAGGTTTTTCAATGGATTGCAGTACAGTAGAAGTTTGGCTGATGATCAGACTATCAGCCAAGTCACTCATGTGTTGTTTTTCATTTCTTGAGGCAATAGTATGTTATTATAAATCCATCTAGTAGTGCTGCAGGTCGCTGAGCCAGAAGTTCCCAATGCTCCATTGTCAATACTAGCATTCTGTTTATGTTGTTCATTTTAAAAAAAAAAGTTTAACATTTGAAGGTAGAAAAGTACTGGTGGTTCTCCTACATCAACAATTTATGTATCGCCAGAGCTTTTCATACTGAAAAAAAAAATAAAAGCATCCTTTAGATGGGAAGAGAATTCTCAGAGCTGGAAACACAGATTTATATGTATTAGCCTCTTGAGCATAGTAAAGTCAGATATTCTAGCATAATAAACTGAATTTTAATGAAAATGCCCTTCAGTAAAAATCCCTTGAAGTTTTGTAGCTTGAAAGGAATAAGGCCAGTTTTGGGGCCTGTAGAAATGTGAGTGCAAGGCACAATAAATGTGTAATATTATCGAAATAACATTGTTTGGGTTTTAGGTCAGTCACAACTATAGGCGGCTTAAAAGAGTCTTGTGATCTTACGGGGGTGATGGCCATTAAGCATAAAAGTATTAGATTGTATTTGTCAATAAGTGGAGCATATACCTCTATCCTTTTATTACGTTTGCCAAAACTCAAGTGTAAATAAATACATATAAATAAGTACAGAAATAAGAGTAGGACTTTATTCCAAATTAGTTTATTACACTTAGTTTCACAAAAATTATTCTAACAAAGATCCACAATCTCAAAATTGTTATAATAAAATGGAAAGTAACAGAAATGGAAGAAAAGGTCCAAAGATAAAGTATGTTCCTAATATGACACGCTAATATTCGCCAAAGGACTGCTCCAGGGGGAGCATCAATTAAAAAAGCTGAAAATTATATTCCATTTAAGAAGGTTGGTAGTGTGATACTGTCCAAGGTTTCTGGGAGCTGGATCTTTTCTGATGGTAAGTATTGTCGGAGTGCTACAAAATGTGCATTTGCTTTTTTGAACGGGGTGGGGGAAAATTCCCAGATGAAACTTTACAGTACTGGGATCAACAAGTGATGAAGAGATTACTCTTTGTTTTGGTCCATAACTAGTTAAAGAAGGATTGCTCCTGTGAATGTTAACACAGCATGGTTATGCTTACTCTCTGTACTGTATAATGGAGGGAGCCAAGGTTAGCACACCAGGTTGCTCACTTGATTTGTATTACAGACACATGCCTATTACACAAGAAGAGGGATTCATATTCAGATACAGAGGATAGCTTGAAACAAACATAGGATCGTAATTTAATTTAATTCAGAATAAGTAGCAAGGATACCACAGTTATTTTTCTAATGGCAATTTTAGGTCTAAGCAATTCGGTTTATACTTAAAAAAGTAAAAAATTTCAATTTACCAATTTTTAGATAAGCAGCTGCATTAGTTTTATTTTTCCATGCCTTTTTTTCTTAGACATGTTTTTTTGTCCTAGAGTGACAACACTTACGATACAATTTCTAGGATGTATAGTGTTGTCACCCTAACGCAGGAGCAGAGCACAGGCTCAGAGTGCAAAATTGACAACATTTCATGGAGAATCAGATATCAATGCTTATCAAACACATATATCAATTTAAAAGACCAAATGGGAACAAATGAAGTTCCTGTTTTACTCGCATGTAGGTATAATGATAAAAAAAAGGTAGTGCACAAAACAATATATTTAGAGCAGCAGCCTAGTTAACCCCCCACCCTTTAAAAAAACTGATTTCACCCAATTCAAAGATTCACTTAATCGGAATGGCTACTATAACAAAAGTGCTGTTTGTGCCTGTTTTAAATCTGTGTTTTTTCTTTCATTTCACAGTACATGGTCTGGAAGTTCAGTTATTGGCTGACCTAGTTGGCTCAGCTTTGCTTATCTGTGTAGCAGTAGTAGGCAAAATAAAGCATAATCTTTATTGGAATAGCAAATTACTACAATCTCTGATTACAGTTCTATATTGAAAATGTGCCATCAGGGTCAGTTTTAAATTATTTCTTGAAATGAACCTTTAGGTTGGATTTATCTATTCCAATTGTAAACTATATTGCATGCAAATTCTACCTACTTTTTTTCTTGCTGATCCGTTCCTAACTAGTGCATGTACAGTTTGTGTAAGTAGGTTTCATTAGAAACAGATTAAGGGCTGACAATGAGATTACTCCACAAAGCACTGTAATGGTGGCTGCAGTCACTGTGGAGGCTTCTGGCGGGGTGGGGTAGGTCCCTCATCCCAACCTCATATTCCATATTAAAAAGAAAGGTCAGAATAACAAAATCTTTGTTTTACAACTAATTATATCACTACAATAATATTAATGATAATTTTGATATGAAAATACCTGTTCTAGGTCACCAGTCACTGAAATAAGGATGACGATGACCGCCGTGGAGCATTCACCTTCAAAAACAAGTTAGTAATAGAAGCTCACATAATTAAATGTTTATGGTTCCTTTAAAAAACTAGGGGCTCTCTTTATAAAACAGGGATTCTGACGTTCCCGCATGGGAATCTTTCAGGCCCTTGTGTTTCAATAGCAGTATTTGATTCCCACAAAGGAATGTCAGATTCCCTGTTTTATAAATAGAGCCCTAAGTAGGCTGCTTTGTTTTTGCAGGATAACAATGAAAAGTTTCAGGGCCTCTCTGTGATAACAAGCATTCAAAACATGCAATATTTTTGTGAAAAATGAATTTTGAAGGGGTATTTTCAGTCCAAATTAAAATGTTGGGAATAAATAGGTATACTTCTTATAGACTGTAGGTCTGCAAGATATATATTGAGCTCCTAATTGTCTACAGAAGCCTGACAACTTTTCTCTACTATAATCCCAAACAGTGTTATCGGCCCTGTCCAGTTCTGTTGTGCTGGACTAAAGAACACCCAATTATGTTAAAGAGATGAGGAGTGGTGGTCTGCAATCCGAAAGAGAAGAATTCAGGAGGGGACCAATACTGTTTTGAATTTTATTGCAACAAATGCAATGTGTAGTCAGCTAAAAAAGAAAGATAGGAGCTGAATGGGTTTCTATGAAATCAAAAGGTATTTTTCTGTATTTATTTTGAAATATTTATGTATAAATATATTTATATTTTGCTTGGACTTTTGTTTTATGCTTGTTTACTTACCCTAGAATGAAAGACGTTACGAACTGAGAATACTTACAATGCATACACAGATTCAACAAACCCTTAATTGTCTCTTATAATTGCTAAAAATTCTCAATACTATTGATTGAAATAGTAAGAAATAATATAGAAATTAGACCAATATTATTAACATAGAAGTTGTCTTTGTTTAATACTCAGTAAAACGATTTACAAATATGTAAAACTCCTGTATGGGCTTGTATGTTCACAGCCTCTTCTCCAATCAGAAGGCTGGCACACATATTGGCAGGTGGTGGTGCACGTCCCTATTGACTAAGCTACCTTTGCAAGGACAATTGTGTTGGGTGTAAAATTTAGTTGTTTCTGAGCTTGACATTTGCTTCTGACCATTAATTTTCTAATCATGCATGAACTCAGCTTAGCCTGACTTTGTGGTTTGTTCTTGTTTTTGAGTTTATTCCCTACACAGGCATGTGGTAATTAAAATCTTCTTGCTTGCTATCAGACCATCCCCCCTCCATCCTTCACACCTGAAAAAAGACAACTAAAAAAATCGTAAAAAATGGCCTGATAATGATACATAACCCAAATTACCAGTTTAACCAAATCACATTTTAACCAGCCCGGTTTCAGCTCCAAGAAGGCATTACCCTTTTTACCACCATCAACTTCCAGTCTGCACCCTATTGATATTGTTGGTTCCTAACTGCAACCCTACTGCCATGGGAGCGATATCAATTACTGGCAGACTATTTACCTGCCCAGTTTTCCTTTCTGTTAAATTCACATCACTCAGGAGACCCCCACACCTAAGATGGCTCTCCACCAACTCCACATCACATTATACATATACTGCCCTCAAGGACCTCAAACCGCCTAACCCAAATTACAACCCTTAAAAACCACCCGATGGAAACATTTTTATCAAAAAATGAGAGGGGGGTGGGAAAATTGCACCCTTTCGTACTGTCCTCTGACTCCAACTTCCTGTCTCTACCCTACTATGTCCACTTTTCCTTGCCCCTATTTTTCTTTCACACCAATCCAACCTCTGAATCTTCTTTGACCACCCCTTAAGCCTATCCTGCCTGCTCTGTCTTAACATCCAGATATGTTGCCCTCTGCCTATCTCCTTTCTCTCACAGGCTCTGGGCCCTTCTTTAACACTTCCCAACCACACATCTATTAAACCACTAAAACCTCTGGTGCTCCCATACTAGTGCCTTGATGGTCCCAAGTATACGTGGCTATCCAAACTTGCATAGATCCTAACTTGCCTGTGATATATGCTATACTATAAAAAAATTAAATTGCAATTAGTTTAAATTTGTTAAATTTAAAACAAACAACCCCCCCCCCCCATAACAGCAAGGGGAAGCTATTTTTCCTGGGTTTTAACTTTAAACAATCTATAACAATGATAAGTAGAGCAGTAACAAGACCTTTAGATAAAAATTCTCAAGAATGCAGTGAAGCCAGTCAGATGAGTGATAAAAAATCATATGCATTATAGTGATTTCCCAGGCCCTTGATCCCAGTGGAGTCAAGTAATTAGAGACTCTTATTATATAATATAATGCAGAAGTTATCTAAATGTTTATTTTCCATTATTTTTTAGAATAGTGGATAGAGCTACGATAGCCACTGTTTTTTGTTCCAGGCCAAATGGACATTTAGAACATTTCAGAACCATTGTTTATAGCACAGACACTAATAAATGACTATTAAATTGATCTAAAATACATTTTTGTGCTATACCTGTTATAAAACACCGATGTTGGCCCAGGGGCAATAAGGAATTAATATATTTGGCTTCTTTCACTATCCTAAATTGAGACTTTCAGATTTAGGAAGCCTCCATGGTGATCTGCTCTGGTTTAGTGGAGAGTTTTTTGGTTTCTTTAACCCCTTTGCCACTATGGTATATGTTTCTGGTAGCACCAGCCTGTAAATAAATTTCTGGTCCATGATCAGATATCTACCTAAAAAGCATGTGATTGCAATAATGATAAATTAAAAGATTTAATCATTAGAGTTTAATTAAAAACAAAAATCTTTTCAAAATTTTAAAGACCCTTCACGTTCATGGACATATGAATGCAAAAGTGCATGTTGTTGTTTATTTTATGTTTTATTTGCTATTTTTCCTTTGTGGTCCTGCTTTGTTGTAAACTTGTATATGTTAATAACTTTTAAAAAAGAAGAAAAAAATCAAAAAAGAATAAAAAAAGTACATGTTGTGTGCGGATGCATTAAGAACATTTTTTTCTTCTATGAAGTCCCTGCTTTTAACAAATATATAATATTTAGGAGTTTCATGTACAATTTTATTTGAATGTACATTTTACTATATGTTACAGTGTTTTCAGGTCTAATTAGAATTGACAGCCAGTACTTTTTATCTCTTGTGATTGAAAACAAACATTGCACAACCTAGTGAATGAAATTACATACATAAATATAACTTTGATATACACAAAAAAAAAATATATATATTTTTGGGGGACATGTCCTCCTGTAAACCCCTTTCTCTGATATTTGAGTGACAATGCCATGTTGAACTTTTTCCAGGTGCTTTGCAATTAGCAAATTTCAATATACTTCTCTCTACCTCCCAGCAAAATGCTAATAATAAGTGAAAACATGTTACAATACAATACATATAAAGTGTACAGTCGTAACACTAGAGCAGGTCTCTGTATGTTTGGCCATGTCTACTTAATACCTTTTAAATACATTTAATAACATATGCGAACCACTAGTTAATGTTTCAATACATTTACCCCAATATTAAAACAAGCACTTTTGTTGAATAAATCACTATGGGAATTTTTTTTATACTAGTCATTGCTCTATTGTATTAGTTTTTTTATGAATAAGGATACTAACAAAGTCTTTCAATGGGATATTTCATTGTGGTTAATTGGCTGGGTTTGGGATAGGTTCTTGTGTGTTACTAAATCATGAACATTGTCATGGTTATTTTGAGCTTTGTTTAGCTTGTTAAAGTTTTATATATTACATAATATTAATTTTATTAATAATGTTCCTAAAATTGGAATTTTATTTATGTTTCCTTGGCCCTGCCTTAAATATACAGTAAGAGGTTAACAAAAATAGCAAACTGCTAACTCAGCCTTAACAGCGGAGAAAAATATTGTTCTTACAGAATCTTTTACCCAGAGACCTCAGATTTCTTTTATAAGCCTCAGACACAAAATGATGGGAAGGCTTGCCAAAATCCCCATGGCAATTAAAACAGCACATAAACTGTGGATTGCCAGAGCTTCCTACAAGTCTAACCCCAATGCTCATTTTATTATTACTTTTTCATTACCTGAACAAAGGTGTTCCAAAATCTCTAAGTATTCTTCTCATTACTGCAGGAACCCCCATGGACTGGAAGATAAGCATTTTTCATGTCTGCACGGTAAAAATGTCTCCAGCAAATGGTCTTTCTGGTAAAGCACCCAAGCCTTGAAATTATATGTATTGCAAGTACCGAAGCGTTTCTTTTTTAGTGATTGGCTCTTAGACGAGAATCTTACAAACAGCCAGCTCTTCTCCCAGCAGGACAAATAACAAAAGTGGAATTGCTGCCCAAAATAATGATGGTGATTACACTAAAGATGGGTGAGTTCTACCATGACAATTACCAAACATGGCAAGCACATGTAAATGAAAAAGCAAGCTATGAAATTTCTCTGCAACATTACTCATTACTAATAAATGTAGAAAGTTTTCTTTAAACTTTTATCACTCTATTATAATAGAAATTGGGAAATTGGCCTGGTAATACATCCACAGCTGAACATCTACAAAGCCATATTTTAAATGTCAGTTATCATAGTTTTAAATGAATCTGCCATATAATTAGGAAAAATCGTGATGTCTAAAGCACATAAAAAGAATATTACAACTGCAGTTATTTTTAAAGGTACATTAAAGTCAAAATTGGGAATTAATATATATTTATAGGCAAAATTAAAAAAAATGCATTTTCCCACTTTTTTGTTTCTTTAAAGCATACTGCTTCTGTATGCACACTAGAGGGTTTTTCAATACACATGGGAGTTTGGGCATCCAGAAAATTTTGACCAGATTAGCTTGATCTGACAATTGTAGACAACACCAAGTCTTCTTTTTTTTGTGCGCTTTAGAAATCAAAGGATATAAGACAAAGTCACGTAGTTTCACAGAAACACTTATGCCTCAATATTTAAACATAAGGTCTAGTGGGAGCAAAACAAACTTAGGCTAGTTATTTTCAGTCTAGAGAAATGCCTAAAACTTTCTAAATAGTGGACTATTTAGGGAACCATCCATGTCCTCCAAAAACTAAACATATTATCAGCAAAAGGGGCTAACCCCCATCCCCCCCATCCCTTTGTTATTTGTTATTTTCCCCCTGATCGCCTCAGCTAGGGACCCAATAGTCATGGCAAAGTGCAAGGATGAAAAGTGGCAACCCTTCTGAGTGCCCATGTACAAAGGAAATGCTTTCATCAACGTACCATTTGTGCCCCCATGGCAGATGGAGTGCATAAAGAAGCTACATCCAGCTAATGAATTAGGAGTCCAACCTCTCAAAAACTGACCAAAGATAAGGCAACTCTACGCTGTAATAAGCTTTGGCAATATCAAGTAAAAATCAGTCTCCCCCTATGCAACTGCCAATTTAAATATAATCAACAAAATTTATTATCTGAGGTTAGGATGGGCCGATATGAATCTGGAAGCTTAGGTGTCTCATAAGCCTGCAGAGTGCCTCAGATACCAAGAAGCCCCAACTCAGCAATCATTCTAGCCTATGAAGCAGGTCTAGTACTACAGAAATGGCTGAGGTTGTGGGTGATCTTAAGGGCTGAGCTGTTCTGCAGCCTTTTGTAACCCTTTAATGACCAAGACAAATTCTGCAGTTGTTTCTTTTTGCATATCAAAGCACAGCTTGCTCCTGAAGTTAATGAATGTCTAGGCTCCATAAAGTTTTTTTTTCTGATAAGCTCACAGTAAGGATTTTTTACAGTAACTGACACCACGCTGCCTAATAATATGTTGAGACAAACATCTGTCCTAATTGTATTTATTAAAAAAATGTACGTGTTCCATCTTACATACAGATTCAATTTAAGAACAAACCTACAGTCCCCATCTTGTATATACCCGGGGACTACCTGTAATTTCTGAGTTTTGGCAGTAGAAAGTAAGCAGTGAGAATATGCAAATGGAAGTGATGACTGAATGTTCAAAAATATGTATACAGGTCCACAATGGTTTGAGCAGGAAAACTTGATAACAACAACAACTTGATAACAATCAGTCACAACAAAGTGTCGAGACCTAGCCCTTCTTGGTCTCAAAAACAAAGAATATAGCACCCAGAGAAGAGGTTTCACTCCTTGCCAAGACCCACAATCTGGCCAAATACAACATGAAGTAAGGCTAATGTATTTCCCAAAGCCAGCGTTTGACAAAAACAATTTTGCACACAACTTTTGAACTTTAGAGGGAAAGTCTCGGAATGCAAAGATTTTGGTCCCATTTATTTGGATATCAGAAAAATCTTGCATTTAGAGCAGAATATTGTCATGGTCTCCAAAATTCAGGAGCTATCAAGAACAATTCCCAGGAGGTAAGAGGTGTGCAAAAACACACTAAATATGTTCCTCTAAGTATAATGAGGTCAGGACATCCTTGTTGTTGTGTCATAATAGCTAGAATTAAGTATTCTTCACAGGTCCCATGTGATTTTTAGGTATCCCAATAAAACGGACATTGTTCGGATTAGAATGGTCTATATTGGAAACCCTGATTTCTGAAAAATAAAAGCACATTTCATCAAGTACTATTTCAAATTTACTCAATAAAGGTAGAAAACAAACTTAAAAGTTGTTTGTAGTCTAAAACTTGATAATATGGTACATGCAAATCTTCTCTTTGGGAGTTATTGAAATTATTGCCTAATCTTTCATGTTCAGCCATTAGTAGACTTGAGTTAGGCACATTACGAACAAAAGACTGGCCACCATTACTACAAGTAAACACCAGACAGATATAGAATAGGAGCGAATGCACAGAATAAGCTTGATCTATACATGAATTCTAAGATCAGAGAGCAACTGCCTAGAAATGCATTGTAAAGTAACAAGATTTTTTAAAGTAATGGATTTTTGCTATTGTAATTTGCTAATTGTTAGCAAATGTTTTCAATCCTGGACCAGATCCATTTCAGGTTTGCTGGATCACCCAGCTTCACTGATGAAAGTATCTTCTCTAGTCCTAATGTATCTTCTCTAGTCTTGGATAGCTTTAATAAATTAGGCCCCATATGTGTTCAGCTTTGTTGGGCTGCTCAATGTAGTCCCAGCACAGTACCATGCTGAATAACTTCAAAGTCATGTATTATCGATATTTTCCATACATATTTTTAGAACATTCTTTTAAAAAACATAGAACATTTCTATATATAAAATATATTATGTTTATCAGACTACATATATATATATATATATATATATATAGCAATTTTTAGCAAAATGTAAAATATGGTATTATATTCATAGGTGTAGGCTGTGTAAATGATATATATACTTAGACATTACATATAAAATTCTTGTTTGGCCCTTCCATATGCCCAGAGTTTCTATTTGTGAGAGTGACACCCCACCTCACTTTGCCGACTGACCTGTCATGCAGCATTGTCTACTTTGCACATATGTAGTGCACTGCCAGGATTGTTACATGTTTTGGTGTGTTTGAGTGCAATAGACTGTCCATTCAAATGATTTGACTGGAAAGAACAAGAAGGGAGGGGTCTGTCTGTCTGTCTGTCTGTCTGTGTGTCTAGATAGGCACGGGATAGTGTCACATGTCATGATGTGTAAAGTGATGGCATATTTATTGCATAGTAAACAGGCTCAAAGAAGGAAAGCAAAAATGTCTCTGGTCTATACGGAGTATACAGGTGCGAAAGAGATTCTCTATCCAAGAACACAGAGTCTTGTGGCTGTGCTCTTCATGAATGAATGCAGCCGTGAGAATCCTCCTGTGCGTAATTCCCGGGCACTAGAGGTTAAATGAGGCCAAGCCCTCATTTACCTTCCAGTGCCCCAGGATCGCACACAGGAGGATTCCCATGGATTCTGATTGTAGCCGCTGTACTCCTCCTGTAATGATTTCCTAGATCTTCTGATGGGTCCGCAAAATCAGTTCGCCAAAATTTCGCGGACCCATCAGAAGTTCGAGGAAATTTTTGCAAGAATGTCAAAGGCATTTTTGCTCATCCCTAATACCAACCACTTAAACCCTTGCCGTAGCCCCTATTTCTGTATTGCCTATGGTATTAGACCATCCCTGACAAGTCCCCTTTTTCCTGTGCCATGACCAATATAATAATGTGTGGGGAGTTGTATTCCAAAGGACCAATAAAGCAAGGGTAGATAGGATAATATTGCAAGTACAACCAAATGGTTCTTGTGAGATAAGACATCCCCCTGAAAAAAAGACCTAGGGCATATTTTGGCATTTCAAAAATATAAGACAGTGCCTTATAATAGGGGAAACAGGGTATGAAGGGGAAGGAGCTGGAAGTTAGTGGATGTGGTCAAACCTGGGCAGGGCTCATGCAATAAATATGATGTGCCAGGGTCCCAGTGCCCTCTGTACTATCACAGACTTTTAGTGCCTTTTGTTTTATCCATATGGTGGCATAGTTTTCTAGTTCCGCATAGCGTGTAACAGCATTCTAGTGTATCTATAAGTTGCAGTCTTAAACTGTCAACCATAATGCGTTTTTTGGATTTCCGGTGCACCCAAAGTGTGTTCCAGCTTTAAAATACCGTTAATATGTTCCCTTTATCACAAAATTGTAGGGTCCCCCTTATAGAGTTCTAATACTGCAAACAGAGATTGGGGGGACTGCCTTGAAAATGGTAAAGTTTGGGGGTTGCATGTGACAGCTTCAGATATTCAGCATGTACCCATACCAGTAATGGGCATATATCTTTTACAATAGGCAAATTCTAATGGCATGCAGATATTACTGATGAAACACTTTCTAATAATGTGCAGATATTACCAAGAGCAGGCAGATATCAATAACGTGCAGATATTACAAACAACAGGCAACTATTACCAGCAACATGCAGTTATCAATAGCATAGAGATAATAACATTGACATGCAGATTTTTATATTAAAAATAATCAGATATCAGTAATAGTAATCAGTAATAGAGATAGGCAGATATAACCAATAGCAGGCAGCTATCACCAACATCACACACAATTATTACCTGCGAGTGCTTACATAAATTGCAAAAAAGAACACCAGCAGATATTAGCAATGATGAGCAAATATCAATGAGATAACAATTATAACAGGCAGATATCAATGACATATGGGTATTACCAATCACAGGCAAATATCAATTTTCTTTTAAAGAGTCAATTTACCCAAAAGAGGTGGGCTGAGTCAGGTCCAGACTTCTTTTATGTCTTGGATACTCCAACAACAAAATCCACCTGCACAATTCCCACTGCCGTCTTATAGTTTTGGGTGTGAACACAAAATACAGACAGAGGGTTGGAGAGACTCATGGACACAATAAAACCACCAAAACTCAGAGCAGAAATCACACCAAGTTCCCAAGGTATAGAAAAGGGTGGTTTAACTTGGTAGCATCTACCAACCACTACAAATGTGGGTTCTGGGTCTGATGACGCTATAAAAGAAACTTGGTACGAGACAAACATGGTAGCAGCCATTGCAGAAACTTACCCTCTCTGACCACAGCTTTCCTGATCAGCACAATGCAAACGTAATCTCTCTGGAGTTGCAAACAAAATAGGGGAGGATCTAAACCTAATTATGCCTCACCACAACTGAAATGTCTTATTTAGGAGTGGAATGGGCCATTCAAAAGTGACCTATTTAGAATTCAATGAACATTCTGCTGCCAGTACCACATGAAAGTGATATTACACATTAAAATTAATTTTCAATAATACAAAGTCTACATACCCAGTTTCCCAGGTTAATGTTACATTTCCACGATTACATTTTCCTAAAATGTATCTTATAAATGTAATAATAAAAATGCTTTGATTCTCCTACATTTCAATAAAATTGGATTTGCAATTCATGCCCTCAGGAAGTAACAATGTATAAAATGCATGTATAACGTGAATGCCTGGATTTATCTATAGTTGTAGGTGTTTTTCATAAATCAGTCATTTTATTTACAGGTATGCACACTTTTTGCTGCAAGCTGCTTTCACTAATGAAGAGTGACCCAAACATACCAATCAGACACCAATCAGACACCAGAGTACAAAAGGCTTAAAAAAACTGATTTCTAGTTGGGTGCCTACTGGCGTGGTTACTGCAATCGTTTTTTTCCCAACTATAGGCTCAATTAATAAAGCTTAAACACAAAAATATGAGAAATCAAACATACAGCCCCTTCCTTTTGATAAAAATCAGACCCTTTGCAGGAGAAAAGCTTATTAGAAAAAGCCTCTTTTAATATAGGCCCCCCAAATATCCACCCCCTCATCCTGGGGAATATACACCTATACCCCTAGTATACCTATACCCATAGTAACTGGGTATTAAGGCTTTAAAGTAAAGATAACAGAGACTGTTGATCCAGGGAACATCCCATTGCCTCATGGAATCAGGAAGGATTTTTTTCCTCTGTTGAAGTAAATTGTACCAGGGTTTTTATTGCCTTCCTCTGGACCAACTATGTCCTATAGGGTTTTATATCTGGGATATGTTTATTTCCCTAGTGGTTGAACTGTAACTATAAAACCCCACAAAAACAGTCTCTAGCTTGCCATTTGCAGGTATGGTTGGACATATATAAACAATGGCAGGAGTGCATGACGCCTGGACGGAGCTCCTGTCATTGCATTCATAAGGGGCATCCAGGGACAGCTGTCCTCAGCAGCTCCCTTGCCAGATTGTGCACTGCATACAAAGCTCAGTGTACATCATAGAGGAGATTTTAAACAGGAAGGTCATTTTTATTTATTGTAGAAGAGACATAGGATGTCCCTTTGCAATAAAAAAACCTGTCTGCTCCCAATCGGTATCCCCTCTTGGCTTATTTCTGCTTAAATTGGAATCCTGGGCACTGTGACTAGCTGAACTCTGGAAGGTGTGCTTAAAAAAAGTAACAAAGAACCAGTCACTAGCATTGCCCGTGATCTATGTACAGCTGATCTATTCCCAATTACTACTGATGTACCATGATTTGTTCTGCACTGTGTCTTTTTGTTGAGGAGACCATCTTGGTAGAAGCAGGGCTTTGCTTCTTTATTCCTCCAGTTAAAAGAACAGAAAGCTACACAGTATAAAATCAACGATTTTTCCTCTTAATCTCTTAAAACTGCATGCATAGGTCTGAGGGAATGGGACAAGAAAGTCTAGGTACACACACAAAGACATATACTAGATTCCAGAAATGGGTGTATTCCCCAGGGTAATGCTCCGCACATTTAACACGTATAACTGTTCTCTTTAACATATTTATAGTTCCCTTTATTATTTTTTTTACCTTTTTTCAATTTCACAGGTTTAAATTCAGGCCCAAACCCAGCTTTGTCATATGTAGTGGCAGGTTTAATGAAAAACAAAATTACAATTTAGAAATATTGTTACTTGACCATATAGGTATATTTTTAGGTGATATGACATTTTAAACATTTTTTTAATCTAACCATGTATTTGAATTTGTATTTTTAACACATTGGCATATAATGTTATGTCCTTTTTAAATTAATAGAGTTTTAAGCCTTTCAAACTATCTTTAGTACTTCATTAAAATTGCATTTGACTTTAAATCCCTGATTGCTTGTTCCTATGAGGGCAGAGGATGTATTCATAAGCTGCTACCGTCATGGGAATAGGTTCAGCATACTTAAAGGCTGATGGGTGTAGTTTTCCTGAGTTTGATATGCACCAGTCATTAAAATCTCGTTGACTTTAACTGAGCAGTACTCATGGCAATACAGAAGCTGTGTTTGACCTGCTTTCCATTGTGCCACGTTTCTTTGGATGTAGCATGTTCTACCGTGGAGTATTGGAACTACAGACAAATCAGATCAATTTCAGCCTTTTCAAATACTTCATATGCCATTCAAATGCATGCATTTACATTGGAATAGCAACTGTAGGTTTTTGACATGAAGGCCAGTGGACATGAGCCCTAAATCTGAGTGTGTGTTGGGGATTAATAGCTCTAGGAATATTATTATTAGGAAAATTAAAAAAATCCAGAGGCTGCCATTCCTGACCTCTTTCTAAAAATGCTATTTCCATGGCTGTTATCATGATCCTCTTTATACTTTCTGAGTCACTTACCTGCAACAAATGTGTGGATCAGGAAAGTCATTAAAAACTTAAGGACCCAGCACAATACACATGTACTAAAGAAGTGCATGGCAACATACTTGCTCTGTGTGGTGAGTTGTGGTTCTATTCATTATGAAAGGCACCTGAACAGATTATAAAGTTGTGTGCATTGCATACTGCAATGTTGTGGTCTATGGCATTGTTAAAAATGTGTCATGTCCATATTTTGTGGTGCATTGACTCTCATTATTAAAAACTGAGCTGCTCAACAAAATGAACAGCAAACTCTGAATTGTGCACACACATTGTTAGTACTGCACATTAGTTTGCAATTCGCTAGCAAGGTTTAGTGAGTGTGCTAATATGCAGGATAACTTTAAAAAAAGTAAAGAAATATACAATACCTATCAAGGTGTCCATAACTTCCATTGTATAGTCAATTTTGTAATTATTTCCACCACTTTTTAGTGCAGCAACCACTGTGCAGATGAATGCAACCCACTGCCATAATTTACTTTTTTTGATAGAATCAGTTGGTGGTCCAATCCAAATCTGGTAGAAAATAATTAGAATTGTCTCCCAATTACTCTTTGTATGGCCATCATAATGACCAGGTCACAAAAGTGCCTTTCTGCAGCTATGTGTATCAGGGACATCAATGTGTTGCTAGGAAAAGATTTGAATTGCAGTCAATAAAAGGTCTGTGTCAGGGAATACAGCAGCTCAGTTATTGACTTTGTGCAGCGTTTCATCTGATAGTAATGTTATCCAATGTGCTGCATATGGTGCATACATTTATAATGCAGCCACCTATAGCCACAGTTTTATAATCAGCTAATAAACGACAAAAGAGAATAATAAAGAGGTTTTTGTTGCTGCTACAAAGTTCCTGATGTGACATGGCCATGTTATGTTACTTTTATTGTATTTGTTTTTTTTCTGTTGTAGTTTTATTTTCTTTGCTCAATATTTTGCACTATAAGTAAATATTTTGTTGTTCAGAGTTGATGGTGTCCATTGCCTACCTGTACACTTGTCCCTGTATGGATCACACATTTTCCTCTGTCTCCTATTGTGTGATTGCCTTTCTCCTGTATCAGTGCTGATCCCCTCCTCTCCATCTCCCCACCTCTCCAGTGATGTGATCGGTGCTGCAGACACAAACACAGGCTGGCTGGATCAGCAGGTCATACACAGGGACTCCTCTCTATCCTACAACACTATAGGGATCTGTGCACAAAGGACGGAGATTCCTGCTCATCAGGGACCACGGTGGACACCAGGGACTGAGCAGCACCGGGAGCTTCCCCCGGGATCTTCTGCAAGTCAAAGCGGAGGCGTCTGTGTATAGACATGTCCCATTCAGCGACACGGAGGCTGCAACGTGGGGCTCCCATTCAGCTCCATCCAGGTACAGGACCGGTCACCGATCATTTCATTGTACCAGTCACTGGGCTGAGTCTATATTGTGCCCATCACTGGACTGATAGTGTGCCCATCACT
>NC_092858.1:35772859-35912377 GCF_032062135.1 Pyxicephalus adspersus
AGTGTGCCCATCACTGGTCTGATAGTGTGCCCATCACTAGACTGATAGTGTGCCCATCACTGGACTGAACCTGTAGTGTGTCCATCACTAGACTAAGTCTATACTGTGCCCATCATTGGACTGAGTCCATACTGTGCTCATCATTGGACTGAGTCTATACTGTGCCCATCACTGGACTGAATCCATACTGTGCCCATCACTGGACTTAACCTGTAGTGTGCCCATCACTGGACTGAGTATATACTGTGCCCATCTTTAGACTAAGTGTATACTGTGCCCATCTCTAGACTGAACTAGTGTACCCATCAGTGGACAGAGTCTATAGTGTGGCCATCAATAAACTGAGTCTATAGTGTGTCCATCCCTGGACTGAACCTACATTATACCCATTACAGGAGTAAGCCCATAGTGTACCCATCACTGGACTGAGCCTATACTGTATCCAATCCAGGACTGAGCCCACAGTGTACCCATCACTGGACTAAGTCTACGGTGTACCTATTATTGGACTGACCTTATAGTGTACCTATCAATGGATTGAACCTATAGTATACCCATTACTGCACCAAGCCTATATTGTGACTATCACTGCACTAAGCCCAATTTACTGGACAGACTTCACATTGCACCAACAATGGCGGGATGCCACACTGCACCCATTCCTGGACAAACCTCTGTTTATACCAACTACTGGACTAAACTCACTTTTTACCCATAAATGAACTGACTTTTCATTGCTCCCTTACTAAATTGGTTTTATTAAATAGCCCTTACCTTGTCCCCAATACTGGATTGACCCCACATTGCCCCCATTACTGGGTCAACCCCAAAATGCCCAGATCTATGGATTGACTTCACACTGCCCTATTCCTGTACTGAACCCACATTGGAGTCATCCTTATAGAGGCTTCACAATGCAATCATCACTGGATTTACCTCACATTGGAATAATCCCTGGATAGATCTCACATTGCAATCATCACTAGATTGATTTCACATTGCCTCATCACTGGACTGGCTCCACTCTGCCCCTTTCAGTGGACTGACTCCTCATTGTCATCAATATAGAGTTATTTCACATTGTCCCCATTACTTCCCCATACACCAGCTCCCAGCTTTTAACTATTGCATGTGGTACTGTATTCAACTTGTGTTCAGCTGAGTGCCGTAATGTGATTTAAAGGAAGAATCATTCATTAACCTGTAGCTGTCACTAATGTGCAATGTGCATAGGAAATCAATTTATCATTCTGTCTAAACGATTATTACTTCTGGATGATTTGCTATGAGAGAAGATCAAATTGTTTTAATCAAAAGGACACACACATACACACACTAGATTGCTATATGACATATAGCACAGTACTTAGAGCATTTTATTGAATAGAAAGGTTTTGCTAACTGAGATGTTTTAAATTATGTGGGGTTCCTAGAATATCATATATTTTCCACATGGTGCAACAAGTAACAAAATGTAAATACAAATCTTACCGAATAATCTGTCCATGGTGATGCAATTCTTTTTTCAGCTAATAGACTAAGACTGATCCTAATAGAACATTGCAAAGTGCAGTAACTGCATCTGATTGAAAAAAAATCTCTCACATTTACTGAATATGGTTTATGGAGCATTGCATGGAAGCGGTTTAATGAATAAAGCTAAGCATTTTCTTTGAGAAGAACGTACATAAACATTATTTATGCCCTATATCAGGGCTTCCTATGCCCTTGTCCAGCTGGGTAGTAAGGCAGGCAGTATGTTCAAACTGCTATGATAACTAAACAAACAAGTGCCCCCATTAATATTAGCTGACAGTCTACTAATGCCAAGAGCAGTGTGGCGCCAACTTGTTTCTACATGGCATTCCTGGAATAGAGGGATTTAACTGTATGTAACTGAAACTCTGACATTCTTCGGAATCAAAGCTTTTCCATAGTTATATAAGCCTGCAACAATAAACACTGTCCTCACAAATATTGAAACACAATAATATTTACAGATATGTAATGCAATGGCTTCAAATATTAAACACTGTGACGTTAACAAAGTCAGTATATATCCCAGGCTACTAGAAAGCAGAACGGTGTCTTTATTGCACTGTATTGTCTGGTAAAGTTCTTTATGCGTGGAGACTGGAGTGTTGTCATAGCTGATTAAATAAGTGCACAGACTTGATAAATTTAGATACAGGAAAGAGTACCATGGTACTGTGCTCCTGATAAATTGAGATCTCAGAGGAGGGGAATCCACAGTGTTGTACTAGGCATACAATGCACTTTGCAAGAGCTCAATAAAAATTGCATATATTGTCCTAATTATTCTTTTTCAAAACCAGTAGAAGAGACATACTGGACATCATTCTCTATTGCCTGGGCATATTGGGCATCACTGTATTTAATGAACTGAGTTCCGAAGCACACTTGTATAACCAGGGCATACTTAACAGTGAAATTGTCATTTCAACATGGATTTTCCAGGAAGTGAAATTTCAAACTCGTTATTATGTGACAGATGTGCTGCAGTTCTGTCTTAAAAGTAATCTATTGGCAGAAAAAAATAATGTAGTGCATTTGCTTGTGGAAAGAGGCAAAGCTCACAGCCTAAAACATCCTATTCGCAACTAATATTCTCATTGCTGTAAACCAATGAAAGGTGAATTTTTAGGTTTCTGTGGGTTATTACTTTTCAGCTTTTGCCTTCTGTAATAAACTTACATGTGTTGTACAAAACTGGGGGCATCAAAATGAGGTGGTATAATACAATTTTGTGTTCAGTAACTATTTACCTAAGAATTAAGTTCTATTGGAGTAACATATTTATTTTCCCATACGAATATCACTCTGATAAGTAGTGTTCTGTTCTATAGTATGCAATGTGTACTTATTGTGCATCTGATTGAAAAAAAATCTCTCACATTTACTGAATATGGTTTATGGAGCATTGCATGGAAGCGGTTTAATGAATAAAGCTAAGCATTTTCTTTGAGAAGAACGTACATAAACATTATTTATGCCCTATATCAGGGCTTCCTATGCCCTTGTCCAGCTGGGTAGTAAGGCAGGCAGTATGTTCAAACTGCTATGATAACTAAACAAACAAGTGCCCCCATTAATATTAGCTGACAGTCTACTAATGCCAAGAGCAGTGTGGCGCCAACTTGTTTCTACATGGCATTCCTGGAATAGAGGGATTTAACTGTATGTAACTGAAACTATGACATTCTTCGGAATCAAAGCTTTTCCATAGTTATATAAGCCTGCAACAATAAACACTGTCTTCACAAATATTGAAACACAATAATATTTACAGATATGTAATGCAATGGCTTCAAATATTAAACACTGTGACGTTAACAAAGTCAGTATATATCCCAGGCTACTAGAAAGCAGAACGGTGTCTTTATTGCACTGTATTGTCTGGTAAAGTTCTTTATGCGTGGAGACTGGAGTGTTGTCATAGCTGATTAAATAAGTGCACAGACTTGATAAATTTAGATACAGGAAAGAGTACCATGGTACTGTGCTCCTGATAAATTGAGATCTCAGAGGAGGGGAATCCACAGTGTTGTACTAGGCATACAATGCACTTTGCAAGAGCTCAATAAAAATTGCATATATTGTCCTAATTATTCTTTTTCAAAACCAGTAGAAGAGACATACTGGACATCATTCTCTATTGCCTGGGCATATTGGGCATCACTGTATTTAATGAACTGAGTTCCGAAGCACACTTGTATAACCAGGGCATACTTAACAGTGAAATTGTCATTTCAACATGGATTTTCCAGGAAGTGAAATTTCAAACTCGTTATTATGTGACAGATGTGCTGCAGTTCTGTCTTAAAGTAATCTATTGGCAGAAAAAAATAATGTAGTGCATTTGCTTGTGGAAAGAGGCAAAGCTCACAGCCTAAAACATCCTATTCGCAACTAATATTCTCATTGCTGTAAACCAATGAAAGGTGAATTTTTAGGTTTCTGTGGGTTATTACTTTTCAGCTTTTGCCTTCTGTAATAAACTTACATGTGTTGTACAAAACTGGGGGCATCAAAATGAGGTGGTATAATACAATTTTGTGTTCAGTAACTATTTACCTAAGAATTAAGTTCTATTGGAGTAACATATTTATTTTCCCATACGAATATCACTCTGATAAGTAGTGTTCTGTTCTATAGTATGCAATGTGTACTTATTGCCGGGTACGTCAGTAGCAATGGCTTACCTACCTCACCTGTTAAGTGAATGGTTTGTAAAACTCTCAGACTTTTTTTTGTTATAAGAGCCATTTATAATGTTTATTCAGTTATGTTTTTTAAAAATGTCTTTTGTATAAAATGTCCTAAGCATATCTACTTAAACATGTTTTTTTCTAGTTGTTTGATTACCATTTCAACAGCATCAATTTTTTGTTTAATGTAAATTCAACTGAATTTGAGAAAACACAGAAAAGCATGTACGGCCAGTTGAAAAAAGGAATCCTCCCGTGAGACCTCAGTAAAACTCAATAAAAAAATCAATTTTCTTGTGGCTAGCATAATACAATGATACACAGTACAAAGTACAGTAAATAATAACACTAATACAGATGAAGAGCACAAACCTTTTAACTCATCAGTCTTTAGTAAAGCAGTGAGAAAAGCATTAATAATGTATAAAGTTCAGTAACCTTTAGGGACTAATCAGATCTACAGTTAAATGTCTATAGGTTCACAAACATTAATGTCCGGTCCTTATGGCAAATGGGAAACAAGTGATCTGATATAAAACAGAGTGAACTTAAAACTAGTTCCAATGATAATTGTTTCCCATCCCTATGGTAATTCATCATTGACAGCATACTCCCTGAGTATACTGAGTTAGGCGGACATGTTTAAAGAATGCACTTAGAATGCAATTCAGCCTGTGGGTGATTGGATCATGGTCCAAGTACCCGATAATTCCATGGCCACAATACACTGCTGTTTACTTCAAGCAACACACAGGCTGTACAGAGTGACATGAATGAACAATCACCTTGCTGGAGGCACCGATCCAAACAAGTTGTCATTTCTTACTAATTAATGGATGCCTGGCATTTGTACTATATGTGTGACCAGTTCACTACTATAAAATCCATAGCATGTACCTGCCAATAGAAGGGTCATGCAGTTTTTGCTTTGTTTACTTACAACTGATCCCTACGACAAAGATAGGAAAAAACATCTGAGCAGAAATGCCTACTCTAATGCTATGGCTGTGTTTTCTTCCACAGGCATAGGTTAATAATAGTCAGCATACAATGCTTATGGATGATTAAAATGTCATGAAAATGAAACAAAAAAATATTTTTTTTGACCTTTTAAAATCTAAATGGGGACTTTTTTTTCATTGTGTAAGGTAGTGACAGACGTGGGCTTCAATCATAATACAAAGCAATAGATATTTTTCCTATAATACTCATATTCTGAACATTCATATCTTACTATGTTTATTTATAAAATGATAATTATGTTTGGAGGAAAAGTGAGCTTATCAGAGGTATAGAGCTGTGGCATTGCCCAGTAAGCATTGGTGGCCAGTTGGCACATACAAAATTTTATCATTCGCTGATCCATTGAAATTGTTGATATGGCGGGATTGTGCATGTAGCAATTTTGTACCTTATCCTGTACTTTCCATTAATGTAATATATTCTATATCAGTTTGGGGTGAGGTTTGATGGGTGATTTTATTTATTTCTGTGCAGACTTTTGCTATAAGCAAAAACAAAAAAAAATCTGCAGATGAAATCCTAAGAATTGCTATTTAGATAATTAGGACCTAGATATAGTTTTGTGGAATTGGGCAGGGACATCCAATACTAACCAGTGGAAAATAAAGACACATCAGAAGGTATTGTTGGTAAGATGGTGGGGTTGGTAACATCTTGTTTTATTCTTTTTTGCTCAAGTTTCCTTGAGCATGCAGATCTCTCCATTCTTTCATATTATATTTGGGTAAAATGTGCATAGTGATCAACTTTGGCAATCTAAGCTGTTATAGTGTAAGGATATTCCAACTCTTTTGTAAATAATTTTGTACATATGAGAAAATCAAGAGTTTCAATTTCCCAGAAATTGGGATGGAGGAAGCTTTATATATAATAAATAAATGTCCCCACATTATTTTTGGCTTTTTGACAAATATTTGTCCTTTACTCAAATAAAAGGAAAATTTAATTGTCCAAACTAGCATAAACAAAAAAAATTATAAACTTTAAAAAAAACAAAACAAAACAGTGAAACATTAATTTTAATGCAGAATCTAGGCAGATGTCGTGTACACATGTATATGTTTATGTTATATAGTTGTTCCATGTTATATCCTCTCTGAAAATGATGTATATTCAAAAGGGTCATTTTTAATATTGAGGCACATTGTTTTGGTTTATTTTATTACAATCACTGTCATTGTATCATGGAATAAACTCCTGTACTATAAGAACACAGATGTGACTAGCCTTAGTATTATTAAAATTCAATTTAATAGGTGCACATGTTGCCTGGAACAGACCTTATTTGTATTTTCAGTTTTTAGAAACAAATGCAGTTGTTAAGGGATAAAGTCCCATTTAAAAACTATGGGCTAAAAATAGGAGTTTACTATTATTTAGCTTCAAAGCACTTCACTGAAAATCTTTGGATCACTGCCTCCTAGGAAAATGGGGTTATCTTGACAGGTCTAGTTTTTAATGGCAATTTTTTTTCTGTCTGCAGAGAGATCAATAATATAGTCTTACGTTGTCATTGGCTTCATTTGTTCACAAAAATGTCATGTCATTTTATGTGAGAAATCCTTAAGGTTGCAGACATAAGATCATCTTACATGATGCTTGCAAATATGTCACGTACTGTGATACTAATGAACCTGTAATGTTTTGTATTAGGAAAACTGTTGATGCTCTGCTCACACGTCCCCTCCTGGACCCATGGTGTGCCTTTCAGCTGTTGAATACAGGGATGTACAGCCACAGACATGCATATGACATCATACTGCACTTTGTGTGTGCTTGCAGCCCCATTCGCATATGCGCACAGCCCCATTAGCATATGCGCACAGCACACATGTGCCCTCACACTTGCTGTTTGTGCGCTTTTGAGTGCTATTTAAGTTTCTCCTGTTCCAGGCGCAGGTTGTGTGATCCTCAGCATGTTACTGACTACTTCCTCAGCAACATTCTGTCTGTTAGACTTCTATGATACTGACCTCAACTTAACCTTGACTCTTCTTTCTGTTCTGTGTCTGCTCTGACTTCAGCCTGGCCTGACATTGATTATTGTCTGCTGCCTGCCCTGACCTCTTACCAGTCTGACTTTGATTCCTGCCATCTGCCCTGAGCTTGGATGTCATGATCTCAAATTCTTGCCAGCTGTCTGCCCCAATCTCAGTCTGTCAAACACCCTGCTTGCTGTTAATTATCATTCTTGAATCTAGAATTCCCATACAGAGTAAGTTGCTGAAGTTGTTCTTTCTTATCCATATTGTTTTGTAAAACTTAAACTGTACATTGTAATTTTGTAGTAGTTTACAACAAAAGTGAAGCAGCAGGGGGGTAAACTCTGTAAAATATGTTTTGCATTGCCGTATGTTTCCAAAGCATTTTGCTGTTGCAAAATCAAATCTACCACAGAACATAGGTTTGTTTCATTGAATTGTTTTGGAAACTAGTGTGATCATGGACTAGCCACCCATGGTTTTGTTTACTTGTTGGCCTTTACTTTAAATCTTTCAGTAAAGCCCTATGTTACGGATCCAGTGAAATGAGTTATGCTGCTAGGTTCTATTTATTAGCTAAACCATTCCATGAAGGTTTAAATTAAAGAGGAACTAAACTGAAAACTGCAAACTTTTACTCTACATAAAATGGTTGTCTACTCTTTTATGTAAATTATAAATTGTGAGTTTAGGTACGCTTTAAGGGTCAATCCACGAAAGATTTGAGTGTTAGGTAGCACAATGGTTCTCATACTTTGAAATACATTCATACCCATGTATTTTTTACATGACAATGAAGCACACAATATCTAGTACACAATGGTGGCGTGAATGAGCTCTGAACCGATTTCATAGGGGTATAATTAATAAAGAAGTAGATGACGGTCATTATACATTTACAGTAGGTAAATTCATCACTATAACTTAGAACACATGCAATGGGAAGATACACCTGCAGTGAATGTGTGGTGAATGTCACATTTACTGCTTTATAAATACAGTATAGATTTAAGTGCTTGCTCTGAAATGTACTGAAAAACGTCTTCTTTCTTTGGCTGTTTGAGAACAGTTTATCACATATGCAAGACACAAGGAAGAGTTTGTTAAAAGTATCAATCCATGCCAGCTGGCAACCGAGTTACATTTTTTCTTTCTTCCAGAGTATTAAGTTTAAATTTAAATGTTTTCTGTGGAGAGCACAAGTTTGCTCTAATTATCAGTCAACAAAGCCAACAAAAAATTGTATTTCAGTTTTTAGCAATTGGGGGAGAGGTAACTTGCCAAAAAGTTTCTTATATACTGTAGCAAACGAGCAAGCTCCCATGTTTTTGCTATCGCTCTGTGCTGTCAAATCTATCATTGAGGACTTTCACGCTTCCTGATTATCATTTAATGTATTTTATATCATGAAGATTCCTGTATGAGACGCAAGACCCAAAATTTGGAACATCCAAAAATTTAAGGTCAGTGGAAACTGTAGTAGTAAGATGCAACTGCTGGATTCACAAAAAATTTAGTAAACTTTTAATGTCATGATAATGCAAGTGAATCCCCGGTAATGCATGGTAGCTTTTATTTTAAAACTGGCTTGGTACATATTTTCCAGGTTTGTCATTTGGGCACTGGTTGACTTTGGACAAAAGATGCTAATTTCCCCTACATGTTGCTAACCCTAAAGTTGTTCCTAACTCCTAACCACCTCTTAATTACCCATCATCTATTCCATTCCTTTAAATGAGACCTTTTAATTAAACAATGGTCGTGCAATTTACATATTTTTAACAAGCAACAAACGCTACACAGTATATGTAGCACATTTTAAGTTCAGAACATATAAACAATGACATATCTACTTTATATTTAAAGATTTATAGTTTTCCAGTAGCTCAAAAATGTCTCTTCATGTATGTAACAGATAAAATATGATATACTGTCTTAAAATTGTATGAAAATGAAAGATATAAGTACATTATCCTAACACAGTCAATAAAGATAGTTTGTATTATGCAAAAAGAAAACTCAGTTGACTATAAAATGTCTTACCTGAAACATCATGCATGTGTCCAACCCTGTCCATGAAATTAAACAGGAGCTGATGTTAATAACACCTTTAGTCAATAAAGAATTGTTATTCACTTGGCACAAGAACATTGGCAGTGGTTGCAATGGCCTATTAGAATAAAAAAATAGCATTTAAAATGTATGTCAAGCTAAAAAATTGTAAAGTTGTACTGTTGCCCTGCAGCTCTACCCACCCCCCCTCTGTAATGGTCAGTGAGACAAATAATTACCCTCCGCCCCCAATCCAGTAATCCTCTATGTGTGGTCCTGTTCATGTTGTGCACAAATGCCGTGGCCCCTTTTATTTCTTTGAGAAAGCCATATTGATGGTGGTAACTCTGGGTACATGAACAGTTCAAACCTGATGTTTTTGTATACAACTCATAGACTACAACGTCTATCTTGTACATAGAAATTGTACATAGAAAAGTGAACCTTCGGACATCTCAATGTTATACTACCTTGCCAATAAAAATTACCACCTGGATTTAACTAAGCAAATAAATAGGAGTCTCCATTGCATAAATTATACAATGATTATTGTGTTTCCGCTTTCATTTTTTAAAAACCCTCGTCAGAAAACATATCCTGTAGTCATGGAAAAGATGTTAAATTGTTTCAGAAAGGTCACATCACTGGCCCTATAAAAGCAAAGAAAACAAAGAGAATGCTAAAATTGGCCCAAGAACTGTCCAATGCATTACTAAAACATTACTTGGAAAGAAATGTGGTTAGGAAATATTCTTTAAATAATAATTATAATCGGGGATTACTGTAAAAAAATCAGAACCTAAAGCTTTGATTATTAGCAAAAGTAAAATTATTTCTACTCTGATCTACCTGACATGCTCACGTAAGGGTTCGCAAAACAGTAACAGGCGAGAAGACAGGGAGTTTACTGAAGATTCAGGATGCTGCTGGTGGTTTCTTTGTACATTGTAAGTATAGTAAGTTGTAAAACAACAAACAAACTGTGAAATAAATATTACTGTCTGGCCGCTGGCTATCTCACTTTGTAGCCCTGTCTACTCTAGACAAACAAAACATCAGGGAAAGTCCATGAGAAAATGTGACAACTTAAAATATTGGGGAATTTCTGTCGGTAACATTAGTATTGAGCTCCCTTGCCTTCTAGATACAAACTGGACACAGAAATCAGCCTTTCTTAGACAACATGAGCCTACATAACACTCCACATATAAAAAACCCAGACATGCACTGGGTGGTTAGGGAACCTTTTAGACTCTTCCTTGAGCAGAACCCTAAAGGTTTTTTTAGTTTTCCAAAGCCATATTTGAAAACAACCCTACCTTTTCCTGGGGCTTTTAACACATAAATGCCTGACAATGGGTGCAAGATCCACAGCTTCACACATTTTTTCTATCAGATACTGTGAAACACTGTATTATCATGGCACAATGCAAAGTGAAGTCATGGTATTGTAAGTAAACAAATGCGTATCTTATAAGTACTAATCATAAAAAAAGGCTTTAATTCATTAGATAGCATAAAGTTTGGACTCTAAAACAATGGAAGAAAAGGCCATATGGTCTAATGAGTCTGATTTTCCGTTTTCTACAGTGATGAGCACATCAGGGTGGATGAAATGTTGCACCCATTATGCCTACTATAATAAGCCTTTGGGGAGGTGTTATCATCTGGAGTTCCTTCAGGTGTAGGTTCAGCATGAGCAATCATTTTCACACCTGAACTGGCCACCAGAGAGACCAGACCCTAACCCCATCATAAAGATTCTCCCATCATCAATACAAGATCTTGGGTAAAATAATGCAGCTCCGGATGGAAACAAATGTTGTGATATTGTATAGGCCTATTGAAAAGATACCACAATTAATATGTGTACTGTGAGTGTGTACTCTCCCTCTCCTCATCTCCAGAGTATGGAAGGTGGTATACTGCAGAGAACTTTACTTATTCAAATCACTGCAGCAGTTAGGTATATATATATATATATATATATATATATCCTTCCTAAAAAAAAGGTATCCAGACCTTGTGTGTGCTTACTAGGTGGATTAAAAGTGACTTTTTGTAGCATTTGATAGACATGGCATAAAGGTGGAAGACCAAAAAACATGGCACACCAGACCAAAAATGGCTGAGCACTACTACTTATGTAGAATGTCGGCTGTACTATGGATTCAGTTGTTTTTAATGAGCTTCCTGTTACCTATTAGCAATAGATGCTTAATAAACAAAATATATCGGACAGATCTGACACACCTGGTGGGAGCACAGGGTAGCCATGAATTTGGGAGTCAAGGAAGAAAGGGGTCAGTGAAATATTCGGCTTAGAAAGATGTTTAAAAGGATCTCTTAAAGTTGGTTTAATAGTGGAATGTTGCAGTTGTTAGGGGTCTAACTTCAGGTAAGAGTTTGGCTGAAGGGGTCCAACTTGAGTGTGTTTAAAGAATGAAGGGGGGGTGTAGAAACTGTTTCTGTAGGTCAGGTATAATACTGAGTAGCTTTATTATCCCAATGTAATAAGAAAGCCCTTCTTAGAGATTAAGCTGTGAGCGAAGGAATGTTTATATTAGGAGTTTCAGATTGATCTTATAATTTTAAGAGCTAAAGACCAGCAATTCTGTGACTAGGTTGGCAAGTGAATCAAAGACTGCATGAAAAAAAAGAACAGGCTGTTGGTGAATGCAATTACCTTGTGTTGGCATAATTCCTTGAAAACTCATGTTGCTTCTGGTTATATGTAGGAAAAGCTTAGGGGTTAGAATAACAAAAAAAGGAGAAAGAGGAAAGCTCAACAGGTGCCATTATTTAGTGGGAATGGACCCCACAAGATCCCATTTATCTTCATAGAGGCTATGGGTAGTGCTCCTATCAATATAAGATTTTAGATTGTAAGCCTATGTGTTCAAGGCTGAAAGTACTAGTCCTCCCTGTCAAAGTCTTCCTTGGTGTCAGTGGAATGTAGAAGGACAGAGGTAGCCTTAGACAAGGCAGTATAAATGAGATTGTAACCCCTAGTTGTATTATTAGAAGCATTGTGCATGGGCCTGAAGAACACTTGAACCAATTAGACAAGCCCGTATAGAGTAGCCTAAAAATTAGAATTTTTGCAAAAATTTTCACATCCCAGTTAAGTACTGAAATAGGACAATAACTAGAGTACTGTTTGGGGTCCCTGCTTTCCTTTTGAATTAGAGTTGTATGCATCCTTAGGACATATATGGGAATGTCGTACCCTGTAATAAGTGTATTCAAATCACATAGGAAATGTTTGAAAAGGAAAAGGAACATAGTATGACAAGCCCAAACAATCTGGTCCTGGGACCTTGCCTCAGAAGAAAGGTGGAAGAAATGGCCTCCAATAACTTCCCTGATGCCAGGGAGGACTCCAGCTCTGCGATATCCCGCTTGGGGTAATATGAATGGGGGAACACTTACTAACTCTTACTATAACTATTGGGGAGCAGTGTTGTCACCTAAAATCATTGTTAGGGTTTGCATACACTCAAATCGATAGATTATTTTAAATGTTTCCTTTAAAGGTTTAACCACAGTCTGTAAAATAAAAGCCATTTGAGGTCAGGCCTGTGCCAATGTATAAGCTACACACTGGTCTTAAAATTTGTAAAGTTCAGTTCCAAAAATTATACTGGTAATGTGGACTAATCAAAGTCATTGCCTTGGTCAATTTTGGGTATAATTGGGCTTTATATTTGTTCATACATAACATTTTACCCCCATTTTTTTTTTTTTTGCAATGCATTTATTTATGCCAACATATTTCACTGTAGTGTGCACACATGATGTTAATAAAACTACTTTGGTTATCACCTAAACTCTAAGAGTCTAACAATGATCAGCATGCAGTCTTGCATGTCTTTGGCATTTCTATTTTTCCTCAATAGAATACAAATGCAAAGTATATCAGATGGCCTTCTCTTAAATGGTTGGACGTGTGTTTGCCGGCTGTTGCCTAGCAACCTATTGAAAGCCACATTGTTATCTGTCAGTTAGGGACCTATATATATATACATGTACATCATGCGCCCACAGGTCATTTACCTTATGTGTTAGCTGTGTGGGATTTTGTGTTAATACAAAAAAAAAAAAAAACACAACGTACAATTCATGTTGCAGAATATTTTATTGCTTGTTATACCTGCTAGCATAGTTTGGTAACTAAATTCCCTGTTATATAATGCATAGCTATGATGTCAGTTTTGGGCAACGCAGTCATTGCTCTCTGTGGAGTGCAGCGGTCTTGGTGCAATGCAGTTTTATAGTGACCATCTTATTATGTATTTTGCTATGGCATGTCACTAATATGACAAGTACATTTGGCACCTCTGGGGTTTGCAGCTCCCCTTATAAATCATATATTAAATCCTGCTGGGGAGAGGTGGGAATAATCTGTGCGGAATCAGTTAACCTGTTAGAGTGACTGGGGGAGGTTCTCCCTGCGATTAGAGGTATAACACACTCTATCTCGCTCACTTACAGGCGTACAGATCCCTCTGCAGAAGGGGCAGGCGTCCTGCTTCATGCCATTGCCGTTGTTATTAGTCCCCCCCTCCTGCTGCCCACATTTATACATCACGGCGCAAGGAGAATGGACTGATTTCCCTGAAGGACACAGGGTGATCACAGAAAATGTGACAGGAAAGATAATTTGCATGAACCCATTCCTTGCTGTTACAGTCCCGGCAGTTAGAGATTGATCCTGCTACCTATGGTATGTTGTGGACTCTGTGTTACTTGTAGTGTATTGTACATCACTGTGCACCACCAAGGTGCTTATAAGGAGCGTGCACCATTTCCGAGCCATGAATCTGCCTCCATGTGTTGGTCAAATGTGTTTAATATCAGTGAAATGGTAGTGCGGCCTCAGCTGAACAGATACAGTGCCCAGACCATTACAGATCAAATCAATACTGTCATAGCTAAAGGGACTGTCACAATGGAGAATTATTTAACCTTACAGTTTCCATTGAAGTTTCTGCCAGATCTGATTAATGTCACACTCATGTTTGTTGTGTCACCAACATGTTTTTTTTTTTGTTTTGTTTACAGGCATGATGGAGTCCCCTAGCGTAGACAAAGATCTTCTGGAGGGATGCACATCTCCCTTCGAGCTAAAATCGACTCCCAGCAAAAAGATGTGGGTCAAACTACGAGCTCTGTGAGTAACCGGTACACCAAAGGGTTAAGGGACTTCCCCTCCCCACATGCGCAGACCACCCATAGGAATCCCATCTTTACCGTGATTTCCATTACGCCTTCAAAACAAAAACAACAAAGTGCTCATCGCACTACAGAAAAACCATTTACCAAGAAATACACGGGAGGTACTCACCTGTAATGTTACAGCAGCCTGCTGCATTCAGCTAAATATGTTTTCTATGCCTTAGGAAGATACAAGAAGGCAGCAATGGCTGTGCATTAATGGTAACATTACCATGGCAACCTCCAGTGTAAGATTCTGATTAACCCCTACATCCAAATCTGCAGAATTCTCCTATTAGACATAATATTTTATATAAACATATAACATATTGCATTAATTGATGATTAGTAGGAGGTTATCGAGTGATTTTTTAAATTATAGTTCATTGTCTTGTGGAATGATGATAAAGTGGTTATCTGGGAGGCTATTTTATTATCATTCTCCAGTCTAGAAGGGTGATTGAATGAAAAGGATATGTAAAGCTCCCCATACAGACCACATATCGGCCAGAATATATTGTTCTAAACATATTTTGAAGTTAATCGGCCTGTTAGTGGCAACTGATTTGGTATCTGATTGCAGTAAGGCAGGATTGAATAAGTTATGGTGGTCAAACATTATAAAGTCCTTCACTTCTCTGTATTTGTATGTTGTGATTGCACTTTGATTTATACAAGATTCCCACAGGCAGAATAGGGCTCATTCACATCAGTATGAAGCTGTAATGTACATCACGTGCATTGGTGCATTGCAGTGCCAATGTGAATGGCACCCTGGTGCACCTTAAAAACCACGTGCACTTTATTGCAGAGTAGCACAAAGCTTGGTGTGCCCTGTGTTGTGCTCAGCTGTGGTTAAATGCAGCCTGCCCCATTTTTTGTGTGGATATCAGTCCGTTTACTTTAAATAATCTATTTTATGCACCGTACGTCAACCCACAACAATGTGTGCATTGTAACGTGAATAATAGTGTAAAATGGTCCTTAGTATAAATAAAGCCCTAACTTTTAGTGCAGCCTTTCTTGTCCCTTTTTAACATGGATGAACCCTTGAAATACCTTTCAGGGTTTAAGAAACCTCTGCTGTAATTATTAAATTCACAGCTCACAGTACCTTAGTGTGCTGGTCAGAAGGAAGAATGCCTGTTACATTACTGGCTAATAGGAAGAATACCATCCTTACAGATAGCCAAAATGATCATTGGTGTCGGTTAATCTGAACTGGGAGGCACTTATCACTCAAAGCTCAAGGAACCCCCTTTGGAGAAACACTGCTAGTGTTGTCCCCAGCCCATTTTAGCCGGACGCACCACCCGGCATTTTCAGTAACCACCTGGTATTTAAGTGGTTACTGAACAGTTGGGTCACAGTACAGGGGCCACCACCCACCTACTTCTTCCCATCCCGCTTAGCTTCTGGTTAGAATACAGCACTGTGTCAGTATATGGTCCCAGGCAGCTCAGGACCAGATTTGTATTGGCTGGGCTGTTTGCAGTAAAAGTATATGTTATAGTATCTCTTAGTATATAAGTATGTATAGATAATCTAAACCTAAGAAAAAAAATGTTACTAGTTTTCTATTTCAAAGTAAATTCTCAGTAACAAAATTATCTGTTTGCTTCAGAAATGCTGTTTTCTTGAACTGAAATGTCAAGCATTTTTTGATGTTCCTTCCATGCTAAATTCTTCTGTAAACTACTAACCCCTCAACTTCTCATTCCTGGATGAACAGAGGGAAGTTTGTATGTAGTTCAAACCAGGACAGCTGCTTAGGGTGACACTTCGTTTCCATAGATTTAGTGTACTGGGTGAGGGTTGTCAGTCTAGGACAGGTGGTATATTATTAGTAGGACCAAAAAAGAAAAGAATTCAGCCACAACTTCTAGGAACTGGCAAGCTGCAATTTAAAAAATGTTTTTTTAGGTTTAGATAAACTTTAAGTTTAATAATTACCATCACTTTGTCCCTGTTGTTAGGCAGTATTCATTTAGTCTTTGGGCATACGCACAATTGTCTATTGTGATCATCTCAGGCGGATTCCTAGCATATATACAGCAGTCCCCCAATGTTCTTTATCGATTGCTACATAGCTGACTAAGGATGACTGCTATCATTTCCAATGGAGGAGGATGCAGCGAGGTATACAGTGTTCATTCATTGTAGCATTGTTGTACACAACCATGAAAGAATATTTCCAATGACAAAAATTTGATGCCTATACCTACCTTTTAACTGAAAGGTTTAACCAATCAGGATCAAGCAGGTGCAGTTTAAGCAGACATATGAATAAAGAAAGGGACACATAGTCATTATATCCAGCTGCTCTACCCCCTTGGATGTTATATAGCTTTGTGTAGCTAACTGATTATTGATCAACAGCACCACATACTTTCAGTGAATATTAAATGATCCAAGACCAGAGTGACATAATGAAAGATTTTTTATGATTGGCAGTGCTTAAATGCTAGTACGAGTAGTGTTGTACGCCTCCAAAAGCTGAATATTTGTCCTATATTTTCTACTTTTTGCAAAGATCATAGTGCATTTATTTACTTGCTTGCAGTATAAATATGTAACACACCATTGTTTATTTTTAAAGATGTGAAATTTATTTTCATTACTGGGAAATAACAGTTCTGAAAAGTAATTTTCCCATAGTAATATGCTTTCTGATCTGTGCTGACGGCTACATTACTGTATATTAAAGTAGATGTATTCAGGTCTCTCCAAGGCGATGCAGAGTGCAGTATTTGTAAAAAGGGCAGCTACCGATTTTTACCAATCCGAAATCAAACTGAAATCTAATTGGTTGGCACAGGTAATATACCTTAACATTCAGACTTTCTATCCTAATACTGTAGTAAACATAAACCCTATTCTGAACCCAATTTCTATTATATTTCCTGTAGTCTTATAACCTAAGCACATCAGTTATTATTATTAACTAGTATTTGTATAGCACCAACACATTGCTTGAAAGAGTCCATAGTCATGTCCGTAGCCGTCCCTCCGAGGAGCTCAGAAACTCACAATATCCTTATAATAGTCATGTGTCATTACTAGAGTTTAAAGTCAATTTGGAAGGGAAGCCAATTAACCTAACCGCATATTTTTGGAGTGTGCGAGGAAACCCATGCAAAGACAGAGTGAACATGCAGGTTCTATGCAGATAGTGTCCTGGTGAAGATTCCAACCTTGGACCTAGTGCTGTGAGGGCCAAAGTGCTAACCTCTGAGCCACCATGCCGCTGTCTTTGTAATACTTTTTAGCAGCTCCAGGTTCTTCTAGCTGCTGGCACCATACTGATGACTGGTCCTGTGCCCCCTTGCCTTTTGGACACAATTTCCAGAGCTCAGGTTCTTTCTAACAATACAGTAACTACTTTTTGGAATAAAGAAACTGGTCCCTCAAAAAGTCCCTCACTGTGTCATGTAGGTGGAAAGCATGGTGGCTCAGTGGCTAACACTCTTACCTTTGTAGTATTAGGTCTCTGGTTTGAATCTGGACCAGGACCCTATCTGTGTTTTTTTATGTTCTTTATGTTCTCCCCTCCATGTTTGCCAAGTTTCCTCCCACATTCCAAAAACATGCAGTTAGATTTCATTGGCTTCTTTCCAAAATTGTCCTTAGACTGTATTAAAGACATATGACTATGGTAGGGACATGAGATTGTGAGCCCCACTGAGAGACAGCTAGCGATATGCCAATGGACTGTAAAGCACCACATAATATGTCATAATTTATATATAAATTCAAGTTAATAATAATTAAAATTGGTTGGTGAATGGCTGTTGAGTTTGCTACCAGCTGAAAAGTTCATTTTTTTTCTGCAAAAAAATGCTTCTAAAAACAAAAGAGTATGGAGATAAATCAGTGTTTTTCATCTAGGGTTCCTCCAGAAGTTGCTAGGGGCTCATTGAGCAATTTGTTGTTTTCAGGTCAGTTTAAATGATACCAATGATCTTTTTGGCAATCTGTAATTGTGTCATTTTTCCCATTGGCCATCAAAGTAAGAGGTGTTTTGCTATTGTACTTGTGAGCTGTAAATATAGTAATTATAGCAGTTCCCAAGGACCTGAGCATTATTTCAGGGGTTGCCCCATGTCAAGAAAAACTGAGATAGATTAATGCTGACACAGCATATTTAATTTTCCAATTGTACTAGTTTGGTATTGATGGGTCACTGTAGAGTTTAGCTTTTAATAGAGATGGACTAAAATGAGATATAAAAAGTCTTGCCAGTGTTAAGATGTGGTCCCAACTATTTATTACTTCCACTTATAGCCACTCAATAGGGACAGCGCAATAAAATTAGTTACATTACGTGTATAAAGCTTGCACTGAAGCTTGATCTGAAGATTGTTTTATGTGTGTTTAGCTAGAAGGAGGTGCCAATATAGAGCCCAGAACTCTGGATTAGTTCAATATCTCAGTGAGTCAAGGTATATCTTGAGATCTCACGGTTCATGACTTGATATAATAGACTGGTCTATTCTGCTTTTTGTTCCTTGAAGACCAGGATGTAACCCATGCAGATGTAATAGGTGATGAGTATACAAACATGAAGCTTTTATGACATATTTGTTTAGCAAGTGTTGCATTGCCGACATTAATTACACTGCAGGTGCACATGAGAGTCTCTTTACTATTATGTTGTGTTCATATATTGCCATAAATAAAAAATTGCTTTGATCACCTAATGCTCAAACAGCTATTATATGTAATTTTTAAATGTTGCTGATTGCACAGTGAAACAGTTAAATGTTACTGGGAGGATTGAAGCTCAACAAAGCAATCATGCCCGCATTACTATACAGTTTAAATATCCGTATGGAAGACTCAGCAAAACTGTCTACTGCAATTCATTCCTAATTCATCCACAGAACTGATAAAAGGCAAATTATCTCTTACTGCAGAGACATTTATCATAAGACCTAGTGGTGGTTGGGTTTAAATACAATTACTTTTACTGCAGTTTAGAATAGTAGGCATGTCTATGGGAGATCAGGTGTATGAACTGTTTGCTTTTTGGTGTAAATTGTTGTTTTGTCCATGCAGAGTGTAGGCAGCATTTTGTAGAGTAAACCAAGCTGCTACGGTGCTCACAATTCTCATAGTGGTGGGGGAGGTAAAAGTCTTAAAAGCTTCCTGGTCTAAATGGATTATCCCCATGGCACATGAAAATGTACCTTGGATGAGTGACGTCTAGATGTGAAATGAAGCCAATCCAGGTATAGCAATGTCATTTTCCTTTGTTGCTCATATTCATTGCCAAATTAGGGGAAGAAAGAGAACATTATTATATATTGGAGTCTTTAGAGGCCCTCAGACTCTAACCATGGGTCAGGGAGGTGCCAGCTCAGGTTTTACAGGTTTGTAGCTCCTGCAACACCTACACTCATAGATAATATGCTTCTGAAAGCCAAACAGGATGTGTATTTCCCATCAATAATGTCACTAATCCTGCATATACTGTACACTTTAGGAAAACACGTAATAACAGCAAACTGCCATCCAGTCACTAATTCTGCCATTGCCTCGTTCCTAAATGCAACCCTAGTCCTATGGCTGGCTTTGGACATTACATATTTTCGTAAGTCATCCTACAGGTCAATTATGTTATGTTAGTCAGTTACAGCCCTTGTGATAAGTTCAATTTAATGGCCATTTCAGACCTTCAGGAGGTCGCAGTGTTCTTCAGTCAGTAAATAGGAGAGGTTGGGAACCATATTTTGCATGTGGCTGTGGCAGATCGCATTTTGAACAAGTGGTATTTGGCTGTCCAGTTGTTTTTTAAGATTTGGGCCCCGGCCGCACTTACATCCATGTGCAAATCTGGTTACCAGCGGTGCGGTTTGCTGCTCCCTGGCACAGTTTGCAAATCATGAATCAGACAAATCCTATGTATGTAATGGATATATCTCCCCCATATTCATATATCATAACAAACTGCACATACAGTAAAAAGGTTTGAAAACAACTACCACCAAGCTGATATATTTTACCATGTATGTCTAAAAATATTACTAGCATTGGGAATACCATGATTCAGCAAAGGGAAGTGGAAGCTAATTACTTCTGTTTTTATATAAAAATATTCTTATGTGGTGGTGGGGGATGACATTAGATATTTTATCTTATTTATTTTATTGTGGTTTAAACTAAAGTGTAAAGCTGAAGTTTGATGTGCTTATATTTTGCCCTACCGGTTTCCTCTCTATCTCTTCATTAGGATGCTCATTACATTTTTGAGATAAAACTTTCCATTTTCATGTCATCCCTTCCTGAAGACCCAGGAATATTGTTGTGCTTCTCTATGCAATACAGACTGATAGGAGGGTCCATGCCTCAATATTTATTTCAAGACCCCCCCAGCCCTGATGCAAGCACTGGGCTAGTATATAAAATAATTATACAAATATCAAATGCTTTGAGGGGTGGAGATCAGCTTCAAGGAATGAGTGTTCCTGGGCATTGACATGTAAATTGGCCTAGGTAATACCCAAATGCTGAGCCCTCATGTTTTTAAGAACTGAAATCCAATGAAAGGTAGACACTAAGGAGAGGGATAGATGATGCTGGGTTTTAATGCATACTGTGAGAAATAAACAATTTCAGTACAAAAGAGAAGCCTGTACAAGTGAAGGTAAGGCTGGAGTATTGGAGTTTAAACAACTGTATAGTGTGACGACTTTATTGTATAAAAAATGTAATCTGTTGATGTTCAGGATTATCAATTCACAGATAAATTATGCATCATGTGGAGTTGTTCTTGTAGTGTACTTCAGTTTACATGGAAAGTTTGACTTTCTGTGCTGGGTCTATGCCTCCTCTTTGCGCCCAGAGCAGAGGGCATGAATGAAGCTTTGTGGCGAGATCTGTAATGCAGCTGGTAGTAATACAGTCTGAGGCTGGGTAGCTGTAGTCTTTGCTGTCTTCTTTTTTCTGTTGCAGTTTAGCAGGGACAGCGCAGTAAGGAAAAAAATGTGCTTTTGTTATGTCTGCAATATTTTGCTTTCCAAGCACACAGATGTTCTGGTTGTTGGATTCTGCCGACATCAAATACACTAGCCCAAATGGGCTGTTAAGGTGACTGGTGATCAAATGAAAGCCTATAGAATGGAAATGCTTTTTGAAGAGTGGGATCCCACTGAGCCTACGGGGGTTCTCTTTCATGCTTCTTAAATATTGCACAAAGCAGACAGCTCTGGTCTACCTAGGCACAGTGTGCTCATTGTAGTCTATCTGGGTGCACTGCGTGCTTTCCAGCAGAAAAATAGCTTAGCTGTAATGAATCTCTATAAGACATATTATTGTGTCAGTTAAATTGAAAAAAGAATGATACTGGAGGAAGGATGGCACAGGTGATGAGAGTGATGTGACAGTGGCACATTGCAGGAATGATGTTTTTTTTCTGCATAAACACTAACAAATTCAGCAGGATTTACCATACCCTGGTGCCTGCAGAGATATGTTAAGGGAAAGACTTATTGGCTACACTGTTGGGCCTAGTGATTTTCTTCAATAGCCTGCACTCGTATTTAGAGCAGAACAAATTCACTTTGGAAATATTATTTTCCTTAACAATGGTTATAGGAAAATTGCTGTTGATTTTGTTAACAGTCACTTGTTAGTACATCCTGAAATAAATATCTGCCAGCACTTTTAATGCTTGTTATTGCTCAGAAGGTCACCCCTACCCTGCCAGATTATTGCTTTATCCTTTAATTGGCTGCATTGCTAATAAAAAATCAGTGCATTTCTGGCCAAAGGCTGTTCATACTCTCTTGAATATTTGCAAACATTGAGACTGAATCATACATGTGTTAATATAATTGCACAGAATATGGCGGGGTAGACAATCAGTCCTGAGTATAAAGTTGGGCTAAACATTTTTACTTTCTCTGTACATACCTCTCAGGTTTCTGAGTTGGAAAAGAGGCACACATAGCACAAAGCATGAATGCAAAGAACACACACCTGCCAACCCCCCAGTTATTTGGACAGCAAAGTATTATTCCTTGATTGGTGTAACTCACAAGTTAGTCAACAATAATTTACTATTAATTTATTAGTTTTATTCTTGAAAGAAAAGTTAAGTGTAGGAAAAAACCCTTTTGGTAGTTAAATATTACCTTGCTTATAATATAGGTCTTTACAGCACATGAAAAAGTGAGGCAACTGAGGAGGAAAGCACAGTTTTGGTTTGGTTCCAAATGAGGGACATTTGGGAACAAATGATCAGTTGGTGACCCAAAACGATATTTGTGCTGATTTCTAACTTCTGAATGCCTTTCAAAAGTCATTATTTAAAACAACAAGGTAAAACAGTCTGTACTATGAGAAGCATTTTAGATTTATACCAACAGCAAAGACAGGAGAGAAGGATCTTAGGTCAACTAGCCACATGAAGATGTTGGTTTATTGTAGACCTTGCTTTTACCATGCAAAGCAGGGTATATTGCATGCATACACTAGTGACTTAATATATCTTTCACCTTTTCAGATTGCCATTTTAGTTTTTACAGGCTTTTTTAGCTTGCACCTAACCATGCTATCATTCGTTCAGTCTCTGCATGGTTGGGGCTGTTGGTAGGGTAAAGATGTAGCAAAAATTCACTTGCATTCAGTCTAGGCTCAGGGAATACATGGGTTGACAGTTCTGGAATTATCAGGCTCTTGATTGCCTGTAGTTCCATTGCGGTAGTGCATATAAGAGGGTAACAATGCTACCCAGATACTGGTGCCAGTGATTCATTGTTGTCACCCTGTAACATGAGTCAAAAAGAGGTAATGATTATACCAAAATAAAGACTAGAATATAAGAACGTAGACTATGCAGGTGCATTATTTGTCAGCTATATAGTTAAAACAAATTGAGGGTTTACACACATTCTAAGGGTTTTTTTTTACCTATTTTTATTTTTCAGCAGGAACATTTAACACAGCCTTCCCATTCAGGCAACACAAAGGAAACACAAATGTTACAGCAAATAGGTCAACAGTTCCCAAAGGATTGTTGCCTCCAGCAGGACACTTGTCGTGTTTGGTGAGAACTCCTTTGCTGCCTCCAGTCACACGGCGGCTACAACATTTGCCAATCAAACCAAGTTGTAATCAAAGAAAAAACTTCCAGTTTATGAAACCTGTGAAAGAATTTAACTTTTTATCCTTGCAAATAGTAACAGTATTACATTTGTATGCGGGCTTCATATTTGCAATTTCCCCAGAGATTGGGGTCAATTTACAGATATTTTGTGCAAGGTGAGTATGATTCCTGATGAGAGAAGTACAATCTTGCACCCTTAAAATGATGCTGGGGCTTCAACGTTTATTCACATAAAGGATGATCAGGTGTTTGCAGGCAGACCCTTGTACTTGACAGTTAGTTTATGAAACCAACATCTGTGTTTTCTGATCAGAGGATGGTAAGAATCAGCAATGCAGATAATAAGTCAAATAATAAGTCAAATGTATGCATTTTATTTACGAAGAATAATTTCCTGCATGTTTTACTTATATGTAATGGTAATAATTTCATTCATAAAGAAATAGACAAACATCTTAGATTAGCATTTCCAGTTCAATTTAGCAGTTCCATATTGTTTTGGAATATCTATGAATTGTATACGCTAATTTAAAAAAGGGTTATTGGGATGCATTTATAGATTTGCTGGCTTGATATCAGCAGTTCTCCTGATTTGATCACAACTATTAATAAATATTTATATAGGTGTGGTTGAGAAATGGTGACCATTAATGAAGAAGGAAGACCAAGTGTGAATCAAGTATACCTTTACATGTTCCTTTTACTATATTATAATATAAAGAAATGTTCTGAACAATTGCAAGGCTAAATGTTGGTTATAATACCTTAGCCTCTATTCTGTAAATGACCGTTACATTGTGTACGGGTTTCTAGGTTTTTAAACATTTAGAAACAGAAAAGAATAGTTTATCAAGTACCTTTCATTTTTATTGTTTTGGACTTCTATAAGCTCCAGGCAGCATTTTCTTAAAGTGTGCAACATATTTTAATAATAATGCTGAAACCTCTGGGGTGAAATCTGTGGGGACATTAAAGCTTTTAATTATAGCAAGATAACACGCTTTGTTTTGTGTAACATTCTGCTGGATTACTTAGATATTGGAAAGCAAAGATCCTGCTGCTAGAGTCCAGGATAAATAAAGGAAGCTGCGGGTTGATTCAAACTAAGCTATACTTGAAATTCCAGGTATCCCAGTCAGAGAATTGAGCTGTAAAAGCCAAGCAATTAAGGTAGGATGAGCAGAGTGATTTTTGGAAAGTTGCAGATTTCACCAAAATGGCAACTCCCAGTTTTGCATTGTTAAATGCTTAGGCAAAATTAGATTAGGAAAAAATAGTCGTCTGTTTTATTTATAAAGTTTTTTTTTTTTTACAGTGTGTGTGTTTTTATTTTTTTTAGTAGAAAGTATATTTATATGTGACTTTCACCAAACATTGTCCTTGATTTATAAAATGTAGTAGAACATGTTCACTTTGCAAGGGAAATTCAACTATTATTGAGTATGGTGAAAAATGTAATTTGACAATAATACTCATTAACCTAAAAATCAAAAAAGCACAGTTCTCACTAAGGCTATGTATATACGTACATGCAATAATTGTCATTATAAATCGAATGACTGACCACATCAATAATTATTCACGATTATTTTGAACAATTGTATAGTGCACGATTCTGCACATGCTGCAACGATATGATCATTTAAATATAATCCACTAATAATGTACACACACTAGATATGATCATTTGAATGATGCAGGAATTAAGGTGTACCAGAGAAAGTGTACCGAAGAACCATCCATGATCACTACACGACCCTACACACAATAGATAGTGAAGGATCGTCGTCAAAACAGATCCGCCAGGATAGCCGTTCATTTACAGCGACATTTTCTCCTTCATTGGCACTGTTGGCCTGTCGTTGTGTAGTTTTTTGGTAACGATTGTCGAACAATCGGTCGTAAATCTCCAACCACATATATTGCACATGTGTACGTAGCCTTACTCGCCAAACTAATTAAAATTGCCCTTGCAAAATGAATGTGTCTAGTGCCCACATTCCTGGTACATTTGTTTCAAAGTATGGTTATTGATTTACCTGCTATGAATATTATTGGTCTGCTTTATGAATATAGCACTTACCCAAGTGTGATGCCTTTTGTTTCTGTTATGTTGTGTGGTTTTGATTATTTGTATACTGTAGCTATTTATGCAACAACTTACATTTCTTGACATAAAGCAGAGCCAGGAAAAATAATTTTTTTTTTAAAAACCCATTCCAATCTAAAAATCCAACAAAAAGCATCTAAATTGTGCCTTCCCCATTATTGGAGAGTTCTTTGGTCATGACCCCTAAGTTTTGGACTGTAAATAAGGACCACCACTGCCACACTAATTTATTCACACTTTTACATTTTTGCTTGATTCATCATGATTTCAAGAGAGAATGCATCAACACATTTATATGCTCACCAACTCACATTGATGTACATTGTGGTGCGTTATGGCACACATTGACATAAAATTTACAGTGCAATGAAATGTGTGTAAATATTGTTCAACAAAGCATGTTAACACACTCCAACATATTATTTTTATTTACTTGTGTTTATAAAGCGTCAACATATTACACAGCACTTTACAAAGTCAATAGTCATATCACATATGTTAGAAAAAACACATCAGGGAAAACATGCATAGGTGTGAATAGGCCCCAAAAAAAGTAAGGTTATCTGTAAAAGGACCAGGAACCCAAAACCTTAAGGTTTTTACACTTTCATTCCTTGGCAGTTTATATAGTGAATCGGATCACATATTGTTAACTGCAACGACTCCAAGCAAAAAAACTCTGTGTTTACTTATTGTATTTTGTATATTTGTATACTTATCTGAATACAATTAAAAAGTGATTTTTGTAGGGACTCCACCATTTCAATTTGTATTGTATAATGTAAAAGAAAAAAAGGGAATGGTCTGCCAAGTATGTAACATAAGAACACGTGACTGCTGTCTTACTGGGCTGTGAGGGTAATTAGTCAAAGCAAGCAATCAATTTTCATTAATCTCAATTGTAACATACACCAAACCTATAAAGACAATGTTCTCTAATGCTTTGTATTGTCCTTGTACTGAACCTTCACATCCTTCACAAACACCAATTTGCAATTAAACAATCATCTGTTGACCTGTTCGTTCTCACATCAACTTGTACTAATTCTGGGTTACCTATTGTCAGGATCTCATATGTAGTTGAAAGTTTTGGTGGAATACATTCTGTGATCTATGGATTCTAGGCTAAGGTTGCTGGAGAGATAGTTTGGATTTTGTCCAAGATGGTTAAAATGCTACATTAACTGTATCTGTCAGAATATCCTTGCACCGTGTGAAGTAAATTGTAAGGTTTGATCTAAAAAAGCATTTTCAAAGAATGATTCAGGTAATTTACTTATTTTTTTAGTGTCTCTGTGAAATACTAAAGTTAAAGAAACACCAACCAAATTATTTTTTTGTTAGTTTTGTACAAACTTGAATGTTTACATCTTGGGCTTTCATTACAGTGTATGACCACATTAAAAAAACTCCCTTTCTTAGTGTCATGCAGTTAGGGGGAAAACGAATGGCCATGGGGTCACCAGTACAGAAAAAGATGCAATCACACAAAAGTGCTGATCCACTTAAGAAAAAAAGTATCCAATCCCCAAACTAAAGATTTTCATGCCCTAAATCAGGTGTGATGGGATCGTACCCTGAGTTGCACATGTTTGTGTGGATTGGGCTGTGCATGAACATGTTGATAAGTTTGCTTTATCACAAAAAAAAATCTACTGTCCCTTCAACCTGCCTGTTTTTTACTTTTACCTATAGTCAAGCTTTATGGAGTCTGTTACTTTAAGAATGCAAAAAGTTGCTGACTGGTATGACTATAGGTGCCACATACCTGCACAGCAGCTGTAATTCTGGTCATTTTAATTGGGCAAACAGCTGTCACAACTAAGGTGCCAGTCAGGCTCACCCTATTTATACCCACTATGAGTATAATAGGTAGGAAGAGATGGGCAAGATTTAGCATGAGGAGGAATAGCTGAATCAGTTAGAGAAAATGGCCTGGGATTTACAGTAGAAAAAATTACTACCAAAAGTGGCTGCAGTGTGTGTAAACCTGTCATACCTTACGGTTGCTTTCAGTATTCCTGCCAAAGCATCATCATAACAACCAAGCCCCTAATAACCGTAAGAAAAATATAATACCTAGTCCAAATCTAATCTAGTTTATTTTACCCATCTATCAAACCATATTTCTAAATCAGAGATGAACAGTTGTACAGAGTCAAGTGGAAGGCTGGGTAATTACTATCCAAATGTAATAACAGATAAGTGATGGTGGTTGGCTACCACTTGCTATTTACAATACCAACCTACAGTAAACAAGAATAAACAGATATTAAACCATGATGATGTAGTAACTGTAACCTAGACCTACAGGATACCTAATTTGCTTCCTGAAAAATTGACCTAAAAATAAATTCTATATTAAGGACTTCTTTTATGAACAATCTGCATTCATTACATAAAAAGTGTTTGTTTACTGTTTGTTCTGGACAAATTGAGTGAAAATACTCAAAAAAGTAACAAAATCTAAAATGTAGCTGTCTTTTTTACCATTATGTTTTAAAAAGCAATAAAGTCACAAAACATTGCCGTAATAATGGATAGGCTTGCATTTTTTTCTCTATGTGTCAAATCATGTAAAACTTCTATTAACCCCCAATGTGTAATTGTACCTACACACACAGTCCTTAAACATTTGAACAATAGCAAAATTGTAATTCCTTCTATATAAAGTCGGATTTCTACACCTGCCTCCTGACTGTCATATCTGCCATTTGGTTAGGTCATGCAGCAAGATTAATATATTCCACTTGGTTTTGGGCTCCCACCTGTGAACACTATTTCTGTCTGATATGATGATATCTGACAGAGCGAAAGTAAGTGAACATGTCCGTCTCAGTTGACGTTTACCCCCAGGGATTGACGTTGTCTGGAAAGCATATATTCTTAAAACTCAATGAATAAAAACTATGATAATATTTTGAAATAAGGAGCATTTGAAATCTTTAAATATATTAAATAAATAATTTTTTTAGTTATATGCAATCTAGTCCTAAAATGCTTTGTCTGTTATGCTTGGGGTTGATTTTGGTGGTCAGCAGCAGAAGTGATCTAGAGCACAAAATGTGTGTGGGGATGTATTTTTTTAATTTGGTTTTATACCTGCTGTGCTACAAACTGTTCATCTGGTGCAACATTTCTTGCAATGCAATATGCCTTTGCAATACCAACACAAAATGAATGTGTATCTCCAGCCAAATCCTTCAATGTTTAACAGTGAATGGCAGAGTTAGAACCTCTCAGAATTGTATTGCTGCATGTATGTCCACTGGGGAGCAAAAAATCTCTAAAGGGTACAAAAGGCACCATACACATTTCAGTCTATCTAGACTGAATTTACACCACTTACTGTCAGTGCATTGTACATTGCAGTGCTTTTTTGTTTTGAATGACTTCCCAATTCACTAAAACAATCCAGGTTTGTTACAAACACATTGCATTGTAGCACATAGTATAGCACGATCCAGAAAATATGATACATTTTTTGTCCATTCCTGTACATTGGCAATCTATTTAGTGGGATCATTGTCTTACCTATAAACTCACAGGAGCAAGTTGTTTGCTGTTCAGCCTAAACAATGTAGATAATCGTGAAGATCAGATATTTTCATCATATTATTTTAATTCAAAGTTCCCAGACATAAAATGATTGTGATTAAAAAAGTCACAAAAGTTATGATCAAATACCCTGCTATACAGTGACCAGCAGATGAATACAAAGTAGTTAGTTCAAAATGGAAAGAATAATTTTTGTACAAGTTCTAGCAAACTATCAATTTTCAGTTTTTTTTTCTTGACGAATGATTTTGATTGGTTTAGACAACATTTTATGTTCCTTTTCTTTTGTTTAGTTTTGATGAATGGGACCCAAAGAGTCATATACTTGATTACATATATAACATATATGTAATCACACAAGGTAGTTCAATCAGAACATATAGACGATTATAATGCCCATCCAATTTTTTTTCTTTCTACTTATATTTATGACTATATTTCATAACTTATTACCATACATGCAAGTTGATGTAATCCCACAATGTTTCCTGTCATTCTTTTTACATTTTAGTGCTAAAAATAGCATTATTTAGGAACTACCTTCAGTGGGGGGGTCTGGTATTAAAGCATTAAAAAGCATGATGGAGAATCATCCATGTCTATATATTTTATTCAGTGATTGATTCTTCAACAGGGAATTTTTCATAGAATGTCAGATTCACTGCTTTATAAATAGACTATTAGGTGCTATTTCAATAAAACCTGAAGTTTTAAATATATTAAAAATGTTTAAATGATATTAACTTGTACAGTTTATACAAGATGTTGATGATAAGATTTAGTTATACTTTATATAGGATTTTTATTCTGTTTCACCTAAAGTTAGAGGAGGTGTACAATTTTATTATACCTTATTGGTACCTTAAACCTGGGCACAAATTGTATTTGATTGTAATTCATTGGTGGCTGCTGTTTTATATGCGATACAGACCGGAGATTTAGCTGGTCTTTGTGCAGAAGCAATCAAGTCCCGAAGTTCTAGCTTTTGTTGGCTGATAACTGTTACTGCACACGTCCAACAGGGCATCATGCCCAGTTTTTCTAATACTTTGGAGATCTGTTTAAGGGACTTGCATTGTTGTCAACACAGATCACGTACACAACACCATAAAGGTTAATAGCTGTTTAGATTTATTACATAGAAAAAGTGTAGCCTTGCTGCTGCAGTACTAATTATTAAATTCTGCTACATTTTATATGCTACACCAACACAATTACCAGTTACTGTAATGTCTTATATACTGAATCTAAATGTTTAACAATGCTGATATGACAGTAAATCTGTCTACAGCTCATCATATATGCATACATACATCTCCTGCCATGCAATACATATAAATCAGCGTTGAATCTTAACAAAGGATATCTGGGATAGTGCACAAGGTCCAAAGAAGGCGGATCCTTCATCACTGTTCCAAACATATCCTTCAAAAGAGGGAAGATATTTAAGTATATTTTTCTATATTATGGGTGTTGTTTTTGCTGTTCTGTTCACTTCTTTAATTCTGGCTGTGCTGTACAAATTGGATATTTAATGCTTATGTATTGCTATTAACATTATGTTCCGTAGTAAAAAAGAAAAATAGCAACACAAAATTATCTTCCCCATTGGTATGCGGACTGTGAAAGTTCCTATCCACTGCTAGATGTTCACTATTGTTTGAAGCTCCTATGGGAGGATTTCTTTCACCTGTTGCAAAAACCACAACATCAAGGGTCCAAAGATAATTTGAGCATTGTACCGTATAGGAATAAATGTGTTGTGGTGACCTCCAAAGCACTTAAGCAACTTGGCTCCGACATGGGTTGCAGTAAATCACAACGCACAGTAATGACAGTTACACACTCTGTAAAATTATGATATGTGTATTTGTTTTGCCACGCTGTTGCATCGATAAATTACCAATTAATGTGAGACACAGCACTTAAATACAAAAATAGGATGAATGGGCCCTAAATTATATCGAGATGATGATGTCAATATCCTATCAACATCTGCTGAATGAAACAGGACATCAAAAAGTCCTTATGGTTATAATACCACAATTGGTGAGCTATAAGAAAGGGCAATTATTTAACTGTATTGTAAGCCTAAATACAAAACTACACAAACATTTTTCTTGTATTATAAAGATGAAGCCAGTAATTTTAACATTGTGTTTGAAATATAATCCCTGTTTGCCATTGGTGAATACTCTTTTTGAAAATTCTTATTGCCTTGCATTCTTGATAGTGCTTAACACCAACAAATAAAAAGTGAAAAACAGTTGCGGCTTTACTGTAAAATACCTTTTTTTTTTTTTTGCCCCCGAGATGTATGCAAAAAATTTAAATGGCACTTCCTGTCTGGAAGACCCAAAGGAACCGGGTCTATTTTGAGCCAGGAAAGCGCCATTCAAGTGTTTACATGTATGTTGTCCACTCTATATGATACAAGTCTTCTAATGCAGGATTTGGAAATAGCCCCTGTTGTACAAACCTATTTTGTGAACCTCTCTTACAGTAGAACAAGCAGTCCCGGCTGAGTGGGTGGTTTGCTGTTTAATGGAGTGTGAGCATGAGCAATTCGTCTGCAGTGATGGCATGTTTTTTGTTTGCTTCAACGTTTTATTTACATATTCAGATATGCAAAGCAAAGTATACAGAATAAAAAATAAGAAGCAACACCGAATAGCTTTAGAATTGTACATTGAAGCAAAAATGTCTAAGCATTCTTAGTAAAAACTAGAGGAAATTCAATTACCCCATTAGAATGAAGTATTCTTTGTTTTTTGACATATTTATAGTATTTCATTATTTACACTGATTTATAGATTTCCATTATTAAAGCTGATCTCCAGGGAACTGAGGGAATATTGGAGTCCCCAATATACTTACATGCAAATTTTACAGTATTGGATGACAACAGAGAAGGGATGGTAACAGTCCTGTAACAGTGGAATGACTGTGTGTTCCCCTACATCCAATGTATTTTTACTGATTATTAATGTATTGGGGGCACGCCACTGGCCCTCATTTAATGGGGCACTTCCCCAACCACCAGTATAAGGGAGTACTTACCTGACCACTAATACAAAGGGAAACACTGTCTACCAATATACGGGGCAAATTTCTCATCACCAATATAGGGAGACACTTCTGTGACGTGCAATTTAAGGGGGGACTTTACTAGTATAAGATGGCACTTCAGTGACCATTAATACAAGGGGACATGTCACTGACCACTATTACAAGGGGAAAATTCACTGACTACCAATGGAAAAGGGCACTTTTCTCACCACCAATATAAGAGGGCATTTTGTCACCACCAATAATAACGGGCACTATTTTCAGCACCAGTATAAGAGGGCACTTTTCTCACCCCCAGTATAAAAGGACACTTTTCTCTCCACAACAATAAGTCTTTAATCCAATTTACTGCCCAAATTATGCCTCGTCCCTCATCTTTTACAAATCCAAACATTTTTACACAGACATTGGGATTTTACTGGCATATTATGAACCATTAAATTAAAATGTTCTCTTTATATCATTTATTGAAAATGGCTTTTATTAAAACATTTTAAACAGTTCCTGATTTATAGTTCACATAAATTTAAACATACTATAGCACAATACAGTAATCAGTGCATTACAAATGCCTTAAAAACATTTTGTTCTGTGTTAGTTATAACCATCCCCTATACTGTTTAATTTACATTAGGGATAACCTTATCCAACGCGTTTCTTTTTTATTCAGAAAACTTCTTCAGAAGCACTAATACAGAGAGAAACAGAAACTAAAAATCAATACAAAAGAATTTTTATACATATTTTTATAAATACTTTCATTCTGATATATTTTATTATATATATGTGGACATATTATATATGTCTACATTCACTAAATTAACAAACAACATAAACTCAATAGTAGTCATTACTTGTTTTTAGATCCAGAGAGCAACCACAGCACCAATGATATTCATCAAAAAAGTGCTTCACTTTTCTCTCCACCAATATAGGAGGGCACTTTACTGATCACCAATATAAGCGGGTACTTTTCTTACCATCAATATCAGGGGACACTTCTTTGACCACCAATATAATAGGGATACTTCATCAACCACTAATATATGGGGCACTTTTCTTACCATCAATATCAGGGGACATTTCTTTGACCACCAATATAATAGGGATACTTCATCAACCACCAATATAAGGGGCACTTTTCTTACCATCAATATGGGGGGACATTTCTCTGACCACCAATATAATAGGGATACTTCACTGAGCATAAATAAAAGGGGACTTTTTTCTATCTACAGTTATAAGGGGGCACTTTTCTTATAACCAACATAAGGAGACACTTCTGTGAGCACCAATATAAGGGGACATTTCTCTGACCACCAATATATTGGCATACGTCAATGTGCAGAAATATAAGGAGACACTTCACCATCACTGATCACCATCAGGCTCTCATAACATAAACATTAGTACCGGTAACAAGGCACAGCACCAAGACTGGACTTCAACTGTATCTGCCGTTCTATAGTTATTCTTGATAGAACATAAGGGTTGTACTAATGAAAAGCAAATCTCCAGTCAAAAATGATTTTCCCCACCCCTAACTTCCAACCTTCCTTAACCCATTATGCAGGGGTTGTTTTCTTCTTAACTTTTGAGGCAATAAATACCTAAATCCCCATACAGGTATCTGATTAGTGTTGTTTTCATGGGTTAAAAACTGTAGCTATTCATCCAATGGAAAGTGTCCAGACACTTTGGGTGTTAGGGGAAATGGAGGGTGTTGAAGTAAACTTGCAGGTCAGCTTTAAGACTGAATAATCAGATTTTTGCATGATCCTCTTGTAAGATGCAGAATAAATAGATAGCATACATGTGGTGTGTTCAAATAAATCAAAAAAGGAGAAAGACAGGGTTTTTTTGCAAAAGAAATCAACATATATTCTGTGATATACATATAAATACATAAAGTAGTGTGTGAATCAACCTGCTGACAAAAGCAGGGGATTCTTGTACAATCCAATAATACAAACAAAGTAGACAAGCGTGTGAATCATGCAACGCTGAAAGATGGAATGTCATGGAGAATGCCTTTTATTACTAATTAATCAATTGCCTGACCAACCAGACGTTGTAACGCTGTTAACTGTCTATCCCGACGCGCTTCGCTGTTTGGCTTCATCAGGGGATTATAAAGAGAGCGCCACGTCAGCTGTACAAGAGGTTTAGTAATTGCAGCAGATTGGTTAAGTGGTTGAGGTGAGAGACTGATGGTGCAGGTGGTTCAAGGACTAAAATTCTGCAGGATTCTTCTCTGATTCAGCCTTCAATCCAGCCCCTTCTTTAAAATTAGATGAGGTCACAGGCTCTGGCCAGTATATTTTTCTTCATTTCCTCTCTCAAATAGGTTATCCAGCAAATATGTTTTTTTAGGAGCAAGGCTGTGTGAGGATCCTCTGATAGAAAATTAAGGTAAGTATCAGAATAGGAAGTCTGCAGTCAGTGGTGATGACTGCCTTTTTTAAAGGTCTAAGGATTGCTATTGGGGGAGTCAAGGGGTGTTACATGTGGTGTGTTATGGTTGGCTTTCTCTCTAAAAGTGGTAACATATTGCTTTCACATCATGTAAAATGAACTTTTATCATTTACATTAGATAACCTGAAAATTGAGGTTGGAATATCATCCAATACAAAGATATGTAGTGGATGACAAAATACCTGGTTTATGCAAATCAAGGTTTGTGTATCCATTTGTATTGTAAAATTCTATCATTCAGCTTCATACTTCTCCTTGCATGGGATTAAAGAATATAGGCATTTCAGATATAGGATATGAAAGCCATTTTAAGACACCCCATCTGGCACATATTCTTTAGAAAGAGAAGTGTATTATAGAAACACAGTGTCACAGAGGACTTCTCACATGCTGCCATTAAAATAAAAAAAGGAACAGGCAATCAAAATAATTAGTATTTCCTCTATAAATGAGAGAACCTTGATAGCTATTGGTATCAACACCAATAAAAAGTACAATTACATTATTTTCTTGTTTCAATTTATTTGGCTTTGTAATAAGCGTCAAGAGACATAATTATGCTTTCACCCTGAATTAATACAATTGTAACAATAAAAACTAAAGCTGACAAAATAATGCAAACAGTGTGGTAAACCTGTAGCAGGAAGAAGGTAATAAAGTTGTCTGAGCTAGTTAAAAGAAGTAAAAAGAAGAAATATAAATTTCCAAGTTTTCTTAGATGGCTTTGAAGCAGTTAAAAGGCTGATCACCTGCCTGTCAAACGCCAACCCACACAAATTAGAGCATTTGGAGTTGATTCTTATGGGCAAGTATTGTTGATTTCTCAACCACTACGGCCAGTCCTGCTTTACCAGGCGTTGCTTGTAGCATATGGCAAGTGGACTGGTTTGCAAAAAAAGGAAACTGCTCCGCTTTACAACTGTCTTTGTGGTCTAAATCTAAATGATAATGTTTTTATTTAGAGTCAAAGCACGATTTTCAACTGAGGTGCATTGGAGTGCATTGAAGTGCCAATTTAAATTAATAACAACATGCTAATGTGTGTAATGTATGGTAATGTAAAGTAAAATAAAGCACATGACATTTATTGTGAATGGCATCCTAACACACATTTGTTGCATCATACCACACGTGCATGTAATTTTTTGGATACTTTTGTGCATTGCAAGCTGATTTATTAAAATAGGCTGTTTAATGGAACATACATGAACACATTAAAAAACATAAAAAAGCATGTTAATACATTTTACACAGCCCATCAAAATGGCAAGACCTCAATGGGCTTTCAAAGTTTGATCTGTGACAGCATGACATACTGTAAACTAAAGAACCAAAAAAAGAAAAAGCCAAACAGGGAAGGGTTTTTTTGTTGCTGTTTGTAACCAACTGGGGACATTTCTTTTTATTTCCATTTCCGAGTACACAACAGAAAGTTAAAGGAAAAATCCTGTAAATACGGTAAATATTAAGTTCCCGCGGTGTCTTCTAATAATTATCTTGCCTCAGACCTTTTCACCTTCTTTTTTTTTTGCCCATCATTTGTTATATAGGGTGGTTGATCCTTATGGTCCTTATGCTTATCCCCATTTTCTCCAAAGCCTATTGACACTCTTTGCTTATTTTGCAACCAACCTCAAACCTTATTTATAGTGTTGGCCAACAGTACAATCCAACATTGTACTCCATTTTTCTCTTAATGCATTATTTTGATGTTAAACTGCAATGTAAACTTTGACTAATCTTCCAGTAATGCTAAATCATGTTTCCAGAAGTCTATGCCATCTATCATTGGATATTATGTGTATGTTGGTAGCTATGCTCTCACCAGTTTTTCCTATCACTTCCTGTCTTGATGATAAAAGCCACCGGGACAAAGAGAAGGTCAAACTACAGTACCTAGCAAGAACAGATCAATAAAAACTTGTTAGGGTCCTAATTTTTTTCTTCTTTCTTTTTATTTTCAAAATATTTGAAGGACTGAATCATGGACAGTGAGAAGTATTCTGAGATATTGTGGCAACATGGAAATAGTAACTCATAGAGTACACAAATAGCATGCATTGTTGTAGATATTTATTTCTAGTAAGGGGATTATGTGATTGCTACTACATGCTTTATGCCTGTCTAAATGTATGCCATGTGTGTCATGACCAAATTTTATTGGCCAAATTGCACCAACATTTGCCCAATTGCTCTTAACCTAAAAGTGCAATAGCCTATAAATGGCCCATGTGGGTAATGCACCTGTTCAACTATAAACTAGCTCTTCTTTGAATCGTTATTTTACATTTGTATCAGTCAGTTAAACCCCAACTCCATACTATATATATTCTGTATCTATTATAATTAGGATACAAAAGATATTTCATCTAAGCAGAAAAAGTTGAGTTTTTCCATTTTGGCAAAATTTCACCAACAGCAAAACCAGTAGCTTTTCTGTAAAATCACCATGTTCACCTCCAGCAATGAAGTTCATTCACTTATTGAATTGATTTACTTTTGCTGACTTCTGCGGATAATTGTTGTTTACTTGAATGGCACACAATTCCCTTCATACTTATGCAGACAGCAGGTTGCCATAGTCACAGTCCTCCCGGTGAATGGCACACTAAGTGTACAGCTGCTTTGCATCCATTACAGAAGATGTCTACAATGTGTCTGCGTCCTTCCGCCCCAGGAATGATTAACTGTTGTCTTAACGCATTGAACATCTAGCCATCTCCATTTAGGCTCCAGAGTGCCACACAGAGAAACAGTTGGATCAAGGACATTGGGAAAAAAATACATTTTAACAGCATTTCCCCACACATTACCCTTGAGAGGAGAACAGCTTTGTCAGAGCGGGTGTTTAAAAGGAATGCTAGATAATTTCATTTTCAGCACAACCCAATGCGCCTAATTGTCCAAAAAATATCGCACGGCAGGTTTTAATGCTTCTTGTCATCAGGAGTCTACAAATAAATATGGCAATTTAGGAACCAAAGATAAAATCTCTTTTAGAATTATAGTACACATTACTTTAGAGAAAGAAAAAGACAATATTACTGTATAATCTCAGAGACGGTTTTGCCTGCTACCATTAAGACATAGGCAATCACAATAATTAGTACTTCCTCTATAAATGAGAACATTTTGATAGCTATCGTTATCAGCACATAAAAAGTAAAATGTAATTCCTTGCTTGTTTTATATTATGTTACATTACTTGTTTTTTCAATATGCAGCAAGGGACTAGAAGTATATCTAAAACCATTTTTCTTCATTTTAGATTAGGTAAAAAGGGTATTAAGATTCTTCTGCTATTATAAACATGTACAAAGGTTTACTAGGGTTCTTTCTACGTTTGCATTATTACTATATTGAATACTATACTGAATAGGATATCCAAAAATGTGGCTTCCCTTACCCTGCACATTCCTATTACTGTTGTCTATCTGCTACCGCAACATTTCACTAATTTCATAACACTTTTTAATGTATTTTCCTATTTTAATGACATAGTCCAGAGGAGAAGAATTGGCTGCCAGAGTCAAGTATCAGTACAAGTATTAGTACAAATGTACTGAATGGGAACTGGAAGGGCTTACTAGAAATTTGGTTACAACAAATTTATAATTCTTTTTGTATATATCATATTTATAACAATCATATTTGGGAACTATCTAGTGAGGTCTGCCTGGGACTAATGTGAAAGTGTTAAAGATTTGCAATGTTTCTCAATAACCAACACGCTGATAACATCAGGAAAGAAAACAGTAAAGAAGCTATGCATTTCCACCAGCTTTGACCTGTTTACATTGCAGAGAGAGTAAAAGAATGTTATTGTGGCTGGGTATAAACAAAGGTATGAAATGGAAGGAGTATTTTTATTGCATTAGCATCTTACGGAGAGAAACTGCTTTCACCTGTCATTCAGTACTCCACTTTGGTCTGTTGGCACCTTCCATAAATAGTCCAACTAGCAGGATAGCCATCGCCTATTAAGGTGCTTCCAACCTAAACCATGAGGAGACATATCAACCATCAATGACCATGTTTGTGAGCTGCAATAGTATGCGTTGTCCACTACAAAACCTGCACAAGTAGGACTAGATAACAGATTTGCTTGTTTTGTGAACAGTACAAGATTTACTTTTTTGTTGAAACATTGCTATTAAAGCAAGATGCCAGCACAAGCACATCCCTGCATATATAGTATGTTTGCTATTGAAAGTGTTTCCGCTCTTTTGTCTGGAGTTCTCATTTAACACAGATTTAACTGTTTTCCAGCTGATTTGCCATAGACAGATGTCTCCATGGTGGAGCTGTCAGGCTGCTCATCTTATGTGCTATGTTGCTATGTAACAGCTAATTGCAGTACACAAGCCTTTACTAGTTTGCAGTACATCATGTATATAAGAAGGTTCTGCCAATTGCATATTATTCTAAAAACCACAATTCACATACTGTTATGATGTAGTCTTTCTAAGCCCTGCTGGGACAATGTGCCTTGGCACATAAGGCACATATGCCAAACTGCATGAGGTTTCCAAACTCCAAATGTTCATAAATAATTTACATTTTTAATTAAGGTCCCTTACATTATGTTAAGCATGTAAATGGTTATTTCAGTTAAAACTAATCACTAAACAATGTAATTAAAAATATCTAATACTGAAAATACAAACCAGGAAGGAATACAAACCAGGAAGGAAATAGAATAAACAAGATAATGAACTGTGAATAGAAGGCAACATGGCTGGGAAGAGGTGGCTTTTTCCCATTACGATTTTTTATGATGGCCTGAAAATAGGCAACTGTCCTTTTTTTCAGGGGGTCAGGGATAGTCCTGGATATCACTCTTATAACCTCAGCATCTTTAGATTTTATTAACCTTCATTTGTAGCCATTGCTTTATTTTTAATTAAGCTATCCCTTAAACTAGCCCTTCTTGTAATTTCATTTGGCTCCAAATCTTCCCCAGCTGGGTGATAATGCCTATACATTCAGAATACCCATGCTGCACACACAGGTGTTGCTGAACAAGCAAAGTCATTTAGGCAAAATGAACTTACACAGCTATGCATGAGCTACACAAGAGAAATGATCTAATTTGAGTCTGTCCCGAGCACTGCCTCCAATACCTTAAATTAAACTGAGAATCTTCATTTCTTATACCTTGAATATGTATGTAAAGGCAAATCAATCGCCAATGGGGACACCTGTTATGGGACAGCTACCTGAAATGAAAATTGTATTCACTTTAGAAAGACTTCCTCTTAATTCCTATTACATCTTTAGAACAGAAAGTGAAGGGAATGTTTCCTAGCAGGTTTAGAAAGCATGATCATAACCTGATAGGGGTTTAAACCTCTGACTGCTCTATACAAAGTAAAAAAAATATTGTCTGGACATCCAGACAATTCTTAAAATATCTTGGATTTTTGACAACAGTGTGTGGTGGAATAGGTGAAACATACCACTGCACTTACAATGCTTGTGGCTACATTGCATGCTGCATTCAGATTTTTTTCTTGTAGTCACCTCCTGGTTAGAACCCAGTCCAGACTTTAAGGAGCTTTACATAACACAGATAATGATTTAAAATCTCAAACAGTAAGTGCAGGTACCACAAAGTATTAGCACTGCAATATTGTTTTTTCTTAAAGTGGCCCTGTCATTACAGTGACAAAACAGTGCATGACAATACCTTTTAAAAAAGGAAACAATGTACTTACCTTTCCAGATTCACCTATCTTGAAACTTGTGCCACGATTCAAAGTACTTTACTGGCTGGATAAGTCAAAAGTTGTGTTGTCCCCAAAGTTGTTTACATTCTTTTCTTAGTTCATACTTCTTATGCTAATATACAAGGAAAGGTACCAGGAATTGACACACTTAGAAGTATTGAATTATTTCAGTGCCATGGGAGCAGCATCTCTGCACAGTTTTAGGACATGGGAAACTGGAATGGTAGGTAAGTAACATTCTTTTACGACTACTGATAAAATGGGTAAAATATCTGTCCCTACCTACCTGTGTAGCTGGACTCTTTATTAAAATGTTTACTGTTTTTACAATTCCACCACACATTTCTGGATACTAACGTATTTCTCTGATAGAAAATGAATAATGCTTCAATGAACACAACATCCACATTAGAGAGAGGTAAACTGTTCTATACCAATGTATAAACACACTTACAACACCTGATAATGTCTAAAAATTCAAAAAAGTCAAAGATACAGTACATTTTTAAATTAAAACGTAAGAATACTAATATAATATCAGGACATCTTTTACTTTATTGCAGTTTCTTGTGGCTATCTGTATAAACTATATATGACCCCCTTTGGCACATTCCTCTTGTTTCTGTTTTATTTCCGTTTGTCTCTTTTATTAATTTATTGTTGTGTCTTTTATTTTCTTCTTGTTTGTTTTATTATTGTTAAAGAAACAAAACAAGAACACAATATTACTGCTGTATTCTAGATGTACAAAATATGTACAAATACATAAACATGTACAAATACAAAACAAAGGGGTATTGAATATAATGTCCAATAGGTATTGCACTTTCTTTTAGAATTGTGAAAGTTTTTCTCCTTTAATTTTGAATATAATATGCTATGTACTTTTTCAATAAAAGCAATAAAATAATTTAGAATTTAATAAAAAAAGTGAACTTTAACCTTATGCAAACTAAAAGTAGACAAGCAATCAAAACGCCTAAAATCAAGTCCTTGTCTTTGAAAAGATAGAAAAACTCCAGTTTTTCTTGAAAGTAAAGTGGAAATATTAGGATTTTTGAGAAAGAGAAATGCTGTCACATAAGTGTTGAAAACGCATCACCATGATTCATTCAATGTATTCTCCATGCTGCATGGGGATGTTTTGCTGTGAAGCAACACAACACAACTGCATCTATGAACACTTCCAAATGGCTTTCAATATAAAGCTTCAACAACACGTTTCAAGCTCTTGGACTGCAGTTGAAGCAGGCAAAACACAGTGGAGATTGTGCCTTACTTCACAGTACAAGCAGCTAGAGAGGGGAGTGGAGGTTGTTTTTAAAGTTCTTTTATTGTAGATTTGAAATACAGCTTGACTATCAAAATACGGCAACCTCGGGACCTGAGGGGTGCCAGAAAATTTATGATTTTTTTTATACTTACCTCCACACACACCACGGATTCTGAAGTCCCTGAAAACTGAAGTAAACAGAATATCGATGGCCGGATTTTCGATTGTCAACCTGTATTTGGTAATTAATGTCCCTAGTTTGGGCACAAATGTACTTTTACATTTGTATTTTAAGTGCATACAGTGGTGTTTTTAATCATCTGCCCAGAATTCAGGTCCCCCTACCTGCCCTCTCAATTCCCTTTGACCTACCCTGAAGAAAGAATCAGCTTGTATAACCTGTGTATATAAAAACCATACCTCCAGATGAGGAGCAAACCAAAAATACAGTTTTTAGGCACAAAATCTAGGTCTAAAGGAAATATGTCTCTCTGTTTCTCATGATCAGAAACATAAGAAAGCTTTAAAACAGCCTTGAAGACGTCTTTAGTCCACACAGACTGCACACCATTCTTAAAGAACAAGTAATGAAACCACAGAGCTGTAAATTATATGCATTGGCTAATGCAGTATCTATTATTAAGAGCACTTATTTAAAGAGCTGTGTACCAGTGTTTGAGGTTTGGATGACATGCAAGTTGAATTAATTGTTGAATATTTTAGGTAATTCCGAAGAAAGCAGTACTTACATTGAATGCACTTAGGAAGTGTATTCAACTAATAGGTACTTACAATGTACATTATGTATGAATTGGCACTACAGCCATGGTCACTCAGATGGAAATTCTATGAATACATGTTACTTTCTAAGTATTCATGGAGAATGTACATTATTTATGTAGGATAATGTTATTTGTGAATATTTAACATGTGCATTAGCATAGTTTTCTTTATTCTTTCTCAGGTACAGGCTGTCTGCATTCATTTTTTCAAGCCCTGAAATAAGCACATGTTGCACAGATACTAAAGTTTTCATTTTCCCCACTGCTTCTCTCAAGTAAACCTGCTTGATTGGCAGCACACTAAGGCAATGTTAGTAAAGGAAGTTAATACATGGGTGCACTTGTATGTGTAGGACCTACGGCATTTTTGCAGTTTCACGCTACACTGCTATATGCAGTGCAAAGCAGCAAATGTTCTCATTTTAAGGAATGCCCATGGAGGGTCTTTTAGTCAACTAAAACAGCTAAAACAGATATTTGTTCTAGCTGACTCAGACTTTCCAGTAGAAAGGACATCATCCTAATTGGCATGACAATAATTAAACTGGGAGTGTAGAAAGACTTTTGTCTGAAATGCTTGGAAGATTAAATAATTTTCTTAGCAGTCTCCAAACTCGAAGACAGAGAGCATTTCTAATAGGTTACAACAAGCCTATATAAATCATTGAATTAATCTGGTAGCAAATCAATGGCTCTGACTCCGATGGTACCTATAGGTACATGATGTTGAGCTGGATAAAATTATTGGAGTATTGAAGAGCTCACAGCAAGAAGAAAGCTGCACATTTTGTGAAAACATCTGAATAAAATAGATTTTTCTTACTGTATATACTCAAATATAAACCATCCAAACATAAATTGAGGTACCTACTTTTACCTGAAAAAAACAGGAAAACTACACTGACGGAAGTATAAACCTAGAGCACAACATGCATTTGTCACATATTTATGTGGTAAATAATAAAAATGTCAACAAAATATTGTAAATAAATATTTTCCTTTTTATGTTATTGTTAAAACATTTACTTAAAAGGGAATCCTAAATCGGCTCAGTCTGTATTTTTTCTCTTTTAACAGGTTAAATTGTTTTTTGAATTGTACTTAAATGATCTTTAGAGCGTGGTTTTTGGACACCATTAGATGGTGATGTTTCCTCATGTGAGCTGTGTAAAAAACTTTATTTTCAAGTAGCAAGAGTTTTGGAAATTTGCTTTTATTAACTTGTTTGGAGGTCAGTCAGGCAGTCCTTGAGGAAAGTATAAAGACAAAAATCCATCCCAGCTGTTAAATTAACAGTATATCATACTAAAATGAAGAGAGAAACAAGGGAAAGTCCTTCTGTAGAGGAGTGCGAGTAAAGTTAAGGCAGCGTCACATTTTGAGTACTTTTAAAACTGGTGTAAAACTAAGGGAAAAAATGGAGTAAAGCTAAAAAAGAAAAAAATATTTACTTTCAGGTGTCTCAGGTGATATAACAAGGATATTATCTGGTTCAAAAATATTTAGTATGTATTCAAAGAAGCGACCATGGTAGAATTTCTCAACCAGGGTTCTGTGGAACCCTAAGTTTGTGCTTCTCTAAGGGGAATTCTTTCTCATGGAAACCATGATCATGATCATGCATTGTGAACTGTGGATAAAGTAATTATAGCAGTGATTGCTTAAGACCTGAAAGTACTGTATTTTTTGCCGTATAAGACGCACTTTTTCTTCCCCAAAACTGGGGGGGGAAAAGTTAGTGCGTCCTATACGACAAATGTGTTATAAAATAATTAAAATAATATACTCACCCGATACCCGATCCTGCGTGTGTCTCTTCTCCTCGCTGGCTGTCTCTGTCTCCTCTCCTCTCTGAGCAGCGTGTGTCTTCTCCTGTCTGTAAAGCAGAGCGAAAGAAGCCGGCACAGCGCCACCTGCTGTTCCCTGTCCTAACTGCCGTACAGTGGAAAAAAAGCACAGAGTGATCAGAAGGGGAATTTGAATGACACAGAGTGATCAGAAGGGGAATTTGAATGACACAGAGTGATCAGAAGGGGAATTTGAATGACACAGAGTGATCAGAAGGGGAATTTGAATGACACAGAGTGATCAGAAAGGGAATTTGAAAGGCACAGAGTGATTAGAAAGGGAATTTGAATGGCACATGAGTGATCAGAAGGGGAATAATCTTTCAGAATCTTTTTTTTCTAGATTTTCCTCCTTTAAAATTGGGTGCGTCTTTCATTCCGGAGCGTCTTATACGGCGAAAAATACGGTAAGTTCAAGGGTTTCCCCATGTTAAAAAAGTCAGGAAAGGCTGATCCATGATATACAGGGCTCTTTGAATGTATGTTACTAGAAAACTCTATTGTAGGTAATATCTGTAATTAAACTTAAGATTCTATAAGGTTCTGGCTCAATACTTGGAAAAGAATTGAGGCAGTTCGATAAACAGAAACACATTTATCTATAACAGCCATTGGATTGTTATCCATCATTACTCAATGCAACATAAACATAGATTCAAGAAACATCAAGTTTGTGATTGCTATTACTATAGTCTAGGCCTAAACCTAGGAATTAATAATCACAGACGTACTTCCATTACATTGATGATGGTATTTTCAGTTGACTCAAGGATTATATTACATAAATTATTATTATCTATAGGCTTTGATACAATAAACAAAAAAAAGAATGGCAATATCAATCACTGGACATGTCTGTATTCTAATACCCAGGCTTAGAGATATGTATCTGGTAATACATGAACACAATTTCAAAATACAAAGAAAGAATTATAAACTGAACACATGTAAGGCTATCAACAGACAAGTGAAAAGGATGACTACAAGTGTGCATTGTATTCTAGTCCTTTCATTGGCTTTGGTATTAATCATATAATCTAAACTTCATTGTATGAAATTTCTGATGTAATCCAATGGTAATAAAATGTATTGTAGCCGTCTGAGTATGGAAAAGTAGCATGCCAGTTACAAATGATAAAATGACAGACTTGTAGTATTTTACTGAGCCCACTACAAGCTGCACTTTGTGGGTCTAGTAGGCATATCCGATTGCTGGATAGGTGGGAAAAGTAGAAGGATTTCAAAATTACAAATATTTTATCTAATAATGTTATGTGCATTAATATGATGCTACATGTTACAGAAAAAAATAACTTTCATTCTGATAAACAGCAAAACATATGGTACAAGATAGAATGTTCTGATGTTATATGATTTATATATTATGGTTATACGGGTGGTTGACTTGTTATCACAGCATGTATTGCACCAAACAACTAACATATCTAACATAACTAACAACTTAAATATCATTTTAAGTACTTGACCTAAAAGTAAATAGGATTGGAAGTGTAAATGTCTTCACACTCATTCATAAAAGAAAAAAAATCATTGCAATTGGAGTACAGTTTTGTATTTTTAGGAGGCATTTGCAAATTTGGACAGTCAGATCTGTTTCTGTTCCTGTACTGCAAGCTAGTCAAGGAGATATGAATAAAATAGCATAAGATTAAACATCAGACTAGGATGTTAGTATATATGCACACATTGATAATCCGTGCATGGATTCCTACATCAAATTTGTGAATAGGTTATTTAGGAGGATAATTATATCTGATTCTCAGATGCTACCCATTTGACTCCTGTCCTATTACTGTCAGGAAAAGCATGTTACTGTGGCCTAGAGTTGTCAAGTACTTGAGAAAAACTCTCTAGATCCTCTAAAATCCTTTATGGCTGTATTTATAATTGATGTGTCAAGTATTCACTGCATGAAAAATCACCTTGACAGAATGACAGCATTAGTATTGGTGTTTTAGCGGCTTCTACCATCCATTATATACTTCTGTGGATGATGCGATGCAAAGTCCCATGTTGCTGCTCCAACTTACTGGTGGATAATACAATAGGAACATTCATTAACCACCTGAGCGTTACACTGAGGTCTAGATTTCTGTACCAAAAGTGATCCACTGTTTTTCATGAATTTTTTTTTTTTTAAATTGTAGACCTGTAACTTACAGAAATATGTCCGAACAAGGGTTCTAGTAGATATTATGAATATAAAAAATGTTTGAAACACACAATCATTTAAAAAAAAAAATTTGAATTTCCAAGTTATTTACTTTTATTTTATTTGTTTTGTATTGGATTGGATATGGGAGTTTTTATTCAATCCAATATAAAATGAGCGTTTGAATTTACCAGTTATGTACTTTGTATTAATTTTATATTATTTTGTATTGGATTGGATACGCAAGTTTGTATCCAATCAAATACAAAATATAAATTGGAATTTCCAAGTTATTTACTTTTATTTTATTTTTTTTTATTTTTTGTATTGGATTGGATACGGGAGTTTGTATCCAATCAAATACAAAATATAAATTTGAATTTCCAAGTTATTTACTTTTATTTTATTTTATTTTTTATTTTTTGTATTGGATTGGATACGGGAGTTTGTATTCAATCCAATACAAAATGACAGTTTGAATTTATTAATTACACACTTTGTATTTATTTGAATTATTTTGTATTGGATTGAATACAGGAGTTTGTATTGAATCCAATACAAAATGAATGAATGAGTTTGAATTTGAATTTCCCGAACACGCGCCGACGTCATCACGCACGCGGGGAAGCCGTCCGGCTATTTTTTTCTCAGCCGGACGGCTTCTCGCTTCAGAAGACACCCGGCGCTGGATGAAGAAGGATCATCGGCGATCAGCGGGACCAGGTAAGAAGCCGACCGGCATCTTATGTTCCGCTGGCCGGTATCTTGTGTTCCGCTGGCCGGCATCTTGTGTTCCGCCGGGCGGCGGAACAAAAGATGCCGGGCGGCGGAACAAAAGATGCCGGCCGGAATCTTACCGGTCCCGCTGGCACCCGACGCTGGAGAGGGAGACCGACGGACGACGATGGACGGAGAACGACGCTGGAATACGAAAACGACGCTGGATGAGCACAGCGGGACCAGGTAAGTATGGATGCGACAAAAATACGGGGTTAACCAACCTAGCCTTTTTTTTTTTTGCCCGTACGAAGGTCAGGCTTAACGGCTAGGTGGTTAAGTAAAATAAATGTAAACATTTTTTTGTTGTCCCCTAATAATCAGAAACATGCTTTTAGTATATTTAATTAGCACACAGAATGATCTGCTTGTATTAAATAAACATAGCAATGGTAGCATCCAGCTAGTAGATTTACATTTCTCTTTTTACGAAGTCAGGTTCACAAATTTGGATGGTGCAGTACCTAAGATGCCATGGAAGGAATAATCCTGTCTGCATGTACCTGAATTTCATATATCTATTTTTAATAAATATACTCTTTGATATAACTGCTACATAGTGAAGAGAATGAGATCAATATAAAAACTTTTTTTTTGTTTCATATTCAAGCTATAAAGCGAGGGGTAGTTTTTTAGTCCATCTGGGGAGTAATCAGGCAGGGCTGGCCACATTGCTTTAAGCTTTAAGTTGTCAGTTCATTTCAAAATGTAAGCTGCTTATGGAATTTATGTATTTTTGGCAGATAATATATGTTAATGATAATATGGTTGGTAAAATGCTGCTATGGTCATTCCTCCCAAAATGGGTGTGTTTAATATTGACAAGACCAGAAGCTTCATTATGTTGAATAGTAAAACCTAAAGCCTAAAGCCATTCTTTGCTAGCCATTGACCTATATTAGTGCCGTGGTGCCCACTTTTGAAAAGTAGTGATCAGACTGTCTGAAATACCACTGATAGCCCTTGTGGCCTATCGCAATCTCTACTTTCAAAGAGGTGAACACTTTGTGGCAAACTGTAAAGTGGTTATCAGGCTAAAAAATATGACAATTACAATTTCTTAACTGAGAAAATGATTATCTTCTAAAACCAGTAATATTACTGAAAAATGACAAACAGGCTATTAGACAATTGTGAGTAGTTATGTATAAAGATTACAATTTTTCTGGTAAACAGACAGTTTCCCCTTTATAAATTGTCCCTTTTTGCTTTGGTTTTTTAACTGGCAGTGCTCAGAGCTTCCCAATGTTTAACAATAATTAAATTAACGTATTCTCACTTCTTAACACAGTATTTCCATCCCCTTTTACTGTGGAGGCCCATGCAATCATCTTGTTGTTTTTCTCCATCTCTATGACTTATTCTGTACATCTCATGGGAGATGAATATATACATTCTGCAGAAAAAAAGTACTATTCTATTGCTTTGTCTTCCAAAAAGACAGCAGTTGCTTTTGGAATATATTCTTTGGATAACATGATGTTTGACAAAAAGCAATGAATATACGCTGAAAAATCTTTAGGTTTCCTGCAGATGGCAGAACATCATTTAGATTGATTTGAACAGAAGAGAAATGGAGGACATTAACTATAAACCTTTATCTGCCCTGTAATAAAACATTTTTGATCTTATAACAGTGGCAAACAATACAGATGACTGTGGACTTTACTTATTGTACTAGATCATGTGTTTTCTTTACTCTCATCCTGTAGGTACGCACATGTGACCTGTCCCCATGTAGCAGTGTTTATTTAAGCTTTACATTTTTATGGTCATTACCAACTTAGCTTGGCAGGTGGTACTGTAAGGTAACTGGGCTTTCCTTGTCTGTGTGCTCCTTCTGATTGATCTGCCCTTCCAGATTGTGCAAATACAGAGAGGCCCGTAGCCGTAAGAATTTAGGCACAGAGCCTACATGGTGGGAGGCCTAGCCCAGGGATGTTAAGGGTTAATAAAATGTAGTAAGGCTAGAGGGGGCTGTGCTAGTGTGGAGCGTGGGGTACGAGGGGATTAGGAAAAGGATGCGTTAAAAGGGTGTGGACGGTTTTGGAAGAAAAAGTTTCCCACCCACCCCTTTTATAGTTATAATTTGAAAGTGTGGTTAAATTTAGCGGTTGGGGTCTTGGAAGGCAAGGATCCAGTGCATTGGTAAAAGTGGTAGAATTTGGCAGGGGTAGATCCTGCTTTATGGTGAACGGATGATTATTGCTCCTGAGGCGGTGCTGGGCGGCTAGGGGCCAAGGTGGGGATGTTGGAAGAATTAAAGTTCTGTTGGGTGGGGATTTTGCCTTCTGAGACCCGCAGCCTGGTTGTTTGGGTGAATACCAAGGAGTATTAAGTTTGGTAAGAATATGGATATTCTTGTTATGGTTAGGTATTAATAAAAGGGAGGAATTAGGTTGTTGGTTAAATAGGTTATATTCAATGTAATTTCTTTGCGTTATATAATCTCGGTTAAGTAATTATAATAATAATGAAGTGTTTATGTATGCTTGCATATCAAAAAGGTAAATGTATTTATTTATTTGTCATTTATTTATTATTATTATTATTATTATTTAATGGTGTTTGAATAAACGGCTGCTTGCCAGCCAATTTAAATCTAAGATTGGTGTCTGGGTATTTAATGGTGGGGGAGTGGTTGGTAAGCAGGTGGGGGTTCAAGGGGAGGCAGAGGTTCTGATGGTGGTGGCGAAGGATGGGCTAGAAAGTCCGAGGTACCCTCGTCATGACTTTCTCAAAGTCAGTATTAACATAGAGATAGGCATGCCTGCTTACCTGCCCAACCTCAAGGCCATAGCTTGCTAAAGGCACCAAGAATTAAATTGAAAGCAGGAGTAGTGACATTTGTGCCTCATACCCAGAGACACTATTTTCCAGGTCATAGACAATAGATCAGGGTAGCAGGGGAATAGTGGCACAACACAAGCAGACCTCATTGATGCCTACCACTGAACTGTATTGTTTTTATAACCATTTTGCAACACATGATTGTCATGAACAGACCATTTGATTTGCACACAGCAAAATCTGCACAAAAATCATTGTAAAGCTAAGCAACAAGCACATGGGGATAAAAGAGAAATATTAATTATGTTCGTTAAGTCTGCCCAAACAAAGCAGTGTAATTGTTTGTAATTGATGGATGATGAAAACAACTCATTTTTAAACAATCTTTTCCATTTAGATCTTTTGTATGTCACATGCACCAATATCTTGGTACTGCAAATGTTTAAATTGTTCTGTGTGTGTGGCTGATAGTTGGTATTTGAATAGTCCTATGTAACATTTACTGTAAATGCATGATAACTGTGTTGTCTGATGGAGATACTGTATGTCATTTTTCAGCACTTTGATAGAAATGCATGTTAGTACAATTCAAGATTTGACGATTGGTGTGAAGATGGGGGGTTCTGCACTTCATGTATAGGAGTGAGGGAATGGGGTATTTTCTCTTGGTTAGATGTGGATGAAGCCACTAGGCAGGGATGACAGATAGAAAAGCCTATGAAGCAGAAAGTGTTTGTGAATTGGGGGGAAGGGGGGATGCCATGCAACACACGGACAGGAAGAGAAACACTGATATATAACAGTGGCACAGGTGCAAAAGGATGTGTTCTGGATTGCACTATGGCTGATGTGCTGGTATTACACTGGGAAAGAAGAGTTGCTTGATACACATGGGGGTCATTGTGATGTGCTCTAGATTGCATTGTGGTTTTTGTGTTGGTATTACACAGGGAGAGAAGAATTGCCTGGTACATTTGGGTCATTTGGATGTGTTCTGAATTGCGTAATGGCTGATGTGTTGGTATTACAGAGGGGGAGAGAAGCGTTGCTTGGTACATGCGTGTCTTTGGGAGTTGCCAATAGACAGACTTACTGGTGTTCTTAGGGCTACCCTGGTGCTAGGAATGAAAATATCAATCAATATATGATCCACTTCTTAGTAAGGATACCCAATCTATCCTTGCCGATGGCCACGTCATGACATATTAACAAAAAAGGAGCATGTTTTGAGTGTTGTCAGGAGAATGATAATTACATGAAGTTCTGCTGAAGGGGACAGTGCCAAAGCCAGCATTGCGTGCACTGTTTTTATATGTCATAAACAAAGCAGAAAAAAAAAAAAATCATAAAAAAAATCATAATCAGACCACTCAGGGTTCATCTTTCCCTAATCTCACTGCATTAAGCTCTAAACTGTTTGCTACAGGTGGCCATGTTTGATGAATCACCAGTCTCCTCATTAAATAAGTCCAATGAAATACATTCCATTTACTTCAATCCTCAGGCTCTTGTCATTGTTGAAGTAAACCTCAGTTCAGAGATAGCAGATCTTGGAATACACTTGTGACCTAAACTATTGCAAATATTGCTCTATATGTGTTTTGTCTACTTGATGCCAAGCCTGTAGTATTGCAGCCCTCAGTTTTGGGGAGAAGCATTTGATTGGAATAACCTTGCACAAGGTCATTTTATCCTCTCCTCATCATACAATAAAAAGGATTGAATGCTCCTTGGTGCATGCATTTTTCATGCCGGTTATATTCTGCCAGGCATTGCAGTGCGCTTTATATAAATATACATTTATATCTATAATGCTGTCAGCATTCATAATTGAATTTTTCTTGAAGACTGAGCAGACAGGGACTGCCGCTCCTCTGGGCAATTCACAGCCTTCTCACTATTCAAGGCAGGTTGGAATTCCAATTCTGGGAATGCTCACAGTTTTCAGTGAGAGAATGCTCTTTTTTTTCTTCCTCTGCTGCAGAATCTTTTACAAGATCTGTAGCTACTAAACTGCAGAGGAAAGACAATATAAGAATGTGGGGGTGACAGAATCAGAAAGAGCGGGAGTGTGAAAAGTACCATTATAAAGAAGGGGTTCCACTTTCATATAGCTTTGCAATATTAATTTAAAATCACATTTCATTTTCCAATCAGTGTTTTATAGACAGATGATGTGAAGAGCAATGACAGAGCTGTTACTCCAGCCTATATCCTATGGAAAGAATTGCAGCCTATGAGGTGCTGTACGAATAATGCTATCATTGCTGCAGTATTATGAAAGCCCCCTTGTCATTCTATGCATCTTTTTCCAAGAATTTAACCATTTGACTATTCAGTCCTTAGGAGAATAGTCTCTCCTGGCTACAGGAAGAATGTATTATTACATTACTCTCATTAACTCATATCTTGTTTGCTGTGGGAAGCATGTCTGAAACCTAATGTAATTAGCTTGAAAAGGGGCCCCGCAGATTCTAGTATGTGAACCAATTAGCATTGACTTCATTGGTGTATTAGCGGACATGCCAGTGAGCACTGATTTGGGTGTTTACAAGGCTGTGGCCAGTTTATTAATTAATGTGTTTTTGTTTGGAAGAATTATCATATTTAAACAAGCAAATATTGAATAATAAATCTTCAGTAAAAATGGCCTCATATCATAATCCACATTCATGTCAAGAATATCTAGACTATACAGAGACCTGTCAAGATACGGCAGGCTAAAACTTTGGGAACTATTAAGGCTTAATTTTAAAGGTGCATGCTTTGGGAATATGATTCTTATCTTTATTTCATTACTAAGTGAATCATTGAGCTGAAAAAGGAAGTGTTGAAACACTAAACTAAATTTTCTTGTGTCTGTGTGTGACCATCTGTTTGAGACATCTACTAGAGCAGGTTTATATTTGTGGAAAACAAATCATTCCCATGGTAAAATACAAGGTTTCTTTGCATTACCTTGTTCAATCTGAGCTGTCAGTAGGCATGATGTATTGGAGGGGTGGTCACACGCGCATTATCAGATACTGGCTGCGAATACACTGTTGTCCCAAAGAATGTGTATAAATTGCAAAATCCTTGCAATTGCAGCAGTTAAATAAAAGAGAGACCCAAGAAATAAATAGGTACAGTAAGTTCAGAGTTGTACATTTCTGCCTGATCTCCCTTAAATTCTCCTTAAAGCAGATCTAAAATACAGTTTGGTTATACCATCCCTGAAAAGATGAACCGGCCCATGTGAATTTGTTCTTCTCCTTAAACTGAGTTACATAACCAAATTCCAACATATTACTTACTGCAGTGGGATCCTGGAACATTTTCTTCTAGACAGGAAAATATTTAGGGTTCGTATTTATAGATATGATTTCAGGGCTGCCAAGCTGTAATATAATAGGGATCACATTTTCATGATAATTATGGACCATCTTATCAGTCTTTAGAAACACAAACCCTCATATTTTTTTTTTTACTTATTGGGGCAGAAATATTACTTATCAATCAAATGTCTTCCCAATTTTTATATAAGTGTTTGTCTAAAAAAAAGTAGCAAAGTATGCTTTTATGAAGGATGCCGTCCATCTTTTTTTGTACAACTCAATATTTGATCACGTGCCAACATCATGACTAACATGAACAAAACCTTCAGTGGTAAACCATTTGCTTAATAAGACAATACATCTGTTGGCTTTTCTTTTTTGTTCATCATAGATAAGTAAGACCACTGAAAATGTATCCCCTCCACCTTTACTCAAGCCCAAATTCCAGCTGAAAAGCAACCCCAGAGCAGGATACTGCCACCGCATTGTTCAGCATTGGGATGGTGTTCTTCTGGTAATGCAGAAGGGTTGCAGGATAGAAGCAATTTCTTACAAAGAAAAGCACCCAGGCAAAATTTGCAAAAAAAAAAAAAATAAGACAGCAAATATTACATGTGGCACTTTTGAAGTATTTTATACTCCATCATTACTAAAGGCCACAGGATCTTTTTGCAGAATTGCAGATTGAATACATTTATATGTTATATTATTGTTTAATTGCTCTTCCATTCAGCCCATTATTTTTGTGCAATTGTTACATTTTCTACTACTTATATCCTAAACTACCAATTAATAAAGGAAAATTCTAAACCATAGTTATTTTTTCAGATTTTTTTTTTCTTCTACTAAAATGTGATCCCCCACCTAAATAATTTTAATCAATATAGATCATGTTCAACAAACAACACATGTAACATTTTACATTTCCTTGGCTTTGTCGTTCCGTATAAAAGGTCAAGGAAATTGAAGGATTTTTTTTTTGTCAATTCTTTAATAAATTAAAATTACTTTGATTTAAATTAAGATTACATTTCAGGACCGTTCCTTAAAAGGATATGGAACACTTGCTTTGAAAGATATATTTCAATCCAAGATTGTGTTTTTTTTCAATGGTCAGTGTAAGCTTCTGGTACTTGAATTTTAATACAGATTGACATAACATACAATAAAATCATGTGTACCAGTTTATTTTTGTTCCTATAGTAGGTATTTCATATTCCAAAGTAATGTTGTCTGTGTAAAATATTTTGCAACAACGGAGATCCAAGTCTGGTGCACATCCAGCTGGCTCACCCTCTAAAAAACTATTTAAAAAAAAAATTAATTCCGTTCCTAGAAATAATAACCATGAGGCAAATCTATAGGAACACAGGAAAATGTTTCAACTATAAAGGCTCACAAACTTTCAGAAATTATTATGATGACATTTACGAAAACTTTTTAAAATATATTTTTGTATTCCTAATAAATTTATTGGTATAAGTACATGTGACACATTCTATGGAAAGGCATTTCTCTCTGGTTTTAAATTTATCCCTGAAGAGCCACAAAGAATCTGTGTTCATTCAAACTGTTCTTGCAGAATCCTTCGTCACGTCTATATATTCTTAATAATAGGACCCATGGTCATTAGGGTTTAGGAGTTTTCCTTATTTGTATTCTCCGGCTGCCACAGAAAGTGGGTATGGTGATATAAAAAGAGAGGATTTACAGTGCTTGATGTAAAATGTCTGTGCTTTGTACCCTGCTGAATTTTTTTACTTTTACTGCTCTAGATTTATTGTTGGCATAGAAGTAGAATAAAGAATAAGGAATTTAGAAATATAATATAGCAATAGCAAATGTAAGCCTCTTTAGTTTAGATTTCTCAGTTCTGGTTTGTCCATAACACTTCAAGTCATATTGAAGGTTTATCTAAAACCAAAACGTTTTTGTTGCCATATAAGAAATTAATTATATGTCTATAATTGTAGTCCAAATGGTCTATTTGAAAATAGATAGGTAAAATCAAGATTTACTGTAGGAAACGTACTAAACACTCAGTTGTGATACAAGCCATTTAGTCTTGTTTTTATTGTTGTCCTTGTTAGTTAGACAGAAAATTAAGGAACATGCAATCATCAGAACAAAATATGAGAGTGAATTCCTCCATAGGAACACGTGTTCTGATGACCACAGTCTAAGGAACAAGGACAGCAGAAAATAAAACAACAGAATATTAAACTTTCCCTACTCTCATAAAAAGTGTGTAAAATCCGTTTTCTCTACCCAGTGCAGTATATCCCGTTCTGTCCATTTTTGAGTGTCTTCTTCCACTAACCCTGCCTGTACTGTGCTTTTGAATCATAAATGTTTCTTGGATATCTCTGACAGTCAATGATCAAATAGTGAATCGTGATGGGGAAACACTCACTGCACTGTATCGTAGGAGGTGCAGTGTTGCCCCTCTAGTTGTAAAACACATATTTTAATGTTTTATATTTAGAGCTGTTAAGACTTCCCTTTTTCTCCTGTCAAGCAGATATAACAAAACTTCTTTAATTGCATATTAAACAAGCTGAAAAGGAAGAAAATAAGGAAATGTTTTAACCTTAGAGCAACTACAATCTTTGGCAGCCTCTTCATACATACACTCATACAGGAAACAAATGATATGTCTAATAAATGAATGCAGTGCAAAATGGTCTATTTGAAAATAAAAAATGGCAAAATCAAAAAAAGAATTTAATGTGGAAAAGGTATGCCCACTGGTGATACAAGCCATTTATTTTACAATGGGTTAATGCATGCATTTCTATGGACTGACCCTGTCAGGTTTTCACTGTGAGCTAAAATGTCTGAAATCAGCATGGAGCACTTCTAGTCAGCGTGCGTAAATCAAACAGTAAGCTTCATAGCAGAAACTCCCGGCAGGAGACAAAACTCCCAAGTTTCATGTCATAAGCTACTGCACAAAGCGAGGCAGCTAGAAAAATGGATGTAGTGAATTTCTTGTCAGAATGCCTTATAGCGTATCACTTTGCAAAATCCCGCCAGCAGACACGCTGAATCACACAAATGCCATTTCCTGACCGGCTTATAAAATGTGGAAATATACCAGACTATTGAAATCTAAAAAGTGGCCAGCAGCAGTTTATCCTTTTATAGGCATCTTCAATTAATTTTATGACCAAAAGTAAAACAGATAAACACATTTTGGACAATGGTGTGCACCAAGCAAGATCTATAAAGACAAACTTGTATAGTATTTGGTTTGGGAAAAGTAGAGTGGCTGTCGCAGAGCCTGGATGCCAGTCTTAAAACATTGATTGGGATTCAGTCAGGTATTTCCATCCAACATCCACACCTGTCTTTTGACTAAATGGGCACAAATTACCATAATAATGACGGGTCATAGTAATGTGTAGAATTTTGGGAAAGAGTGTCCAACAAGCCCATGGAGGTGTGATGCTTACATGTCCACAAACCATTGTTCATACTGTGTATTTTATAAAATTAGACTGCTATAAGCTTCATGTGTCTTCATAAGAATCACCAATAACCAAAGGACAATCATTGCAAAAAGACTGTGGCACATTATATAGGGACAGCTACATACAAAATATGGCTGTCACCATGTTTCATCGCTATATAATATCCAAGAACACACATTAGCAATCATACCTCGGGTAAAAAAGAAACTACACAATAGTTTAACATCATATTTTAACTAAAAGCAATTGGCTAAATACAGACACACTTTACATAAAGACCTACTTGTTTATTAACCAATCTGACTTATGACCAGCTCTTCAACTGCTTCTTATTGCATGCTGTTTGAGCATGGCATCTCAGCTTCTAGCATCTCATCTTTCATTGGTCTTGACCAGGGTAGCTTGCCTTAAAGCTATTCCCCCCTTAACATACATACCTTTTTCTTTCCACCCCTTGCCAGCCCCCACCCCCTTAACCATCCCTTAACTCAAATAAAAGTCCACACCTGAAATGCGATTTAAATGGCTGGCAAGCAGCCGTTTATTTAAATAACATAAACCTCTATTAATATTCATAACTTACATCATATTTTATGATACATCATATTTATTAAGTAACCAACAACAATAAATAACATTTAAATAGCATTTAAATAACATTTAAATAACATTTACATAACCTTTAAATAACAATTTAACACACCATTAACAATTAACCCCTAATCTCACCTAACCAACCTATAACTCAATTAACCCTTTCATTACCAACCAATTTCCAAACGACTAGATTGCAGGCCCGGAAGGTAAAGTCCGCCACGCCACCACAGTTCCATAACCACCAAACACCAAACCAACCTGGCCCCTTAGCAGCACAGCACCACCTCGGGGGCCTCCACCAATCCACTTGCCAGAGGGGGGAGATTACTTCACCACCTTGGGTGTCCCCCCCAACCATAATTAAACCTAGAACTCTTACCTTCACCAGACCTCAACCGCCACAGCGCACAGGTGGGACCCCTCACATCTGTGCGCCCTTCCACACCCTGATCGCCCTCTGTATTCCATCCTGTAGCCCCAGACACCACAAATCCGTCCCCACATCGTTCAAATGTACACCATCCTGTCTTAATAACCGCGATGTATCCTCTTCCAACTCTCTATGTCTAGCCACCACACCCCCATTCCTCACAAAAACTGGCCCACTTCTTTATTGACTTTAATCCTAGCTTTATTAACACCCACTACAGACCGGGCCCCCCTCCAAACCGACCGCGCCACTATGTCCGACCAAACAAAGACCGTCCCCGGAAACTCAACCTTCAACCTTAAAACATCCAGCCTCACATCCCGCACCAAACCTTTCATGGCTCTCTTCCCCAGATCGTTCCCGCCTGCGTGCATCACCACGACGTCCGGCGCTCTATCCAGCACTGCACACCTCTGAATCTCTGGGACCATCCGGCTCCACAGCATCCCTCGTACTCCAATCCAGCGGACCAAAACTTCCGCCCGAGAAAACCCCAATTGCCGCCCATCTGGTCGGACCTCTGCCCTCCTGGCTCCCCACCAGACGTAGGAATGCCCGACAATCCACACCAAGCAACGTTGAGAGCCTAAAAAACAAACAGATTAAACAACAACCATCCCCATGCCCCACACTCTTATCATCCATCTGACACTCCCCGGCACATTCCCCCCTGCTCACAACAAATGAGGCCTAACATACAACCTAAACCTATTGGACTCCCACCTCCCAATCCGCTTAATGACCTCGTCCCCCAAACCCCATCTAGCCGCCTGCGTAGCAGCCCCGATCCTGAAAGAATGAGAAGAAAAAACTTCCCCATCCTCCCCCAGCAACCGCAAACAACTCTTAAAGACCGCAATAAACTGAAACCGCGACAAAAATGACCCATCCTCATGCATCAACAAAGGACCACCCTGACAACCCCTGACCCTCAGCAACTCACCCACCGCCGCCACCGGGCAAACCCCCGACCCATCCCCCAACCTGAACACCCGCACCAACAAACCCTTACCCTTCTGGTCCGTCTTTGAACGTCTGATCCACATACTCACCTCCTCCCTGGAACACACCACATCATTCACTAGAACCCCACCCGGTCGAATCCTTGACGGGCTGACCAACTCACTGATCCGCATAGCACCAAAAAATGCCAACACAAACGCCCCTTTAAACAACACCTGCTCATACTCGCTTGTACACACTGCCCCCAGCTGCCCCACCAACCTTTGCAACAAACCAAATGACACCGGCCTCCTCTTATCCTGCACCCTGTAACCCCTCCTATACCCCTTCAGCACTTGCCGCACAATGAATTCCTTGGTCACATCCCGCCACCCTTGCCATTTAAACCAAAAAGCCATCCCCGCCATTAACCGATTAATTACCGCCACCGACACCCCCTTAGAAAACTCCCGCACCAACCAATACAATAACACATGCACTGCATCACCCTCCTTGTCACCGACCCCCAAGAGCCCACACAAACCTGCCCATTCCTCCCACACTGCCGAATACGCCCTCCAAGTGCCCTCACTCACCGACCGCTGCAGCCAACCTCTTACCATCCCAGCGCAATCCCCCACAAATGGCCCGGACAAGGGCAACCGCACTGCTCCGCCTCTGGCGCCAATTCCCGAAATTTGTCCCACTGCAAACGAGACAAGGCATCAGCAATAACATTACGCACCCCCGGGATGTGCCTTGCAAACACAAAAATGTTAAATTGCATACATCTTAGCACTAGATGCCTCATCAAACGCTTTATTGTGCTCCTCCCCTAATGACCAAATCACTTAGCCAATGTGTAAGAACGAAACATGGCCGTTAAAGTGGAACTAAACTCAGGCCATAATCTTCTTCATCATCAGCTCCATGGTGGTCTTCTGAGAGAAATGCGACCCTTGTTGGCCATTGGAAGGCCACAGATGATGTAACATCAGCGTTTCATCAAGAATAGTACAAGAGTTATATTGTCTTCAGCAAGTGGCTATGTGTGCACAGTTATAACACATATATTTTACCTACTATGCCTGCCACTTAACAGAAACACCTGCCAGACAATGTGGCAAGCTCCTTGACCTCCTACTTTTTAGCTATCACAATAGCAAAGTGACTGGGTTAAAGTGATGCTCAGCTGTTTTATTATATATTTCATATTTCATGCTTAGAGACTCATTGATAGCAGTATCATTAGTAAGTAAAAAAAGGATTGTTACAGATTTCTTTAATTGTGACAAGGAATGATGACTTAAGCACAAGATACTGTTTTGAAAGCTTGTTTGCTATGCAATTTAATATTGATTTTGAGCATTTGCACTTGGTTTGTTCATGCGTAAATATTACGTTCATTTACAGTGGCGACACATCTGAGGCATTTACCCTTCACGCATAAACCCTGATATAAATGTTTGACAAAGCATGTTGACATTGCTTCCTTTGGTAAACGTCATTTAGCAGTTTGATTCTGAAGCCTTGATGAGAGAATGAAATCTTTAAATTGCACATTACATTCTGCTGTTGGACGGCTGAAGAACAGCCTCTTTGACTGTAGGATGACCTATGTCTTGTTGAGTGCATTTTAATGTTCAGCTTCACTATGTATTCTGTGTAAAGGGGCATTGCAAAAGCAGATGCTTCAAAATGAGTCAAATCTTTTAGAAGAAATCACTATAGAAATAGGTAAAATTATCGGCTTTCATTTAACATCGCTTTGTTCCTTTTCTACTGCTAAATTAGGTTTAATTTTTATTGTAATGCAGTGTCAAATCATGGTACAAAGTAAACTGTACACCAGTAAGACTCGCAAAACTAGAACAATGCAGTGAAAAGAAATATAATGCCACCTCACATTTAATGTGGCCCAATGTCAAAAGTTTATTACCAGATTACCCCAAATCTAGGCATACCAAATGCCCTTGCATTTGGTGGCCAGTTGGGAAATACAGGTGGTTGGGGAGGCCCAACTAAATTTAGTAATTTAGGCTGTGATCTCCAAAGTTTCTGAGGACAAATGAAAGGGACTACTGTGGACCTGGTGACACTTTATAAAGTACATGTCATGACATAGAACATGCTGGCAGAAAGAGCCAGAAAATAGATAAGCTATTGCTGCTGCTTCTCCCGCCAATCACAATTTAGGGCAGAAATATGGCTTGTCGCTGTTGTTTAAAATGGATAAATTGCTAAATCTTTGTACTAGATGGACAGATAATAAATTGTTTGGCATCCAAGATATCTCTCATATTTTACAGGTATTATTATATATTATAGTACAATGCATGGAACTCGGCTATAAAACTTTGTCTAAGTTTCTGCTATTAGCCGTCTTCACAAATTTTATAGCAATCAGGTTTATAATTATCTTGTACTCTGTATTACTTTTATCATTCAGCCAGTAGAAGGGTGAATCAGATGGGACCAAATGAAATCAAAAGTAGGAAAATCAATAATAATATTCTTACTGTGTTCAGATTTGGATGATGTTGACCTTTAAAACAGGCCATCTTTTTATATATTTTTGGTTTGTAATCTATGGGTTTTGGGTGTTTATTTGTTAAAATAAACACAGTATACAAAATGTGTTGACATTGGACAAAGATTACATGCTATCATAACTTGATTGTATGTGAAGGCAGACTTCAAATTTTCTGTGAGGCAGCTGAGGGAATCATTTGCTGTTTTCTGCTTTGTAACAAGTGTCGTAAGTGCAAACCCCCTGCCTTCCGGTAACATCAAAAGAATCAGTCTGCATGTCAGGTAAGGACCACTTTGTCTGCTTCTATTATTTATTTGCCTCTCAATGCCAGACAGCTCTTCTCTATTTTGTTCAGCTCGGGGGGATTCTTGTCTCCAGTTTGAGGTATTCTAGGTTATTCTGCTTCTTCCTCAACTGGAAGGTTATTCTACAAAGTGTCTAATGTTACTGTAAAGATTAGCAAATTGCACTCTGTAAACTATAAACTATTAAAACTTTATTCTCTGCTTTACAATATATATTTTTGTCAGGTAGTGACTTCATTTTTCTTTTTCCCCCAGTAAAAAAAAAATAATAAAAATGTTCGCTCTCTACTCAATAAAGCAGTTCTTTTTGACCAAAGGCTGTGATTGTTCTGAAATAAGGCTGGTGACTCCCAAAAGTCATAGGCAATATTTCACAGAGTTGTACATTGTAGTAGGCTGCCTGATGTATTCTATGAGCTGCATGCTCTACATACCATTGGCTGAGGATTAGCCGCCTAATGCCGCAGACACTCAAGGTAATTCAAGTTTTGCTATGTTCAACAAAGTTTGGCTGGTTTACATTCAGCTGTGTGGTATTTACCTCTTGTAGGTTTTCTGTATAAATTATAATTATTTCACATACTACGATGTAGCCAAGGGTTCATAACAATTCTTTATGGTATCGTTTACCCCTAGCAATACATGGGGCCTAATTTATTAAAGCTCTCCAAGACTGGAGAAGATAGTCTATCATGAGAGAACCTAGGTGATCCATCACACCTAAAATGCATCTGCTCCAGAACTAAAAACATTTACCAACTAATAGGAAATAATTTAAAAAAAATCCAATTAAGTTTTGCTGGATCACTCAGATTCACCCATTGTAATGTTCTCCAGTCACTGAGAACATTGATAAATCAGGCAAATTGAGTGTGGTTTTCTTTCAATTTCAAATGCAGCCTATTTTAAAATCTAACTCCAGCCAAACATTAGTTTTTTCAGTTTGAATAAAGTAGAAGAATTTAAAAAATATGTCAAATTTTTATTTTTGTCTACCATTGGGGGGATATTCTTCCCTGTCTATTTGACCATTGTAGAGAGAGCCAGGGAAGGCACACAGAAAACAAAACTAAAGTGTGTATGTATGAATGTGCGTGCGAGTGTTTTTTTCCCCATGACATGCTATACTAATTGGCTCATAATGACTCCCAGGATTTTCATGCTGACATTTTCAATTTGTTTTACTTTATAGGGATTGCTTATCACTGCTTTAATGTTCTCCCATACATTTATCTATCAACAATAAGTTATCTTTTGGTTTTAGAACAACCCATAGAACAAATTTCACAGAATTGAGAGTGTATTTACAAGTGTTAATAATACATTCTGTGTTATAGAAAATTATTTTTACAACTTTCAAAACATAGGACAGAAGGGCCCTTCAAAAATGTCCTTGGCATTAAACTGTAAAATAAAATATGTTGGTGACTTTATATGAATAAAATCCATTTAAAACAAATGAAAGGGGACTGATTCCTTGGAGAGTTCTGTCCATCGTCTTCCCTCTTTGATCAACTTGCATCTCCTGCACAATATGACTTTGGATGGGTAATGCTTATTAGGAAGCCAGTAGCAGGTATATTTATCCTTTGCCTTTTTAGTCTGATTCTTCTACGCGTAATAAGGCAGAAAATTTCCTGTGCAGCAGGGCATCTCGGATTCTGTATCTGAAAACAGTTATGGTAATTATTTTGTAAAAAATCATTGGGTCACTCTCGTCTTTTATACTTTGATGTAAGGATGCATTGTAATGTAGCTCACAGCATGAAAGATACCCTTTGAAGGGTAATGCCATATACTGGGTTTTCAGTTGGAGGGATTGAATATTATCTGCATCTATTAATCGCAGTTATATCCATGTAGGCCATATCATTAACAGATACAGAGTTCAAGGGGCTGATAGGAAAAACACACTATGTTACCAGTGCACATATTCCCTAAAATAAATGTATCCAACAATGAGTACAAGTCAAGAAGAATACTTGGCATTGTTTTCCTTGCTGTGCTGCACTAGACACAGTTTGTATTATACAAAAATGCACAAATTAGTAGATGCAGTGTTATTTAGCAACAGTGATGTGCCAGGAGCAGTAAGAACCCCAAAGGCAATCAATCAGTTCTCCTTTCCAGAAATTTATTAACGCATCTCCCAGCACTGCCTCTCACCCCCCTAGCCCATCAAGCAGGTTTAAGTTTTTTCTTGTAAAGCTTGTTTAATCGTAAGCTTTTACTCACCTAACCTCATCCACCAAGTCCTTAACCAACCCACTTTCCAGGTGTGGAGTCCTGGTAATCCAGTGTCCTCTTAAGTTCCATACAGATGTCAGATGACAATCTTTCAACAGTCATCTATTGTGTACATGTCACTTTACCGGACGTTGCAGACTGAATATTGGAAACTCCTTTACTGGATCCTGAGGAGAGCAAAAATAGCTCTGGAGTGTCAAGTAACCCTAGCTTTAGATATAAAGCGCCTTTTGATATTATTTTTTTAATGCCACCATCGGTTCAGTGAAATTACTGAAAATAAGGAAAAATGTGTTACCCTTACTGGTTCTGGTGTTATGTCTAGGAAAGCTATCGGCTCCCAGTTCCTGTTCTTGTGACCTCTGTTCCAGTTTTGATATCCATTAGGCGCTATATATATATATATATATATATATATATATGTATTTGATAATTCCTATCTGGACATGTATCCTAATAATTCCTATTCCTAGCTTGTCCTGACCACTTACCTATTTGACCGTGACCTTATCTCATGATTTTATACTTTAATTCTTTCTTCCAGTTGTGAGCTGTGACTCTGCTGGATGTATTTGAGGGCCGTATTCTGTAAGCTCTACAGCAAAGCCCATCATTCCTTCAAAGTGCACAGTGTTCCTTATACTCTAGCAATCAGCTTTCTTTAGGTCTACATATGATTACCAAACATTATTCATTATTGCAGAATTGTTCCTCAACCAGTTACCCATCGGTAAATAAGCTGCTAAGGTCATTTTGAACATTATTTTAAGAGGCCACAAATTGCCTAAAAACAAACCAGAAGGGATTTCAACCCTTGTTCTAATCGTTTTATGATAAACATATAGCACAGCTGGTGTGTGAAAGACGTGACCATCACATTAAAGACATGCACAACTAGAGGTGCAATGAAAAGCTGACAAAAGAAAAGGAAAGTAGAAATGCGACCTTTGACGAATCCAGGAACTAAAGTCAAGATAAAAACTGGAACGATTGCAGCCTGTGACAGATGTTTCATTGCAATGCAGCCCACGCCTGTGAGGAGGCAAAGGTTCCACTGATGCCATCATTTCAGTGCAGGAATGAGTCCCCTGGGTTCACCACTTAAAAAATCAAGTGGAAGATTAGTATGGAAGCAGCTTGAAATTTGAGTTTAGCTGTGTCTAAATATTGCATTCAAGTCTGCTGCTAACAACACTTAAGGGAGATATATTAAATTAGGCAAATCATATATAGCATGGTAATTTAGGGGGAGATCTTCATACTGTAGGAGTCAGTGAGAGAGGTGGATTACCGTTCAAGTAATTTTAACTTTATTTGATGTTATCTGTAATTGCTCTTTTGGGCATAAAAATAAATAATTATATTATAATAGTTGGGTAATTCAAAGTAAGCAATAATGATACCATTAGTGCACTCATTGTAGGCAATCTGATTTCAGTTTTCTATCAGGTGTCTCATTGGTTGCTGTTGGTAACTTCTATTTTTTTATGCTTTGTTACTAAACCTGGTATGGCTTTTGCTATTTGGAAATAAAGCATTTTGAAAAACAAAACAGAGGTCACACACTGGTTCTTGACCCCCAGGCAGTCAGCAGTTTGGTGATTATAAATGTCATGGTGATAGTAAATGAAATAAATTCAAATATTAAAACATACCACAAACAATTAATCCTTTTTTTAATGATTTGTAGGTAACCAGAAAATTAAATGGCAAAAATTGCTTTAATATATATTAGGAGTCAATCTATATAATATATGCATTTCATAAAATTACCCCTCCCCTTACATGTGGAAGAAACAAATGCCAACAAAGTTTGAAACTCTCTAATTATAATGATGTAGAATGACTTCAAAAACATGATTTCATGAAACATTTTCAAAGCATCAAAACAATGCTGAATGATTGCATCCCTACAACGCACGACAGCTTAGGCATCACGAATCAATGTTAATAATAAGGCATACATTGAGCAACTCCCTGCAACGCTACAATGCTGTTCAGTTGATTGTATTCAGAGTTCATATTCCTAAAGCCTTCTGTACATAATTAGTTCCTCTTTAGTAGGACATAACTTAAATAGTGACGATCAACGGTAAGAATAAACCACACATAGGACAGGTTTTCACAAAGTCACAATTTAGACAGATATATGGCAAGTAACAAAGTGTATGCACATCATTAGTTTTAATTTCTAATTGCATTGGCAGGAGTTGCTAATGAAGCAACATGGGTAAAGGTGTAGTAGTATTACATGGTAGTCTCAGGTAGAAGAACTTGTAAAACATGGCAGTCACTGCAGCTTTATACCAGGACTGATTTGTACGGTACATATTATGTACTTGAAATAGACCACAGCTCACTTTGTTTTGCTACTAAGTGATCTCATCCTGTGATGTAGTTCTATACTATATCACTGTTTTACCTTTTTTATATGAATGCAAGAGTCTGCTGCTAATATCAACTTAGTCTTTTTTTTTTTCTTTTGGTTCTCCGTATCCACCCTTAATAATTAGACTGAATTGTATTGAAATAAATCTAAACTCTTGGTTAAGTGGGGAAAAAAAATACCATTACCATCCGCCCTCCCCTATTTTTTTTTTTTATTAAAGTGTAGAGGAATAAATAGGTATAATAACCTTGTTCCTCACTCTTGTAGGTTTCCTTTTTGCTTTGTCTTCAGATGGCATCATGTACAATGCAGAACCACTAGTGCTACATTGTATATGAGGATGGTAAATGCCAACCAATATCACAAAGAATCAGTGAAAGTACCAGCTGCCAGGGACATGAGGATCATGGTATGTATTGATATTTATTTCCAGACAAAATGGTACCCTAGACCACAGATACATAGATACAACACATTACTGAAACCAAAAGGTTTTGTACTCTACCAGCTTGCTTCCTGTATTGTTATTTGTGGGAAACACAAATTCTTAAATTACCCATGAAATGAATGTTGAATAACACATATCTACCACCTTCAAACTATGATTAACTGTTTGTTAAGTAGTTAGGGCATGGTCACCATTCATTTTTAATTTCTGTTGCCATGAACAGAACTCAAAATCAATTAAGAAGAAAACTAAAATTTCATGAATAACAATCGTCCAGTTGCAGTATTACACGTGTCTGGATTTATGTTTTATTCTAAGCTGCAGCAATATTTGCAATAATCTTTAGTTGAAATATCTGCATATTACAGAAGCTGGATGTAGTAAGGTCAAGCATTACCATTACTGGATTAAACAGCGCTATGTGTACCAGCTAAATGTGTTGTCTAGGTTCAACGTAGGCAGGATATGATCTGGGACAAGCTACATTCGCTGCTATAAGCCTATCAAGTCTAATGAAAACAAACTAAAATTTTCTTTTACCCCAAATTAAAAAGATGACGCTGTGTAATACTGATTTTGTCTGGAGTTTCTTATTGTGGCTAGAGAAATGTATAAAGGGTAAGGCTGTATTTTATGCCTCTTCCTTAAAGTGTAAATAATGGGGTCTAGAGTGAGATTTTATTTTTCCTCCTGCATTAAAATAGATTTTAAATAAATGGCAGAAAAATAGCATTATTACATGATCTAATTTGTAATACTTTCATTGTTATTTGGTAGTAGATATTCGTATTGCTTTATAGTGGCTGTTCAAATTTCAGCTTCAGCTATATTGAGATGATTGATAATGTTTTCCTTGATATTACATGTAGTGCTAATTATGATGATGACTGACCGATCTTCATCCAGAAAGAATATATGATAATATAGAACTACTGTTTGTAATTATTATGACAAGTCCGTTCATTTTGTTTTTTCTAAATGCCTTTTAATATACAGCTTAAACTAAACAAAGCCACCGATTGTGAGGGTAATAGTAATTTTAATTACTAGTGGGTTATAATTACTCTTTTTCCCTAAGTCTTCCATTCTGCTGCTTGAAAGTTCTTGTAAGATTGTCATTTTATATAAAAATAATATTCTCTTTTTTTGGTGGAGTATAAGCAGAACATATCTATATTCCAATCTCTACCTTGCTACTCTGGTCCACTGCTAGACTGCCCGAGATTTATGTGTAAGTTTGTTAGCATTTTTTAGCCCATTCCCACCCATTGCCATTATGTGTGGCATGTGTCTGACTGCTGGACAAGGGCTACATTGCGGACAGGCAAGGGTCAGTGTCATCAGTAGTCATTTCTAAAATGTTTGATAGTAGAAAGGAGGTAGTGGGAGGAAAGTACGTGCTGCCTATTCTAAGTCAACTTCTTACTTGACCAGCATTGGTTAGAAATGGGTCACATGTTATAGTTGCTGCTTGGAATTGGTGTTGATCCCCAGTAATAAGCAAATATTTTAACTTTACCTTTTTAACTAAGTTGTTTAACTGCCCATCCCCCTTTCTTTACTTGAATAGATTGCCTAGATCCTCCTCTCACCTGAGGCTGCCACACCTACACCATTTTCTCAGCCGCACAACCCTACCTCGGTACCTTATCGACAGCCCATCATCATGATCTCTTTGACCTCCAAACACTTAAGGAGACCTCATGGAATGATGGGCCCCTGCCACCATTTACCTTACCGCAGGGCACTATCCCTGAGAACCTTAGCCGTCCCTTGCTGGGATACCATTGCCAATGCTAGCACATCCTGTCAGGGTGGGCAGGAGGGAAGTTCACCTCTGACTGACCACAGATTGCTGTCCCCTTTTAAATCCTCATAATCCCGTCTTCCTTCTAAACAAGTCAGTTTGAACCTGACCTTTATCTGAATCTTGTGATCTCCTCACTATAACCCTCTCCTATCCACTCATCCCTGGTCATGCCCTACCTTCGCCTACCCTCTCCTCGGACATCTCCAGTCTGAAATTTCTTTACTGTATTTTACTATATTTTATTGATGTATCGAAGTATGTTTTTTTTTTTTTAAAGCAAACAAAAAATGTACGGCTTTTGCTTTGCAAGGTAAATTAATTTTATTTACATGCACCTCAATCATGCTGGCTGTACTTTGTTTTCTGTTTAATGGTTACTTATATTGTATCTTCATAGATAGGTTGTTGTGTGTTCTGTCATTAGTACTGTATAAAAATTTCATGTATTTCTGACAAAATCACATAATTATAGTGAATAGTAGATAATGTCAGTACCAGGATACCTTCCAAAAGTATAAAATAGAACATTTAGTGAGATTTAAAGGTAGACTTTCATTAAAATGGAAAAAGCTACATTGATATATTGCACCAATGTACCCCAGCCCACTTTTATGGGTTGTCTGGTGGTCTAAGATCCCCTGCTTTTGTTGCAGAAACATTATTCTCAAAACTGTCTACTTGAGCAATATTGTGACTGGTCATGTCATGTGATGTTATAGCAGGCTCCCTCTCCAACTAATGAACAACAACAGCAAGACTTTTTAAATGAATTTTCAATAATTAACAGATTGTCTTGGCCAAATTTTACATCCATTTTTTCTGTTAAGCTGTTTTTAGCATCTCTTTACAGAAACATTGTATTTCACACTAACGTTCAATGACCTTAAAGTGTAACTAAACCTAGAAATAAAACCTAAAACCAGCTTGCTACCCATGTGTTCTCGCAGTAAATTACTTAATAAATTACCTAATAAATCTGTCAATCCTGTCCTAGGCCCAACCTGAAAATGCCACCTGAGAAAAGTCCCTAAGGGTTAATCAAGAAAAGACTTTCTCAATCTTTTTACCATGGGGCAACCTTTCAAATAATTTTAAATGCTTTGGGAACCCCTGCTATAAATACTATATCTACAGCTCATAGTACATTAGAGTGGTGGTCAATGAGAAAATGTCTCCTACATGTCATCCTAACAGGTAACCAAAAAAGTCATTAGTATCAGCTAAACATAGACTTCATTCATTGCTCATGGAACCCCTAGCAACCTCTGAAGGAACCCTAGGGTCCCAGGTAACTTTTCAGGTAACCCTGGTTTAGAAACACTGATCTAGTAAATGCTCTTAGTACAAATTACTTTTTGCCAGCCTTTACAACTTAAAGTCCAGAGAAGGAACACACTATTATCTGGTTATGTTGAAGTCCAAGGAGGGGAACACATATCATGGGCATGTGGCTGGGATTCTAAAGCCAAAAGTCTAAGATTTTCTAAATTAAAACAAAAAAACACAAAAACATTCTATAACAGAATGTAGAAGGTTTGTGTAAGGTTTTAGTTATGCTTTAATCTAGGTCGGCCTATGTTATAAATGACTTTGCATATCTGGTGTAGAGTCCTCCCACCTTTGAAAATGCAACATATTAATTCATGTTTTATTTAGATATCTAAACAGCTATTTTATTGGCAGCTATATAAAAATGTTAAAGTTTTCTTTACAGCAGAAGGTGAAAAAAGCCAATGATACAGGCAAAGACATTAATGTTAAATAACTGATGTCAGGGGAAATTAATATTAGTCTTCAGCTCTGTACTGTCCACCAAAGCCTTATATTACTTTTCTTGAATGATCTACTAAAACATTAAAACACTGGAGGATCTCGAATTCCACATGTTCATCTTCTTGTCAACAATGGATTGATCAATGAATGTAAAAGGGAATGTAAAAGGTATAGTGTATACTGCATTTGTGTTTTGCATCTGACTTGCATTTGTAAAGGACTTAAAATATTTAAAATGCAATATGTGCATTTTAATTGGATAGAATAGAGTAGTGTTTAGTTGTTTTTCATTTTTGATGTGCAAATGTGCAATGTGCTGCTTTGTGTTTTTTGTTTAAAACAAATCAATGTGAACACATGGTAAATGCTTCTCAATTGCTTCAAAATTGATCTCAAAGATTTGCCTAATAGCATGCTGCAATTGGTTTGCTTCTGAGACTGATACCTGTATACATTAATTCTTACATTCCTCCTAAAAGAAAAGGTACCTAACAATAAAAAATACTTGTAGAATGATCAAAGAATAACAAAATAACCCAATAATAATAATATTAGTATCTCCAACATACAACGTCCATACCATTACATTGTGAAGCTAAAATCTTACATGGGATTCCTTCTTCTTAAACCAGATCTTCAGTGAAATAGGTCTACTTTACAGTAATTCTCTCCTGCAAATGAATATAGCGTCGCTGCCTCCCATTAAAGCTGGGTGCTTAAAGTCTCACAAGGAAGTATTTCATCTCATTGCAGTTTATACCCAGTACAAACAAACACCTGCATTCTTTTCCGCAGCCAGAAAACTTCAGGTTCAAATAAACATAACATTAAGTTTACTGACTACCATAAACAATTGGTTCAATATTGTCTACATACATAGGCAACACATGGAATTCCTCTTTTAGGCACTTTCATACAAGTGAACTATAGTGTTTGCAAAGACGGCTTCTGATGTTGTAAATCATTTGCGTGCCCTCCGTAAGTTAAAGCTTGTTGTACAGAAGTCATGGATGCCCTCGGGCAGCTCTATGGGACACACTCCTGTAGGATATGTTGCAAAGAACAGCTCCCAAAAGGCTAATTAGTGTATGTGAGACATCTATGATGTTCATCAAAGAGAAATGTGAGTAGAAAAGTGTCATACAAGTAACATTACAGTTTTTTAAACAGACAAAAATGTTAAAATTTTTCAATGTGTTGTTTGTATGAACCTGCACCTGTTCAGGGACATGCAGGAAATGTCATGGTGATTGTTAGCAGCAATAAACTGCTGGGAATAAATCCAGAAATGTGAACCTATTGTTCACTGGTAATTTTTGATGTTATGTTACGCGTCTGCTTTCAAAACCCACAGGAGCCTTTTTATCTACAGATCTAATGCCCTTGCTCCAAAGTCAATATCTAAGCTTTGATGGTGTTATTGTAGCTGTCACTTTTCCCTTATTTCCATATGAATGTTTCATTAATGAAAAAATAATTATTTTCTATTCCATGTTCATGCAGATTTCATATCCGCCTTGAATGGTTTAGAGAATCCCAATGAGTTGTAATTGGAAATGGCAATATAAGTAGAGATAATTGATTAAAACAATCTTTGGAACTTCGAAGTCAACTTGAATGTCCTTTGTCATTGTTTGATGGTATATTTGCCTCACTACTTGCCACCTGAAGTGTGGTAAGCAAAAGCAATATTCTTTTAAAACTAAGTTGATTTTTTTAATAAAGATTCTAAAGAAAAATGAAACTAGGTAAATTCAAAGAGTAGAATATTATAGCAGAACACAACTTGATTCAATGGGCCTGATTTTTTAAATGTCTCCAAGGATGGAGAAGATACACTTCCATTAGTGAAGTTGGGTGAACCAGCAAACCTGGAATAAATTTGATTATGCAATGAATTTCTTTCAAGTAATTTGTTATTTGCTAGCAAATGTTTTGAATCCTGGACCAGATCTATTCCAGGTTTGCTGGTTCACCCAGTTTCACTGATTAAAGTATCCTCTCCAGCCTTGGAGATCTTGAATGAATCAGGTCTACTGTCTTGAAGTAAGGTGGAGGAACTGGTTCTTTGTACTTTAAAACAAAGCATTCTACGCCTTATGTTAAAGAGCAACTAATAAATAAAAAAAACATTCCTGCATGTGCAGCTATTGAGTATATTTTTTGGAAGCAAAAACAGACAAAAAAATATATTGTTGTTTTCTACTGTTTGATATCTAGGATGGAGGTCAGCTATATATTGGAAAATGTGTTCAACTTTGTACATCTTTATTTTATTCATCTGAAAACCTGCATATTTAGCTAAGATAATATTACCTTCTATTTTACAGAAACAGTCTTTGCACAATATGACATTTAGGTATAGTGGCTCTTTAATAATGAGCACCTTGTGTCTGCTTTAAGGAGAATTACTGGTGTCAGTTTTAATAGAATCTGTTCTTTAATAAGACGTTGCAGGGCACTCTGGAGCATTCAGCAACATCCGCAGGTCTTGTAAGTTAACATTCCAGCTGGCACCATAATCAAATTATGTTGTAGCATCTCTGATAGAGGCACATCCTAGTCATAGTTTCAAAAATAAATCATAAGAAATTCATTGTGTTAGGTAATGTTAACTTCCTTTTTCTAGCTGTAAATAGGTTCATATTTTAATTTTAAAACCAACAGCTATTTGTAACTTTGCAGAAAACCTGGTTGGTAGAAGTATAGAATATTGGCTGACAAAAAACTTAAGAGGTATTACAGATGTTATTATTTATTCTGTGCTAGACAGAATTAATTGCTAAAAGCATCACTTTGTGCACCTTACATTTTGTCATTTGTGTCCACTGCCACTCTCTCCCTCAATTTCTGTATAGTAATAAGGAAGAAAACAAGTTACAATTGGTTACTTAAACTGTTTGAATTAAAAAATGGTATGCACAGAACATTCAGAAAATGTATATTTATATCTAACAGAATATGGTGTGAGCAATTTGAACAGTGTTCTGCTTCTACTTTCATTGCCCAGTCACCAGGTGTGGAAGGGACCTTTGAATAAAAGGTAAACCAATTACAGAGAGATTAGACCCCCCACACCTAGTAGACAGGACTGTGCTATTAAACAGAGTTAAGTTATTCTCAAGACTAGCTAGCCGGACATTAATCTAGCTCTCATATTGTGTATTTATTATGGATGGATTTCTATGATAACTGTATACTCAATGATTCAACAGAAGAATTCTTTCTGTCTTAGAGAACAAGTATTGAAAGCCGGAAAATCAATATTAAAGCATTAGGTTTTTTCAGGCATGTTTATTTTTGTTGAGTGGCGCTAAATCTTCCGTGGTATATCTACAAGTGTCTGTTGCCACTTATAATATGAAAAAGGAAAAACAAGTAAACACCCAAATTCATGAATTTTTTAACTTAAGGGGGTAAGTTAAAACATGAGTTTTAAGGGAGGAGGAGGAAATGTTAAGTAATTCACAGAGAGTTATAGCGCGGGTTGTTCACTGAATGGTAGCAACTGGTGTACTGACGCTTGTAGGCAGTTGTGGCTTTGTCTCGAGATAAGTAAATAAGGGTAAAGCGTGGTGTTATGACTCATTTTGACCCATTCAAGTTCTATCACAAAGGTTGTATACCGAGCAAAGGTTGTATACCACGCAAGATTTTTCGCGTCCAAACAGGACTTATACCAAGTTGGACTTATTCCAAAGCGGACTTATACCGAGCTACCACTGTACTTTAATATTGATTTTGCGGCTTTCTGTACTTGTTCTCTGAGACAGAAAGAATTCTGTTAAATCATTGAGTATACAGTTATCATAGAAATCCACCTGGAATGATATATGTGGCTTGTACTAGATACAGTGTTAAAAGTCAAAATCTGAGTACTGAATGGTGATTTATAATTTAAAGCTGCTGTATATTGTGAGGAGTTCAAGATCAGTGATTGTGCATAGGCAGAGAGATGCAGTATGGGATAATGACGTTATCAGTTTCCTGCGCGGAGAGGGATTTTCCATCTTTCATCTCCTTCTGTAATCTCTCTATAACACTGTTATTTTGTAGGCCAGGGGCACAGCAACCGATCTGAATGAGACTTGAATGTCTTCCAGCATAAATGGATTTAGCTAAACTTTACAAAATATTGGGTGTGATTTAAAGGAGCTCAGTTAAATAAAGTCTTATCCTTCATCCTCATCCTGGCAACTCTGTGTCCCGTGCATTGCTCTCCTGAAAATACAGCCCCCTCATATCCTTTATACTTCACTTCTCCATATGCTGCTTTTCTAAATTCTCAGCTCTCCTTTCCTGAACACAATGGTCCAATTATACATTCCAAGGTGGTACTCTCTGTACTCATCATTCTGAATAAACTACACCTCATCATATCCTTTGCTTATACTGTCCTTCTCATATCTTTCACATTCCTCTCCTGAACACACTGCTCTTCATCTCCACATTTTTATTCTGCATATATTACTCAGTGTTGTAACCTGCACACTTTTGTCTTGCACATACTGCTCACTTTATACTTTCATTATACTTACTGCCCCTATCATACCATGCACGCTCATCTTCTGAACATACTGCACATGCTGCTCATGCTTTGCACTTCTTTCACACATATCCTAATATCTCATAACCTCCTCTCACTTCTCCTGCATAGTCATATCCTTGATACACCTCTCCTTCACACACGGCACATCTTTGCAATCCTCTAATGGTCATACTGCCCACCTCATACCCTCTGCATCCTTCTAATGTAGGTATAGCTTTTATCCTAACCTTTGCACTGCTGTCCTACATATCCTGCTTCCCTCTTACCCAAACATTGCTTTTTACATATACTGCCCTATCGTATCCTTCCCACTCTTTTTACACATAACCCCCCCTCCCCCCCGCCCCACATCATAACATTAATTTTGCACATTTTACTCTGGGGAAGGATGGATTCTGGCTGCAGCGTTCCTAATAGTTTGTAGAGGAGAGAGTCGGATTAGTGGAATACCAGAGAGGAGAATGTTGCAGTAGTCCAGACGAGAGATAAGAGCGTGTGCAAGGAGTTTGGTAGTCTCTGGGGACAGGTAGGGGCAGGTTTTGTAGATGTTGCGTAGGTGAAAGTGACAGGACCTGGAAATGTTCTGAATATGGGGGGTAAATGAGAGGGCCGAGTCAAAGGTGACACCAAGACAACGTGCCTGAGGGGAGGGCCGAATAACAGTGTTGTTAACAGTTAGGAATATATCAAGGGGAAATGTGGAATTTGAAGGGGGGAAAATAATGAGTTATGTTTTATCCAGGTTGAGTTTCAGGAATCGGTCAGATATCCATGATGAGATGGCTGACAGGTAGCATGAGTCCTTATCCAGGACTGAGGGAGACAAGTCAGGAGTGGACAGATAGATTTGTGTCATCAGCATACAGATGGTACTGTAAACCAAAGGAGGATATGAGACTACCGAGAGATGATGTGTACAGTCATTGGAGTAAAAAAACTCCAAGTAGTTTATAGGGTTTAAATGTGTGCACTGTGGACTTTTCTGCCTATTAGAAATGCATTATGGGACTAGAAAAGAAAAAAATTAAATGGCAACCTTTTTCAACTATTAGATAGGCTATGGTATACATACATTCTTTAAGGAAGGAGAAACTCAAAAATGAGAGCCCTTATCACAATTTCTTTTCTAACCTAAGTAGACGACACTGATAAGTGCCACTTGTGACTTCTTGTGGTAATATGGAAAAAATGTAAAGAATTAATTTGTTTATGTCCTAAAAAAGTGCCTTGGGTTTTTACTAAAATACACACATTTAATATCCATTTACTCAGGAGATTTAGGCTAATAAATACACATCTTAAAATCTCATTAAATGAAACTATGTGTGAAAAATACAGGAAGAGGAAATATTTTCTTGTCTTGTCTTTTCTTGCAGTAACTGTTTAGGTAATTCCTTATATTATCTACTGGCCAAATAAGAGTTGTAATATGATTGGTTGCTATTAATTGTTGGGCATACACCTTTTGATTGGAATATTGGAATATCCACAAATGGAAAACAATCGGAGTTTGGTCTTCCAAGCCTCTTCTCTACATCATTGATTTTTGATTAGGTAATTTTTTGGAATGTTTGGCAATAAGAAGTTATTTCACCTGGGCCAGATTCACATAACAAATTGTAGGTATCCGGTATCATTGAAAAAATGTTTCTTATATATTATTCTCCCTAGCTAATAAAACATATATCTATTTTTTTTTCTTAATATTTATTGAGCAATAAAATGATATAGAATGAAATAAGAATTTACAATATAGAACAGAACATAGTAAAAAAAGAAAAGTGCATATATTAATATATTATTATTATTATTATTGTTATTAATATTATTAATAATATATATTATTTTGGAGACTATATCATGCAATTTATTAGGGAGTAAAGACAGAATAAAGAGTGGGAGAAGAGTATAAAATATTTATATATATATTATTAATATTAAAACAAATAGAAAAACCTCACAAATTAGGAAAGTGGGAACACTGGAAAGGAAAGCTAACATGTAGAATAGGGAGGGGGAACTTTGGAAATTGTTGTGGTTAGTGGAGGCAAACACTCTGGAGAGTGATTATAAAAAGATAATGAATTGGGAAAGTAGGATCTTCATTGAAAAATTAATGAAACGGAAAATGTCTAGTCAAATGTTTCTGCTTTTATATGTATAAACTTTTAGCAAAGGAATCAGGTGCAGCAATACTTGAATTAACCAGAGAAATCCATAATTTCTCAGTATTAGTAACACATTCTAATTGCATTGGTTTGACAACATTGTAACAAACAGGATTCATATTGTTTGCCCTTTAATATCAGAATATGACATTTGACACATTAAAAAATTATGCAAGATTAGTATTCGTGACTATTGTGTGAATGTTGCCACAGGTAGATAGATAATAGGTCTGCTGTAAAAGTCATTACCAGTCTGTTTCATAACAAAGAATATACTTAGACTTCCTTGAGTACTTTCCTCTGTCGGTTTATTTTGCAAACATACATAGACCATTTACTCAGACACAGAGCAGATACCTTAGTGGAACATGCCAGCCAGTAGAGGAAGTATCGTAATGTAAATAAACATTTACACATATGTCCTTATCTGGTAAGTTTTATGAATGTATACTGGATACTTCCAGTGTAAATAATAATGTATTTATATCTGGTATGCCAACACATTGTACACAAAAGGTGAGAAACAGAGTCTTGATTAAAATCCTTTAAATCAGAATAAAGAATGAATAATTTCAAGCACAATTACACTAAAAATAGAAACATATATTACCTAATAGGGGTCCTGACTCTTATTTATAATATATTATCTGTTATTAACCTCATAATGCATTTTTAATAATCATATACATTATTGATGCTCTCCTGGGTGTTGAGCTCTAATTTTCTATGAATGGAGGCATCTTAAATAGAAAAATGTTAAGAAATGAAACAGCATTTTTGAAGGTCTGCGCTAACCTACATTTATTTCCCATGTATGTAGTGGCAAAACATAGTATTTCCTAGCAATATATAGGATAAAGGTTTACCTTTCACATCTGCCTCTGCTTTTGTATATTCTGATACCGGTACTACACTGATACAAGCACATCTATTGCTGGATGAGTTTTATAGGAAGACAAAAAAATGGTATTGAACTCTTGGGGGTCTATTTATAAAAAGGTGACATTCCCTAAAACATTCCCTGGTGGAGAATCAATTACTGTCATTGAAACTATGCAAGCAAGCATGCAAGCAGAGGACTAGTCAACAATATTACCTTAACTCCTGTGTTCTCCTTCAGTTAATATTTTCCCAATGTTGATTACCAGAACTTGTTCTGTACTATGTCTGTGAAGATGTAACCATGATGTCAGAAATCTACAGCAAGATGAACTGTGAACAGTACAGCAATATCATTACCAAATCTCATTTGGTATCATTACCAAATCTCATTATCACTAGGTCATCATTATCACTAGGTCAAAGCCTTCCCCCAAGACATGATAAGGAACATTGTTGATTATCAAAGAAAATGTATTGACTCTGGCCACCCCGAAATGGTTGCTTCCCCACTGGAGACATATAAGCCCAGAGAAGGCAGCAGTATACGAGTAGAATTACCAAATACACAAACAGTATCTCCAATGTTGGTTCAGCCACAAGAAACAGTGGCAACTACTACTACAAACCTACAGCATCCCAGCCTACAGGTATAAATTTTAATCAAGCCATGTTTCCAATATATACACATCTGCCTCATGGTATTGTCAGGTTGGTGACACCACTATTTACAATTTTAGCTTCTCCTACCAGCTAACTTTATGCTCTTCAATTCCCTCGTACTGGTAAATTCTGCCATGCATTGTGGCAGAACAGAACAAAAATTATTCTTTGGTAGTTAAAATAGTTTAAAAGCAATTTTTTTCAACTGTGCCTAAACGTGTTCATAATATGTAAAATGTTGGCAACCATGTACTGGCAAAGTGCTAGTTTGTGCTGGTCTCACTTACTCCATCGTCAATGAAGTTTTACTGCTCAATGTACATTCAGGGTGTACATTCTGTACAAATACATGATGAGGATAGACAGAAGTAAAAGCAGGATATCACAGGACTTATTATATTACTTGTACTGTTTATTCATTCTTGCTGCACAGTTTGTACGTGTCTGATCCATCTCCTGTGTAGATTGCTGACTGCTGGAATATATTTCTTAGAGATGCAAGCAATTCATTTAATGGCTTTATAGCCTTCTGTTGTTAGAACAGAATTCCGCTCAATTACCAAAGAATAGACCTTCTGCAAAGATTTTATGTGCTGCAACTGCCAATTTATGGGCAGAAAGACACCGGATCTCAAAGCAAGGACGATGCCAGTTTTGTTTTGTATTTTACTAGGACAATTGAAGAAACATCAATCATTGTAGAGGGGTCGGATGGAAGGAAAGTAGTCACTTTCACAACAAAATAATTCATTGCAGCTGTCAGTTTATGCCTGGAGATCAACTATAGGCTTCCATAACAAAGAATCATCACTGACCCCCGAAGTAGAGAAATATGCTGGATAGCTGGACGTAGACATAATATATTGCTTCTCTCTGGGTCTTATAGACTTTTTTTGAAGGCGCTTATCTATATCTATCATCTCCCTGAATATTCTATATTACAGTGAAGGTTGATTTGAGCTAGGCAAGACTGGGGCTAGGAAAAGCACAATGCAGATAAACAGGAAATGTAGATTAAATTGTAACATCAAGATTTTACAGTACACCTAGAGCTGCTGTATGAGTGTGATGCACAAACCTCATGAACCAAGTCCTCCTTTAGTTTTCTTTCCTCTGCGCCCCCCTCATTATAGCACACATTTAAAGGGTTTTAGCAACATAGCCATTGCTGTAACTCCAAAAAAGAATGGGCAGGACTAGGTGTGGACAAGTTCTGACTGAGAAGTTACAAGTTTGAAAATCAGAAGTGACAGTGCTGATAGCTGAGCCCCTGCAACAATATCTCATCAAACTGTAATGAAATCAGCCAAGGTCTGCTTGAGAGTGGCAACACTCAGGATTCAGGAGCAGAACAGCATCATTGCCACTCCATCACAAGAAAATGCATTAGTTGCACACTTCCCTTGATAGCAGTTCTCTAAATTCTTATCATGCACTACAAAACAATTAGTCATTATGCTATGGGTATAAGGAGAATGGTCAAGGTTAAGTAAATGAATACCAAACAGCTGGGTAGGGCTCAATTTAGGTATGCATTCATACAAAAATTGGATAGGAATGTTGTTTCTGTATTACCAAAAAACTTACCTTTCACAGAGTGGTAGATTTCCTTCCCTCAATCTTCCTTGCTTCAATCTTCCCTTACTATGAACAATAAGTCATCATTGCTACAGTTGTTTTTATTCTTCCCAAAAATGTAATATAACTTTCCACTGCAATAATCTGCCATACTTTATGCAGTATATCATTGCAGAACCATAGCTAGTACAGGGAACCAGCAGTAACCAGGTATAAGATAAAAAGGTCCTAGGTTGTTGATCCACAACTGAACATATTCCGAAGGCCTCCACTATGCCTAGGAGGACAGCCTGTTCCAAACATAATCCATTTAGACCAGTGCACACCTAAGATGGCCAATTTAAAATAATTTCATGCAGGATCATTATTCTGCATTCAAAGTTTTTTGAATTGCAGAAACTCAAACAAACATGAGATAACATACACCCTCTGTTCAGATATAATGTTTGGTTGTAAAATGAACAAAGTCTCCTTGGCCTCCAAGCACTTAGTTATACATAGCCACTCACTCAGACTCCAATATTCCCTAATAAAATTAAATTTTAGTAATTTCTGTATAAACCTATCATTTTCATCTGCTGACATACCTCTTTACTTCATTAGTTTCTGATTTCAGGTTTGAGGGAGGTTGACATCCCAATATTTAAATTCAAAATGCAAATGCTTACTGACTTTTATTATCTTTACAAGCTACAGCAGGGCAAATTTTACATAGACATAGCCAGACATACTTGTATTCCACAAAGCGTTGTCAAGTACAGTACATAATCAGTTAAAACTGCCTCCAGCTCTTGTATGATACAATGATATGATGGTTATAGACAGCTGAGCTGAATGAGGTTGCTTTATGCACCATGTCACCATAAAGAATGGCATTTGTCATTTTCTGAACTAGATTAGGTATATCTGAGTATGAAATATTCTACTATTGGCCAAAAAAAGCACATTCACATCTCCCTGTACTCACAAACATCTGCTATTTACTTTTTGCTGCTCCAATTACCATCTAACTGGTATTTCATGACTCTTAGTAGAGCTGCAACTTTCCTTATTGCCCCTTTTACAGGCCAGAATGAGTGAAGTTAAGAAAAAACATGGGGTGCATAATTACACTTTTTGTAAGTGAATCTTTTTGGTATAATTTTGTACTGGAAAATGTAATGATATGGAAGAACTGGTGTTTTGAAAATATTTATATAGATTGTTTTCTCCTCTTGTTAATGAGATGTCAGGTATTAGTCCACCTGCTGTGACCATGCAAACAAACACAGATGTGTCAGCCGGTGACAGCAGTGCTGTTGTACTGTGTAGTAATGCCTATCCTTGTACCGGCTACCAACTTCAATATTGTATTTGGAGAGAAGAAAAGTTCAACAGACTCACTTGACAAGTCAGAGAGGATTTTTAAACTGCAAAATACTTCTTATTTTACCATTCTTATTTAATGCTACACTCCATGGAAATTGCAAAACTACCTTTTTACCCCCACTAACACTACATTGGTAAATGCTTGTTTTTTCCAGGGGTACTATTTTAAAGCACTTTATTGCCGGTGGAATTAGAGGAGGAAATTTGTATTAGCAATAGAGAAGGGAATGCTTTCTTCCATATAGAACAAATGAAGGATGTCATTCTCCCAAAACATTTCCTAGCCTAGATGTCTGATTTATAGGGATGGCTTTAAAAAGCAAAAAAAGAATATATACTGTTGCTGTAAATTGTGACACAGTGAGAATCTATTTGCATAGATTATAAGGTGATTGATAGAAATATTTTTAGGTAAATGTCACTTTTGGTGAAAACAACAATAAATTGAAGTAAATCTTTAGAATTTAGCATCAAACAGGTCTTTTTTTTGTAGAATGGGACCAGGTGATGTCCTTTCTGCTATAAGTTTTCTTACCTGATTGATCACCGCCCATCTGTCAAAATTCGAGATCATGCTCAACATTTGTTGCCAGAAATACCCGGCAATCGCGGCTTCCCTTTCGCTTGCTTGGACTAAATTAACTCTTTTGCTGCTTGTGCAGGAGTTATGCAACCCCAACCTGTCCAGTCAAGATGGCCTAAGATTGGAATGCGGGAAAGAATAAGGTAGATGCCGGCTCCGGCCACAGATCCGGGATAGGTAAATTCAGTTTGAAAAACAAAATTTGTGTATTTTAAGTGTTGCAATCAAAGGCATCTAAAAAGTCTCTTTTTTATTCACATTTTCATTATTTTTCTGCATTGACAAGGGTACCCCTTTGGCAACTCTAAGCTCCCTATGCTATTTTTTTTGTTTATCTATTAGCCATAAAAGTTGGCAGCATTTACTACCATGATTTACTCCCCCCGTTCCCCTAGACTTAAAAAAAAAAATCAAATAGGATTTAGCAGTTTCTCAATAATTTGAATCCTCTGGCAGATTCACTCATCCGTACACAGACTTAATGTTTACAATGTGCGTCACCTTTGTGTATGAAATAGTTGATCAGATATTCTGTTTTAAATGGGTTAAAGTAAAGTAAAAGGCCCAGAACAACTGCAATTACACTTGATAAGACATTGAATCAGAAATCCTTTCATTTGATGTGAACACAATGGATTCAATTTGGCATGTCTTCACGCTGCCTCTGCGGCCTATAATTATAATAATTTGGACTCATATCGAGCCTTTCATCCAATCATGATTACAAAGTACTTTATAATTATTAGCCCCCATCTTGAAAGTGATTGTGCTGCAGGGTGGAATGCTTGGTAGAACTATATATTTCCAGTCTTGTGGAACAACACAACATCTATGAGTCCTTTCTGTGATGTATTCTTCTTGTATCCAGGATATCTACCAGCATGAGCACACTGGAGACCGGACTGTATTTGCACCAACTTTACATGACACTTGCACCCCATTTACGTTTCAGAGTGATGCACTGTAGAATTATTCGAAGCATCAATCCAGACAAACTGTTAAAATGTTCACTTGATGGGTTTTACCTGTCGGGAATGTCATTCCGTTAAGCCAGTTTTGTATTTTACATACCTACGCAACTATGCATAACCAGGAGGATGACTCTGATAAACTTTGATTTCTGGCTGTACTTTTTTTTTGTCCGTGTCACCTGTCTACTTATTGAACAATTAATTAGCAATGTAATGATGCCAATTCATTTTCCAGAACATTGGTTGATAGTAGACTACTAAATAGATGTGTGGCTGCCTGGCTGTGATCGTTATATTGCTATTCAGTTAAAATAAAATCCAGGCAGATATAAGCGACACAGAATAATTCAACGCTTTATTTATAAATGTGTTGATAAATGTATTTGTTTAAGTGCAAGCAGGATCTGTATATGAATTTGATTCATACTGGCCCTCTACAGTAGAATTCAGTAGACTGTAAAAAGAAAGCAGCAGTGCAGTTCAGTTTTCATGTTGCTACAAGCATAGAAGGAAAGAAAAGAGTAACAAAGAGATTAGCTCATCAGTGTGCTACTTTTCATCACCATACAGTCACAGGATGGAGTAGGTCCGTAAATTTTACTTCATTGGTCCTGCAGTGGTAATGCATACTAAAACACCGGCATAGAAAGTGCAAAGTTTCTACAAAATCAGGAGAATTGATATTTCTACCCTGTTTGCTCATTTGAACCTATTTTAAGTCATGGATGCTTCCATCTGAAGTTAGCAACCATAGTGGGTTCACACTATAGCAGCATTTCCCATCCAGGGCTCTGTTGAACTTTATGGCTCCCCCAGTGATTTCTAGCCATTTCTTGAGCAATATGCAATTTGTGCTGTACTAAGGAAACTGAGCGTTCTGAAGCAGATTAGTTGGAAAGTTCAGAGGCACATTGTAAGTCAATAAACAAATAGAATATGGAGTGGGAAAATGTTTGATTTTACCTGCAATAGTTAGGATAGTAACAGGGTCTTTTTCATGTATCTGCTTTTAGATCTTCCTGAGAATCACCCAGACATTCATAATTAACTGCCATACGTATTAAAGTGAAAAAGAGAAGAGTCTACTTGTCTGTAATTCAAAACATACTAACGTCCCTTCTCTCCTTGTAATACTTGTTGAAAGCATGGATTGGAACTTTATAAATACTGTTAGAGTGGCTATAATGTTCCAACCTGTTTATTAAAAGAATTATGACTTTTTTCTTGAACCATGAACAAAGATTAAGCAGAAATTATAAGAATTGGGTAAACTATCTTCTTTTGGACAATGTCACGTAATTGTCTTCTGTCCCAGATGAGGGGTAGTATTGGTCCTGAGCAGGTGCACTGTATTCTTGCATTTATGAACATGTAAATAGTTTAACAACATTTCTTCCAAACTCTCAACCTCTCTCTATTTACCCCAGAGCCTTTTCCTGGATTTAAAAAAAAAAAATAGACCAATCCTAACAGATCTCAGTTTTAGGAGCCTTGGATCTGTGCTTCTAGCAGAGAACAATGAAACAATTTTTTTTCTATTCCTGGACCTTTTATTCTCTTTTTTATTATCTTGATCTTCCATTTCGGATAAACACTCTTTCTTCCGGCAACTTCCACAGAAACAAATAGTCAATCATTTTTAAACCCCACTAATGGATTTCTCCTATTTCCCACCTCCCCCCAGGATCATTTCACTAATATCTCATAGCTGACATAGCTAATATCCTCGAATTCTGCTACAACATATTCTCTTTTCACATTTACAGACAGATTTTAAATAACTAGTCCTTTTGACCCTCACAGTATGAGATATCAATTATTTATAAGATGCTGTTAGAAAAACTGGACCTTCTACTTCCCTTTAAAGATGTGTGGGAACAGGACCTTAACCAATCCTTAACTCAGAAAAATGGGATAAATTCTTTTGTTTTTAACTAAAAAGTATTAAGTAACATATAATTCTAAAATACTTACAGTCCTTTTGTTTAAATGTTTCCTGCTGTAGAAAATTGGAGGATGTGGATTGGAGAGGTGGAGATGAGAAAGGCACACATTTCCATATCTGGTGGGAATGTTACCCTATTCGGGATGTATTAAAACAAAATATTTGAAGCCTACAGTCATATTTACCTACCTGTTACCCTGACTCCTCAAATAATTCCCTATTCCAAGATTTTGTATGCCACTTCATATCTGTCGCCATATATAACTCATTCACCTAGTTTTGAAAAAAAAATGTTATTGCCCCTCCTTTACCTTTGTGTGTTAACACAATGAATTACCAGAATATAATGAGAATATAGGTTTCCATTTTACTAATATTAAACGAGAGAGGAGTTTGTGATTTATTGGTACAAATAGATTATCTGTTTTCATTCCCATGCCTTTGTCCTGCAAGAATACAAGAATAGGTATGAAAAAAACTCCTGGAACGCCTTCTCTTTTTTCTTAGTAGAACTAGGTCACACCTGATTCTGGCAACCATGTTGCTCTATAAGCAGTTTAGTGCCAATGTTTTAGTGCCAATTGTAGAGCCGTCGGTTATGATGTCACTCCCTCAGGTTTGCATTTGCAAGAAAGTAATAAAGGGAATTATAAACACACAAAGCAATTTCAAATTGAATTAAATATGTACCTGATGCTGCTGTCCTGTGCTTTTTTAAAAATTGGGGGTCCTCAGTGGTGCATGCAATATAAATGTGACTTTAAATGAGTGCTTTTGCTTTCAGCTTTGTACTACATATGTTAGTTCATAAAATTACCTATTCCTGCAGGTTCACTTTGACATGTGCAAAGGACAATATAATCCTGTGCCTGTGCCTGAATTTACTAATTACTGGAAAAGTTTGCTGATTTACTTGGGACTTGTTTTTTGGGCCACGAAAATGCCAGATGAACACCATCTGCTTCACCTCTCAGTAACTGCTGAATATCCCTCATTTTACACAATGGTTGTATTGCCAGCGATGGTGCAATGAACGATGCAAGTTTTGTGGAGAGCAGAACATGCCTTCTGTGCCTAAAGGATAATGACTAATGGTTTGGCATGCATTTATTTAATCAGATCTGGCATAAAGGTCAGGAAAACATTGCCCAGTGGAGCAGGATAGGAATGGGTGCAGGCTTCTGCTCATTGTTATATAACCCTGTCACCCTCCAGTGCTGATTCTCTGGCAGTAGCAGCACATGACAATCCCTGTAGACGGCTTCTATCTATAACACTGCTGTGTTTACAGTGCTACAGGACTTTCCTTTAATGGAATATTAATGTTTCTCTTGTCTAACCAAAGCATATGTTTAGCGCTAAACAAACACGACTGTGCCAGCAGGTCTTACACTTATAGGTCCCACTAGCTGCATGGATGAGTAAGCCAATGTAATAGGAGACAATTACGCAGTATTGTTTAAAATAATGGTTGTTTGATACTGGATTTAGCATTTCAATCTCTGGGGTAAAAGTCATGTGAAAAGAATTTGACTTTATTTTATTTTGAATAGTTGTTGTCTATGGTCACTGAATAAAGAACCAATAGCTAAAGCAGCCAAACTAGAGCTTTCTGGGAAACTATTTCATTTTACCCCTTTACAGTTTAGCTTTAATTATTTTTTCATTTTAATTCATAAAGTTATTCATAGAGCTAGGTTCAAAGTTTTACTCTTATCATATTATGTTTGGCTGAATAAAGAATATAACTGCAATCCAACTCTGGTACAAATGAAAATGCATTGATGCAGGGAGGGGACAAATCAACTCCTATACTCTGTCCACCCAGAAAATTAATCTCAAATCAATTTACTCTTTTCACCAAAAGAAAAAAATTGTGTTAATCTGCTTGAAAATCGATCCCAACTGAGCTTTTTGCTCAGACCATCTCTGAATCTTGCTTGTTTAATGATTTTGTTTATCCTAATCAGTCGTGCTCAGTACTTTTTTTCCACATTGAACAGAGCTTTATTCATTTGGTATCCTATCAGAGCTCTAAGAGCTGCAGGGTGTGATAATATGAGCAATTAACACTTTAACATATGTTTCAGTGGTCATCAGTGGTTCAATATTCTTGGTTCCCCTGGGTTTATCCTAATAATCCCTTCTTGACATTAATGTCATCTGTTTGGCTAGTTTTCAGACATTGGACAATTTGTTACATAATTACATAGTCATAATTACATCAAGTTTATTCAGCTGTGTATATATATATATATATATATATATATATATATAATTTATTTATATAACATTATACAGCATTATAAGGTTTTCTTGCCTTCCTGTATATATATATATATTTAGGAAGGCAAGGAAACCTTATAATGTATGGTCCAATTATCTCCAATAGAGGGGAAAAGTCCTTCCTGATCCCAACAGGATATTCCTTGAATCAACATTTTTGGGTGTTATTACTTGGAAATGTTATTACCCTAATATATTCTTTGCAATTAGTAGTAACAATCTACTGAGCTGGCCAGAACTACTTTCTGATGAAGTCTTTTTCATATTTTCACATCCCTTACCGTGAGAATCCTTTCTGTATGCAGAGATTGAACTACTTTGCCCCCATGCCTTTTACAATTATCTTAAAGTGCATAACTGCAGGAAGTTCACTAAATTCACTAAATGGACCATTAATATATATATATATATATATACCCCCCCCTCCCCTCAAACACTTAATCTGAAATGAGAATAGATTCAGCTAATCTTTCTTCATAGCTGAGGTAGCTCCTTCATGCCTCTTGACAGTTTAGTTGCACTATCCTTTTCCACAATATGCCCAAAACTGAACTGCATATGAGGTCTGACTAGTAATTTATACAGGTACATTATGTCTCATTCTCTGGAGTCAGGAGCAGATGTATTCTTTATTGCAGAAAGGACAGGCGATGTTCTGTCTGCAATAAAATAAATGTACCTATCTGATTGCAATTCTTTGGGGGTTGGGATCTTCAGCCACCTTAATTGGCCAGGATGCAATGATATAGCTACTGTGCTCATGCATGCAATTGTGCAGCTAGGGGTTTAGATAAGGTATGCAAGGGGCCCTGCTAGAGCTAATACAGCCATCACAGAGCATGCCAGCAATGCTTGTTATTATTGTATAGTACCCCAAGCTTACCCTAGTTTGAGGTATATGCATGTCATTGCAAATATTAGTGTTGAAGATAAAAATACATTTTTGCTTTTAAAAATAGCTCAAAAATAAAATATGCCACCCATGGCTGGGACAGGATTTTTTCTTTTTTAAGCAGATTATGTTTTTATGTTTCTATTTATGTATTTGACAGTAAAATATAGATTAGGGGTTTGCAAGATCAATGTTGGACACAGCATCTCTCACACCTCATAGCCCTGTAGAAATGAATTGATGTTAAAATTCCTGCAGCACATCATTTCCTCTGGCATCTCAGCTGGGATTACAGTTTTGAAGTGTATATGATAGCAGAAGACATGGGCTGTGTAAACGGCCTATTGGCTGGTCTGTAGAAGTGCTCAAAGTATTGGCATTTGAAATCTCTCATCTTAAAAAAAATGTTAAATGTTTAATTGCCAGTGGATCACCATTGGGGCTTCTCTTAGCCTTATCCTGGGTAAACATAATAAAAGGTAATTAGAATTAATAGAAAATGACCATATCAATGCTTAGTAAATCAAGCACAGTGTGATTTAAATTAATTAATAATGAATTACATTCCAGAACTAAATTAAATTCTACATTACTGTACTTTGTAGCTTTCTCTTAGCATGTACCTGCATATGGTAATATTACATTCTTTGTGGTCTAGTAATGTATTGACATGTTTGCTAATTGGTTATGTCAGGCAAAGTGAGCTTTTCTGGGTGATTATACATGATATGCAGGGCACAGTTATTATGATCGCTGGTGTGTGACAGGGATTTTTTAATAGCTTTCAGGTAAAAGTAAATCTATAAAAATTGATTAAATTATAAAGTTGACTAGACTGGGAGGCAAATAGGAATTAATATGTGTAATTTAAAGTAAAACTCTAGGCTAAATACAATATTGCAATAACTGTATAAAAACTGTTTTATGTGCCAATTAACTTTTAATCTTCTATAGAGATTTTAGGATTCCATTTTCTGGCCTCACCGCATAGTCAGTCATATGACACTCTTGTTTTCTGCCTTAAGTCAGCAACTTCCTTCACCATCCAGACAATCCCGAATCAATATCATCATATCTATCCAATGCACAGAACATAAAAATCAGTAAAAAAAAAGAGCAAAGATATGTAAATGGAGTTTAGGAGCTGTAAGAAATTACTTTTTTATGTCTTTTTGTGTGTTAAAATAGGAATTTCCCCTTGTAGTGGGTTGGGGTATTTTAGCTATGTTTTTTTTTTTTGGTGTCCTCCAGATAGAAGGAATATAGATGGAGATAGTCGATGCTTTCAATAGTTAACCCCCCATACAACCTTTGGTGTAGAAAAGATTGTTTCCAGATCTAAAACCTGTATGGGGCTTTAGAGTTGTTGAATGAAGAAGAAATAAAGTGTAGTCAAAGTTCTGCCATAGTTTGGGGTTGTGAGGCTGTGCTTTGGATCGTTTTTGTAAGACTTGGTGTATAAAGTTGTGCCAGCCATAAAGTCCTGAAAATATATATTCATAAAATTTACAGGGAAGCTGCAAAACCAGAGCTTGGTGTAGAGTAAAGCTGCAAGCAGAGACTAGATTTTTATCACCGGAGATGAAGGTTCATGAGTCTAATAAGTGAAAATGTAGTGTTTACATACAGCATTACTCCAATGTCTTTTCAGAATAATAATGACTGCTAGGAATGGCTACTATTGTTTCCAGTTGGGAAAAATGGATCTGGGTGACACCTCATCCTCTTTCCTTTTTTATAAAACAAACAGCGATGTCTGTATAAGGCTTGTTTGTTCCTTTTGTTACTGGAAGCAATCCCTCCCAAGTATTGTTTCCAGCCACTATAATTAATTGTCTGTACACAGCTTAAAGCCGCATACACACGTGCAATAATAGTCCTTGGAAAGGATCTCTCACGATCCTTTCCAACGACTAAGCACTGCACGATGCATGAACGAGTGCTGTACATACAGCCCTGAGCCGATTATCGGGCGAGAACCATTGGGCGTGTGTACATGGTTTAAGGTTGTGATGGGGAACTGAGACAATTGCATAGACCTGATTGGTTACATAGGCTATCCCTAGCGGCAAGAGCTCTCATTTTTAGTAGGTAAAAGGGCAAGGTAGCCACTAACTAACCGATCCATAGTTGCACCATGTTAATTCAGCCTTAGAATATCAAGTACCTAGTATCTCAGAGGTGGGTTGGCTCAACAGGATTAGCAATCTTTTGTCAGATAATATACTTTACGTGTGTGTATTTTGCTGTTTTTTTCCAGTTGCTGAACATTACATATCAACATTTATTATGATAAAATATTCTCTTTTTATATACACTTTTTCTTATAGAAATATTTATATTTATATACAAGAATCGTAATTTAATTTTTAACTGGAATTCTTTTTTCTCTGTGTTGAGCTAGAGCATATTAAAAGTGACAAATCCAGTTACAGCATAAAATGATTTTACCCAATTTGTTGCAGCAATTTATTTAAATTTTTGTTCTACTTTATCTTTAGAGAAAAACAACTAATAGCACTTTACAGCAAACTGAGAAGATTGAACCCTGGAACCCAAAATGGTTTTATTTTAGCAATGTTTAAACAGAAACTAAGTTTGGAAAAATAAGAAAAAATAAAATGGTGAGAGGGCACAAATGTCCAGAAAGGCGAGTTATCTTTTATGGAGGGAGCACACTAGGAAAGCAAAATGCTGACCCCGTAGGCTCAAGAAAATGGAATGGAAAAAAGATGTGCTTTATTTAAGCCTAGCAGCTGGCCAAAGGCAGTTTAAAACTAGGAAATCCTTCTCAGTGGCAGACAATCACTTTCACCAACTCTAATTTAATGGTTAATCCCTTCTCTTGGGGCCATAATTGGCACAGAATTGAAAGTTAAATAGCTTTAACATCTTAGTTACTGGAAGAAGTTGCAGCACAACATTGGTTATGAAAATACACCATGAAATAAAAATAGAAGCAGCATTGAGGAAGCATGTTCCTGCAAGCCTGCAATTCTTATTACTTTATGTAACATTTTAAGGGCAACTCCAGCAAAAAAAAAATTAAATACCATCCATATGCATAAATAGAGAAGCTTTTGCCAAATAACCTACTTCTAAATGCAATCCTATCATAGCCTGGCGTTAGCATCTTTCCCTTGTGTCCAAGGTTTTTTATTACCAATTTAAGCATTAATGTCCCTATCTTTGCTAGTCAAGTAAATGAAGGGACACTCACTGAATCTTAGCATTGACTGTACATACCAGTGGATGTATTCTGCTGGTCATTTAAAGCCTTAAAACTGGAAGACTTTCATATATGTTTCATTTTATAGATTTGGCAATATAATGCATTACTGCATTAATGCAATATAACATTACTGGCCAATTACAGGGTAGGAGGAGTTAGTTTCCTTTTGACATGTAAAGTGTCTTTTTATTTCTCAAGCATGTTATTTAAAGGTTTTGTGCATTTTAAGTGTTCTCTTTTTGTTTTTGCATTGGTGGTTGGTGATTTAGAGATTCCACACATCTCTAGATAATACAGACATAATTGCACAAATACATGTATCCGAATGTTTTTCTAGTTTTCAAATGAACATAGCTTTAACTATGTCAGCCCATGCAGATGTTAACTATACTTGTAGTAAAGTTGTTTCAAGGCATGCGTTATTCACAATAGCTCCATAGCACATGCAGGGACTGACTTGAATGTCATATCGTGGCCACACAAGACTTGGAGTGCCCTCTTAGGAAATGGTCTATAGCTCATCAGAAAAAGTTAGCTTCAAATGTTTTTCATTGTATTTTCCCTTGGAAGGATCCCTATTTGTGCCTCAATGGCCTTTAAAGCTCTGTAATTCTGCATGTTATTCCACTACTAACATCATAAGAACACGTCACCATTCCTCTTTAAATAGCGCTAACCTGAAATGACTTCAGTTGATATCATATCCACTTGTGGAGAAACAGCAACTAATTAATTTTGTTACTTTCTATAACAGTATGTGAACATAAGGTTGTAGAATTGCTAGGAAACAAAAATGTCACATTGTGTGATAGTGTTATAGGCAAACGCAAAAAGATGGTACATGCAATTTGAAGCTGAATTTACCAAGTGTGTTGATTTGTGTTGGCACCTTCAGCTAACCTTCTAAATACAAAGTTTACAGATAATTAAACTGGTTGTAGTCACCCTGAACGTGTTTCTTCCTATGTAGAAAACACAGCAAGGATGTTAATAACATTGCAGTTAACAGGATGAAATTTAGGAAACAAAAGTTTAGGATTACATAGTTGATCTTAAAGAAATGTCTATTGAAATATTCATATTTGTCATGAATTGAATATATTTAGTGGGCTTGAAAAGAAACATGCAGCACACATTGCATGCTGTCTGCTGGCTATGAGGGGTATAATAGTATGTATGATTCTACCAGGTGTGTCTAGTTTGCATTTTAGAAACAGCAGCTCAGTGCCACGCTTGCCCAGATGCCACAAGTGGGGTTGCCTGTGAAATTTCTGGGGGCAGCCCTGGACATGCTTAAGCACACATACATACATTTTACTGGTTTAGTTTTCCATCACTTAGACATAGAAAAAAGAACATCCTCTCCATCTCTAGTACAAATGTACTGTTTTCCTTAGTTTAATGTTGGCAAGGTTGGGCAGAAGCAATTATAGTATAGCAAATGAATGGCCTGATGGTAGCTCAACCTACAATCTTTCATATGTTCACTGCAGCTGCCAAAATATATTATTTCCAAAGGGAAAGGGATGCTCTGCCAACATCGATCATATGAAAATCATGTAATAAATAAGACAGTATGGGTCAAGTGACTTTTCAAAAAATACAAAGTGCCATATGAAGAGGAATTTCTTCTAAACCACTTCAGTCGGCAGATGTCTCTTCCCAGCCTCCAGCTTCTACTTTTTCTGATAAGTAAACTTCATTAAAAATCATCTTGTGAATTCTGCAATAAGTAACTTCTAATTGTTTGCCACTCTCTGTCTGGCTAATCTCAACTTGTCTAAAGAAAATGGAGTGGTTCCTTGCTGCGGGCACAAAACAAACTCATATGTGATATTTCTACCATCTTATACACACAATTTATTAGAATGTGAATATTTTTTACCCCTTTCGGTATAGAGCAAAGAGATATTTATATTGTGCGGTCTTTTGCAGAGTGCCACTATGTTTGGTCTCCATAATCACCTTCAACAAGTGACCAATTTTCTTTTCTCGACCTGAAGCTGCATTTTTAAAATGAGTGTAGAAAAAACCTGTAGTGTGAGGAGTGTGCATTTGCTCATCTATATCTAAGAATTGCTTTGATGTCTTTGAATTTTTAGTATTTACTGACTTTTTGTGGTTGAGGAGGGCCCTACTACTGTCTTCATCTGTTGAGTCTTCTACATCAGCTGCTGCCTGCCTACCCTTGTGTCTTCAGTTGCCTGCCATATTGTTTAGCTTAGTTGTACTATATAGCTGTAGTTTAATATCGGCGCTGCCAATATTTTCAGTGCCTCATACCCACAATCCATTCAATGAGGCAGGGGTAAGTAAGCTGAAGACACATGGGTGGGCAGCAACTAAATTGAGTTGATTCAAAGTACAGAGAAAGAAGAGGTCAATATATTAAGGGTAGGTTCACACTTGCCACTTGATCGCTCGAGTTTGTGCGGCTGGCAGCTTGCTAAGCACTCGAGGACATGCATGGTGGCACTGTTTCAAATAGAACCAGCATCTGTACATTTAACAGCTGGCAGCACTGAGCAGTACTAGTACTAGTACCATATTCATTGCCTATGGAGACTGGAGAAACGCTATATGTGGCATACAGCTTCATTTCCTGGCATGAGGAAGTGTTAAACGCACCACAACCTCACTGCCAGTGTGAATAAGCCCCCGGGCCCCCAACAAATATACTGTAGAGATGTAATATTGAAGAAAACTAATATTTTTAAGTAAAAGGTGGATGTTAGACGGTATATTTAAACCCCACTATGTATATGCATTTAATCTATCTATACCGTTTTCAGTGTAAATGTCTTAATGTTGTTAACAGTTAAATTGCCCCGATGCACATACAAATTCCTGTCCCTGGCCATCATAATGTATAGAACACTTGTTCTCAGTGAGGAATCTCTTCAAAAAGCAAAAGGCAAATGTGATCCAAATATGTTCAGAAATTTTCTTTATTGTGGAACAAATTGACAGTTTGTGTATATACACAAAAAAGCAGGGGGGACAGAAAGTTTGTGCAGCGTGGTGCATACAATGTGGATTGTCCCAGAAATCCCAATATTTTAGATAAATGTCCTATACTGCAGCACATAGAATTTTTTTTGTAGGTTTAGACCTAAAAGTGCAAAGAGGACCCGATGATACAAATACAACTGAATTCTCAAGAAACCAATAAACCAGAATGTGAATGTGCATAATTGTAATAGCATCTATTAAAACATTTTTATTTAGAGAACATAAGCAATGTATGTATTGCATAGTGTACTGTGTGTGTGTGTGTGTGTGTGTGTCTGTGTGTGTAAATAATTTGTAAATGTTCTCATACACTTTAGTGTAATAAAAAGTCCTTCTGTCGTGGTGCAACCCGGACATGTCTCCAGTAGGAACTTACATACCACACTCTGCTGGGCCCTTATAGTAACACCTCTGGTATTATTTTACATGAATTATTTATTCTGAAGTATCATAGTTTGTTTGCCATCTATACACAAATCTGATGTATTACAATTTGTTTGCCATTATATTCATTTTTTGTTTATTGCCCAATATTAGTGGGAATATATATGGTGCCATTCCGAATTAACTGAATAACCTCTGGCATACACAAAGGTTAAATAGTAAGGAGAGGATTAACACATTAAGCTTCTTGACCTTTTATAATAAGGGTTTTTTCCCACTAGTAATTAAGTTTTGTAATTGGGAAGTGGCATACATAGAAAAGCACCTCATGTAGAAGTGGATCAATCAAGTGTGTATTATTCCACTCCTACAATATAATGGTAGTATTATCATTATATTGTAGGAGTGGATTTTTTTTTGTAAGAATCCAATATTGTAAGTATTGGATTTTAATATTCACTTTTTATTACATATACAATATACAATTTTTAATACACAAGCTTTATTATCACATATTTGGCTTTTTTTTTTCAAGCGTTTTGGAATTATAAGGGTTTTAGCACTGTTATATTAGTTTATTTTTATGGTTTTAAAATACTATAAAACTGCACAACAGTTAAAATTGCCTATTGAGTCAAAACACAGTTTTTCCGATAGGGAAGCTCATTCTCATCTGCATGCTTTAGCTGTACACCAATTTTATGATTACATTAGGATTTAAAACCATTCACTGAGATCCTTGCTCCCTGCTGATTGACTCTAATAAATAAGCCTTTACACTGTGATGAAATTGGGTTCATACATTCTAGGGAGGTAAGGAATAATAGTATTGGGACCATCAGCTGGATACACTCTGCCAGATCAAAGAACTCTTCCCATGTTTTATTATATACTTATACAGAGAAGGCATTTGACTAGGTGGACTGGATGTATATTGAGCAGATGTTGGAATATTTAGGATTAGGGAGTAAGAATATTTCATGGATTAGGGTTGGGTGTTCTTGACCTATCTCCTCAGTGAATGGATATCTGTTCAATAACTTATATAACAGGTATTAATGTTGCCCTTTATCTCCCATTATCTTTATTCTGACTTTAGAATCTTTAATAATACTTTCTCTCTACCCAGGATATTAGGAGCCACCAACTAACTGGGACACATCAGAAAGTGGTTGTCTATGCGAAATACCTTTTTTTTGCAATTACTAACCGAGGAATATCCTTACCTAACCCAGTGCAAAAACTTGCTGTTTAATGGGGTCCTTTTCAAATTTAAAAGTCAACTAGTCTAACTCGGAGTCTCTAAATCGTTCTTTCCCATTGTCCATTAAGTTATTGTCCAAGATATGATCCCATTTTTAACAATGAAGCTCTGGTATGTTTTCATGGTTCAGCAACACACACATTATAAAATGAATATTTTACCATGGGTCATATACGTTCTGCAGATGTGACCTGTCAGGGTTGCAGACTTCTATTAATTTTCATATGTTTAACTTTATTTGGTGTGACAAGCATCCATGCTTGAGCCAGAGGCTCATATTTCATTCCAAATTGGCTAGAGGCCATTTTTCTATATATTATGCAGCTTCACGCCTGGTTCAAGTTGAACACTGGTGTCATCAATCTGCTTTTAAGTATTACCAATCATTCACTGAGATCCCAATATATCTCCTGACCTGGTTTACAGATCTTAATAATTCAGGGATTAAACTTGGAACATTTGTGTCCCACAGTATCCAATTTTAGGAAATCCTTCCCTCCTGTTGGGTATGGATGGAAATACTGTTTCTTTTTAAAGATTCCTCTCTCTTCCCACACCAACAGAGCCCAAAGTTTTTTGTACTAGGAGCACTGGGTCAGGGATGCCGAATTATTCTCTTATGCTTTCTCCCTCTAGGGAGATGTTTATTTTATAGATCCCTGGCAACTTGTATGTAGGTGATGAATGGACCCACCATACTCATTATTTTATGTATTCCAGAACTTCACATCCTTGTTTAACATGATGAAAACCTTGAAATAATTTTCAGGTTTAAATTGACCCCTGGCAATATTGGCAATGTCCCCAGCTTACAGTATATTTGTGTGGTGGTCTGTGGGAAGAATTCCTGTTAAATAGCTAGCTAATGGGGTGAATGTCACCCTTACAGATAGCAAAATAGATAATTGGTGACCTGGGAGGCACAAATTGTTCAAGGAACCCCTAGCAACCTTTGGAGGAACCTTGGTTGAAAAACACTGATTTGTTTTTCCTTTTTTGCTGGAGTGGGAGACAGAGTTGGGGTTATCTCTTACCTCACTGTTGCCAGGTCATGTATTTCACTGTTCTGGAAGAAATTAGATCCTCCTACCATTAGGCTGTGGTTTCTTTGGGTTAGCATAAAGGATCTTTCTTCCAGCTTTCATGATATTGGTGCCAAGTTTCATGGTCTTCTAAATTATATTTTTAAAAGCTGTAGAATATAGGCACCACCTGGACCTGAATTATTTGGTCATTCCTGTGATGTATACCTTGGAGTTGTAAGATCTCTGTTAGTATTATTATATGGCATTTATAACACCTCAGTGTGCATTTTGACTATGGAATTTTTAGGATTTAGTTGTTACTTTTGATTTAGTCTAAATCAAGTTTATACTTTTAGATTCAGGTTTGAATCTTTTCTGTCATTTATACAAGACTTTTTACTGGGCTGTTCTGTAATGTTTTTTGCACTCTTCTCCACTTTTTGTCTTGTTTTTTTCAATTGTTTTTGCCTAGTCACAAATAAATAATGCCTATTGGAGAAACTGAACCCAAATGAGAAATGATGGTTTAGTTAACTGGTTAGCCACTGCATTTGTGCACAACACACCCTCACTGACCTTTGTAGTTGCAGACACTGTTGAGCAATTTATTTTAAATGTAACAGAAGAGGCAGTAATATAAATTCCCTGCATTCGTAATTGTGTTAAAGTGAACTTTTGCCATATTTAAAATAATACATTCAAGGTGAATCGTAACTTTCTAGCATTCAGTCAGTTAAATGTTCACTCTCTGGAAAAACCACCAGTACTTCTGTTATGTGACACTTCTAGATATGTCTATCAGTGTGTTCCCCACTGTTCCTCCTGTAGGTCACTATATCACTACAAAACACAATAGTAACATAGTGACTGGCAGGAGGTACCACAAGCATGAACACACCTACCTGGAAGTGTTGGACAGCAGTGGTGTTATGAGCAAGATGAGTATGTTCAAGATAGACAACATTTATCTTTCTTCTTTTTACTTGTATTTGTATAAAAATGTAAAACAGGTGCAGGAATTTATGACTGGTTAATTTTATTATTAAAATAAAGGTTAGTTAACATTATTGATAACTGAATTAATTTCAGGGTTGAATTCATTTGTGTCTTTTATATTTGTTAACAGTTCAGCTTTATATCAGGTACAAGAATATACAGTACTGATCCACCCCAGGTATTATAACTGATATTAATGGTAAGAAGTTCTAAAACACATACCAAAAAAAAGACAATTCAGAATCCAATGTATTTTGTATTGTATGTTCTGTGTTACTAATACAGTCTGCTGTTAACTGTACAACAGTAATAATGTATTTCTTTGCCCTGCGTTGACTTACTACATTTTCCTAGAATGCACATCTCAAACAGTTAATCCAAATTCCTGAACTAGCTCGTCTGTTTTCTTCCATTGTTGATGTAGTGAGGGAAATAAATATATAAAGCTGTGTGAAGTTCTTTCTAAAACTGTGTACTTTCCCCTCCTTTTCTCCTCCCATGTCAGACAAACATCTGGCTTTATTCTGCACCCTCTTACACATATATCCCTGACATCCAGTTTATAAAATACTAACACATGCTGATGTCAACATGAACGGGACTTAGTAACTTTCCATGAACGATGTTGCCCTGTAGCTTCCTGAGAACAGGGGATACAAAGCTAGCCACAGAGTTCGAGTCATCCCAGCAAGTAAAGGCAGATGTTGGTGACACTGTTGAGAAGTTCATCCATGTCCGTAGAAAATATCTTCAGGTCCCTGTTTTCAGGTAGGATGCAGAACTTTGTGGTTATTTTTTTTTACTAGTTCTTCATTGGAGCGTATACTTGTATTTTTATTTCCAAAGTTGTCAATACACAGGCAGATGTTTCATATATTAAGCTAAAGATGAGTTTACTGTCTAGTGTTGGAGATCTTACTGAACCCCTCCAGAGGTTATGGCTTCTGCTTCCACAAGGACAGTGTGGTAAAAATCTGGCAATCTGGCACGTGTATGTTAGTTAGTTTATCAGCTAATCTTGGTAAAAAGTACACAGATCTCCCAGATCAGCTAAAGCAAGCATGTCGTATAAAGCCAGTATAAGAATCTTACCCAAAATGGGAAATGCGTGCAATTAAATTTAAATGGTTCACCTAGTGTTTGCTTATTTTACAAGCAAATGAAAAACATGCAGTAATGTGCATATTGTCATGTGTTTTCACATCCGTTTCCAGTGCCATTTGGAGAGTTTCCAAAGTGATTTAATTGAGCTCAAAAGAATAGCATGAAGTACTGTTCCCTAAAACAAGCTTTGTGTGGTTCTGGCTCCCACTAATAATTATGTACCATGCAGCCTTTCTGTATTGACACACTGAAAAAATATGCTTAGAATAAAATTGTTTAGCAAGCCCCAAATTGACTGTATTTCTATTTGAGAAGCATGTCCCCCTTAAACATAGACAAAAAGATTACTGAAGTCACTTAAACTGACCTGAGAGGCATAGATGTCTCATTGCTCAAGGACCCCTAGCAACCTCTGGAAGGACCCTAGGAATCCTCAGTACCCTGGTTGAGAAGCACTTATTTGTTACGCTTTTGTAACAAATAAGAGACAGTTGTACCACAATTTCCTTGTATAAAGAACTCAAGCGATAACATTGGTAAATCTTGAGAATGTGGCATCATGTTACAAGTAATCCAGAGGCTTGAAAACTTTATAATAATATTTGCTATAAAAGCAAAAATAGATAGTTGCTTTCAAATTTCCCCTAAATTCTCCTAAGCAATTTTAGATGCAGAGATTATCATCAGTGATACTGGTTGTCAGTTTACAAATTTTTCTTTTTAAATAGCCAATTTAAAGTAAATGTTTCATATGAAAATTATGAGGGCTGCAATTGTTGGCCTTCTTTTGAAAATGCTAACTATGTTTCTGTGTCAGACTTTATTCTTTTTGTGTCACAGACCTGGAATAGGCATGCTGTAAATATGTTTTAGTAAGGTGCCAGATTTTCTTATCTTTTTTTCTTTCCAGGTCAAAGATTTATTAAAGCTAAAGCATTAACATGAAAGCCAGGGAACTAGCATGCTTTAACAGCAGTCAGGAGTGGAAGCCCCGTGCTTTAGTCATGACAGCGTCATATAAAATAGACATAGTCAAATCAATTAATAATGACTTCAATGTCTTATGGCTGCAGTCATTCCCATTTTTTTCTCTTTGCTTCATGGTATTGGCTTTCTTCACTTGTGGGACTTCACTAGCAATAAAAGAGTTACTGAATTCAGAGACGTCTATCTTCTTCTTCTCCTAGTTTCCACTGATCCCCCTTGTTAAATCTATATATAGTTTATTTTCACTGGTATATCCTTTTGCTAATGTGCAGCCTGAAAGAAGGCCATACATTCTTCATTGCCACGTTTCCTTAATTGGCTGGTGTATAAATGTGAACATTTTGTCTATATTCACTGTCCTCCCCCCAAATGCAACATGTTTAAGTTCATTGCACAGGAAGTGTCGTGAGTCCCCGCATGCCTCGTAAATTAGCTCAATAGCTTGGCAGTGATACGTGTTTATCTGTTTTGTTGTTGGTTGTACATGGAATGCCAGTCTTTTTAATTTAGGCATGATTTCTAACAGAATTAATTGTTATCATTATAATTAAAGGTCAGTCCATTCATACCTTGCACGCTGGAGTACATGTGAGCAGAGTCACCCAGTGGCTTCTCCCATCTTTCAGCAGTAAGAACTCTGACTTCTTCTTTCATCTTTCAGCACTGAGAACTTTGAACTCTTTCCTTCCTACACCTGAATATACCCCCTACATAATAATAATGTTTGAACCAGAGTGGAAATACCCCTAGCAGTGAAGGTAAAGTTGGAGTTGGTACATTTTTATCATTATTATTAATAATAATAAACAGGATTTATATAGCGCCAACATATTACGCAGTGCTGATGCGTTTTGCTGACTCCAAGTACAATAACTGTTTTCAACTCTGACACCGTAGCCCTGGTTTTCAGAGAGTACATTTTAGATTAAATTTGTAATGTTTATGTTAGGAAACACTTATCAGACTGGCATTTTCATGCTGTGCCCCACCGCAGTATTCCTCACAGCCTATTATGTCCAGCAATGTCACCTGCAAAGAGCACTAAGAAATGGCTGCAACCCCTGCTTCCCTTTAGCCATGCAGCCTGAGATACTTTATTGGCATCCCTTGCACACACTCGGAGGCTGTGCACAGTTGAAAGAGATTCTAGAGGCAGATTAATTCCTGATTCTATCCCGTGCTGTAATTGGCTGCTAGGGCTTTATAGCCTTTCTGCTCCCAGTCACCAATGTCTGTTGTAGTGTTTCGCTAGGCCAATCCACCTGGACTGATCTTTTGCCTGTGACCCCGACTCTGCTAGTGTTTTGCCCTTGTGTACTTCATCTGGTGGACAGATTATCTGTGTATGACCTCGGCTCTGTATTCTGGACTTGTCTCTGTTGGAATGTTGGTACTGTTTTATCTGTGGGCTCCCGCTTTTTTGCCGGTCTTTCCCCAGACACCATTCCTTGCACACTATGTCCTGGGGGCGTTAGATTGGGCGATTGGTGTCTGGGGAGTATTGTTGCTGGAGCAGGGCCTTACAGTTTATCCTGTGTATGCCAAGCCAAAAACTTCTGTTAGAGAGATATACCTTTGCCTTTTTCTCTTGTTCTGGGTGTACAAGAACAAAATCAAATTTTTGAATTAAATGAAATGTTTTACCAAGTCTGTTGGAACAATAATAGATATTCCTTAGCAATTTAGCTGACTAAGTAGCAATGTATGAACCAGGCTTTGAATTATTATTATTACACATTATTTACATAGCACTGACACATTGTCCCTGATTCATCAAGCAGAATCGGATTATCGCTCGCGCATTCGTATTCGCGATCCGAAATCGTACGCCATCGCACTATTCAGCAACTGAAAAAGCTCGCGGCCTGAGCCGCGCATCTCCGACAGCTTTACACTGGCGAGCTTGCATTAAAATCCACTGTTCCCCTAAAAAATTATTCTTTCTAATGGCACACACATTACCCTAAAAAAAAATGTTTGCGCTGTTTAAATGTTTTTAACATTTATGTGCGCTAAGAAAAAAGCATATTTTTAAATCAATTATTTCTTTCCTGTTAGGCAAGAGTTAACCGAATTCATAACCTAACTGCATGTTTTTGGAATCTGGGAGAAAATCAGGGTACCCGGAGGAAACCCATGCAAACACTGGGAGAACTTTCTGAAGAAGATTGCTAACCTCTGAGCCACTGTGCTGCCCGTTGAATGTTTTGAAAGCTACAAATAACTATACTCTAAAATTGAAACAGTCCTAACAGTGGTCAACTAGAATGTAGGAACTCATTTAGATTCAAATGTAAAAATACAAACCTCATGAAAATCTGTTTTTTCAATAGTCACGTTAGCACTTTGGACAGCTACATCCATCCTGTAACTACCAGCAGTATAAAAAAACAAGTACTTCAAACCCAAATGGTTTATATAATTAAATGGAAAAGACAAGCTGAGATTTTACCTCCTATTATTATTTCCTACATAAACCCGCTGACTTGTTTGTCTTTTATTGTGCTTTAGCCTTGGTGGGGTCTTATATATTCCTGGATTTTCCAAGCCGCAGAACAAGATTTAGGATTTAATACATGACTCACATGGTTGTGCAGTGATAATCAAACCTAAAATATGTCAGTTCTATGAGTTAAATGGAATGTGCAACCTTGATAAAATTTTATCGAAGCAATTACTACTGAAGATGCTGTTGACTGCTGAGCTGGAAGACTGAACAGCCTGCAGGGATCGAATACAGATGACTCTGGTGACAATACATATTTTTTGATAATATTATATTCTAAAAAGTATTTCAGCTAAAGAATATCAATAATAATGCTTTTAAAGACTGAAATTAAAATATAATTTGAAATTAAGCTTCTTGGAAAGTAATATAACCTCCCATACACCCAAAGTGTTGTTTCATTTGTGCCTATTTACTACTGCGTTGAGTTACTTGCTGGCCTCTTGTGCACCCCAGCTTTTCTAGTGGCAGTAGAGGCCTCTGAGCCCTATCATTTACTGCAGGTAATACAAAGTCATACTGTTGTCTTGATGCTGTTTGTGGTCAGTCCAGATGGACCAGTATGCTTTAATATGACTTTGTAGGGGAAGAGGAGATTGGATCTGCTGTGGGCTAACCATTGAATCAACCCTTTGCCTCAAAACCAAAAGTTGAATTTACAAAGCATCTGGTTCTAAACTGATCTACTGGAAGGTTCATCAAGCAATTAAAATGTACCTTCTTCATCCTTGCCATGGCCAAGCAGAAATCCTGCACATTTAGAATGATTGTAAATAGGATGCTAATGAACGCATTAGAGAAGGGGTTTCAGTATGACAAGTGTCAACTGAGTCAGGTAACTTGTTGTGATTGCTATTATATAGAAAATTTAAGTTGGTGCTAATCTCTACTGCCTCATAGGCAGTGGTGGGAGAAGCAGGTAAATACTCTACTGAATAGATGATTAGTCCTTTTCAATGACTTGGTAGTTTGTTTTTATCTTATAATACCTTACCCTTTATGCAAAAAAATGAAAAACACTAAATTTGAATATAGATTAGGGTAATACATGATAATCCTGATAATAAACCACAATTACGTATTTGTTTATTGTTAGTTACAATCTGTATTTGTACACACTTTTGGCATTTTAGTGATTTTCATCATTTTTTAGTTGATGGAGATGACTAGGATGCCAACCACAAACCTATTGCTTTCAAGTGCAACTATGCATGTAATCTAGTTTGTAACCCCTGGCAGTCTTTTGTGCAAAGTCTCTTATCTTGTGCCCTCAACCTGGCATCTATTGACCTCCTCTATTGTCCACCTTGTCTTTGTACTGTCAACTCTCTAGCTCTGCATTGCCTCACTGTGTCTGGCAGATGTGTTATATTAGCCAACTGTGACTATGTGATTGTTCCACTAAAAAATTCATTTTATCAGTACCATTCAGTGAAGTGAATTATATGGATTTCTTTTTTTCTGTACTAAACTTTTGGCTTAGATATAAAAAATACTGTTGGAGAATTAGGCAGTTCCCCAAGCAACTATTATAATACTTTTCCCAGAATTGTAGGCGTAATTCCAGATAACAGCAAGGCTTAAGGAGACATTGTAACTTTGTCCATGTAGGGCAAAGTAAAAAAGTGATGATTTCTCTGCTATCTCTCTTGGAACCTGACAGGGTCTCCTACTGAAAACATATACCAAGTGATCCAATCTTTTGGTCATTTCATATCAGCACCTTGGTAGTAGATATTTGTTGCAGTTACAATGATGTTTATCATCTCGGGTTATTTGCTCACTACAGGTTTGCAGCCTACAGTAGATATGTTTTTTTATTGTCACTGATTACCTGATCATGGAGGAATTTAAATAATAGAGACTCAGAAGGGCTTCCCCCAGTACACCCTGCTTATTTTTTTACATTTAATGTGTCCATGCCACAAATGAGATACAGTACTTCATTTACCATGCATTGCTTTTGGAGCCCCAATATACCTCTGAGTTACCTTTAATGTTTTACACCTACTGTAAGGGAATAGCATGAAACGCACTGCTGGCACAGGGGTATTCCTCACTCCAATTGGGGATTTGGGGTGCTCTGCCCACTTTTTTTTATTTCAATACAGGAAAAGCAACATAAATAGTTTTCCCTTGGAGGGAATCAGTGTTATTAAAGACCAAGAAAAATATACAAAATGCAACATCCTGGCACTCACTGAAGAACTCACTTCAGAGTTCCTGGTCCAGCTGACCTAAATTTTGGGAGTCCTTTTTGGCTCTCCCAGCACACAGGTTGGCTATGGCCTTTTTTCTTACAGGCCTCAAACAGCCTTTCTTCCTGAACCACATTTGGCCTCAGACTCCAACTCCACCTTAGTCTAAAATACACACTCTATTAACATCAGCCAGGTGCTTCATAGCCAGTGTTTGGCTTACCCATTCCTTCCAAGACATTCTTGGCCTGTATCCCACATCCCCAAAGATCTGCAAATATGTACTACATCACTTACTTTCATACTACATATTACATGCAATGCCTCATACCTTTTATATCATGTCAAATCCAAACACCATTGTAACAGTAAATATAATAATAATAAGATTTTTTTTTTGGACATCTGGAAAGCAACTACAACTATACCTACTAACTATATATATTTTCTTTTAAGAGGAGCAGGAGAGAGTGGTGAGCTGAACGAAGGCTATGCCAGGAATTAGTTATGTTGGCACTGAGATTGGTGGCCAGCACCATTCATTTAGAAATCACAATATTTACAGATATGCTGTAGAGAGAGGTATATGTAGGCAATAGCACCAACAATTAGCAGTGTATGTTCCAAAGTCTGTACATGTATAAATCGTAACGGGCAGAAGATTCAGCTCTGTGCAGCAGGTAATCAGTGAAAGCAGGGTGTGTTGAATGCATCCGAGATTCAGGAAGTTACCATTGCCTGTGGACAGTCAGATATATCTGTTGGTTACTGCCACTCCAGACATTCTTTTTGATAACATATTTACAGCCAAGCAGGCCACAATCTCACAATCACATTTTGCATGTTCTGGCCACTGGTCCATGTATCCGAACTGGATATAGCATACTCATTAACCATCATAAGCAAGCTGAACCTGCGGGTGCCAGCTGGTCAAGGCTCGCCTGCTGCTGCCAGAAGTGGGCTGGAACAGGTGTTCCTTCTTACCTACCCCCATGGGTAGCTGAACTGCAACCGGCAAAAGCATCATCCCTGCTGCAAACAGGAAACACTTTTTACAAATACTTTAAAAGCACTTGCCCATACTGACTTTTGTCATATTGTCTTTACCTTACTTATGTGGTGAGATTTATGCAATTTTTCATGTTTCTCTTCATGGCATTTCTTCCACATGACATAATTTTACCTGTGTAGTATTCTCACCTTATAAGATTTCTTCTGCTCATTCCTAGCCGCTGATTAGCTTGAAAGGTGTGGGGCATTATAGGGATAGTACACCCATTTTTATTGCTGTCTTATTTTACACTGTCTTATTTTTTTTTGAAGGCCAAAATATGCTCTGGGGCTTATTTTCAGGGGGATGCCTTATTTACCCATGAAGAAGACTACAGTACACAGTTATTGTTGTCAATCATGTGCCATTCATGTCCACTTCTGATCAATCTGTGCCAATCATTGTCCCCTTCTGATCAATCATGTGCCATTCATGTCCACTTCTGATCAATCTGTGCCAATCATTGTCCCCTTCTGATTAATCTGATCCATTCATTGTCCCCTTCTACTGTAATCAATAATATACTGTACCATTAAATGTCCCATTGTAATTCATCATATACTGTACCATTTAATGTCCCATTCTAAAGCTTACCGTATATAGAGTAAGTGGTATTGCTCACAGCAAAAAACACCTGTCTGAACCCGTGAACAAACTCCTGCAGTCTCCGTTAGGGAGGGATGAGGGAAGCTGCCTGTGTTTGCTTGGGCGGAGTCACGTGCGCGCACTGCAGTCCTGTCACTTCCTCTTCATGACGAGGCGCGGCACACACGGAGGAACCACACAGAGTCACCCACCGTACCACCCGATTCGGGTAAGTGCAGGTATCGGTGGGTGGCTTATTTGCGGAGGGGGGGGGGCTTATTTTTCATTTTTCTCTAAAAAGGGGGGGCTGTCTTATTTGATGGCCCTGCCTTATCATCGGGGAAACACGGTAGTTCAGTTTGAGTGTTTTCTAATCAAATATGTTCAGTGTTTTCAAATCAAATATTTTAAGTTTTTTTTTACTTTTATCTGAAGACAAACAGCAACACTATACTGTGTTACACTGGGTGATTTATAACTCTATATTCCTTACTGTGCCCTATACTTCTTCATTACATGCAGTGCCTTATTCCTACATTATTACATGCAATACCCTTTCTTGGTAGTTTTCCACTTTAGCATTCTACCTTAATCATTGGTACTCAAGGATAGTTTGACAATATACAATGATCCTAGTTTCCAACCATCCTGGGAGTATGAAATGTAATGATATTAACCTGGGTCTTTAAGAACAACCGGGTTTTCTTTAAACAAGCAAAGATATTTGGCTTCTTAATTTTTTATACATAATGGATTTGTTCTATTGGTGGCAGTAAAATCTAGGGAAAAGAAAAATGTTAGTAGTTATTTGGTGATAATAGTTTCTTCAGAGAAGGGGCAATATTTTTCTTAGACATGCTGTCATGCAGCGAGTCGTAAGAGAAGTACTAAGTCCCGTAGAGAGACTAAGCTTCATTTATTTCCACCTGGGGGAAGAAAGTGATAAAGCGGGTTTTATTAAAGAAATAGTTTATCCATGGTATCATTGCTCAAAGGCAATTTAAAGCTGGTCTTTTTCTAAGGATTTTTTTCTTACTGGAGTCAATTCTGTATTGGTAATAAATATTTGAATCATTTATCATAGTCGTAGCTTCAAGGGGTTCCCCTGGTTAAACAGAAAGTACATCTATGAATAATGCTTATTTCGTAATTATGTAGGATGGATCCTACTACTGCCCATTCAACAATTGAATGTAAATTTGCTTTTGTAACTTTTTTTGCCAAGGCTCTTTTTGTTGATTATATATTGGTTGCCAAACCAAGGCCTTTGATCTGTATAAAAGAACTCCAAGCAAAAGTGATACCCTTACATTTCTATAGTTTAAAGCTTCCTATTAAATAGCTTCTTTTAAAGTGAAATAAAATATTACTCATCTCATACTCCCTCTCTGGCATCAACATCTGCACATGCCCTAATTTGAGGTCTGGGTTTTAGGCCTTATTCATTGGCCAGGTTAGAATGACTTAATTCCTGTGCAGGGAATCCTTCATTCTAGCATGTCCAGAATGTACAACTAATTGTGCTTTCACATCTCAATAGAGAATGTATATGGCCAAGTAAGAAGGTTTGATTACATGTTTATTCTGCAGTAAAAGTTTCTAATCACATTTAAACTTGTTTAAACCTGATTGGTGAATGAGGGGAAAAAACACTTACAGCTTTCACTGTCTTCTAGTTATTGTTCTAATCTATAGCTCAGGTTGTTCTACTCTAAAGCTCAAGTGGCTAAAAATAGACACGCACTATGCACGATTAGATGCTGGATGTGTTAAAAAAAAACATTTTATTGAGCCAAAATCTATTGAAAAGTAGAAATTCCTGACTGATGCCTTTTCTTTACCCAGTGGAGTGGCACAAACTTTGCATGCCTAAACCAGCTCTGCTCCAACAATCTACCATAGATTGGTAGGCACCACTTTTCAATAACCAGCAACTGATGGGAGCATTTAACCCTTTTTTAATACCAACACAGCTCTGGTATAGTAAACAATAGGGAATGCTTAAGTTGTCTGCTAGATGTCACATTAGCATGTTGGAATGGGGAAAGAAGGGTTGGTTTTGAGGCCCTTGATTGAGCTGGTCAATAAGTTCATTAAGGTTATGCCAGGTAATCTATTATTAATAAAGAAGTATCAATGATTTACCTGATTGTGCATCCATAGAAAAGTAATCTATGACTATATGGTTATCTGAAATAGACTGTTGGACTTGCAGCCTCTGCCTGACCACTAGTTAGTCTACTTGCTTATAAAAGTCCATCTGTCTCCCACTTATGTTTGACTGTTTATGGCCTGGATTACTTCTTCATATTGTTTGGAACTTGGATTCTGTGTAGGATTGCTTTGTGTGTGCATGGCCATCACCCTACTGACGACGTTACGGTCTGTATGTGATGGCCATCAGTAGAAAAACTTAAGCTACATACACACCAGTGGTGTAGTGGGATGACCAGGCATGCCGTGCCCTCACTTTTTTTGGGACCCCCGTATAGGCTGTCCCTGCTCACCACTGATCACTATTACTGAGCCCCCTCTTCTTTTTTTACGACTACACCCCTGATACACATACTAGATTATTGCTGTCCAACATGAAGGATTGTGATGGTCTCAGGCAAACGTCTAGTTTTGGATCCAAGCTTACTATATATAAAAGCAAAAAAAGTTCCTTCTGTTTGCATTCTTGTCTGTATAACCATGATGAAAATAATGATAAATTACATCATCAGATAAAGAAAGATTTGGTAAAGTTTTAGTAATTTATTAAGAAACCATAAATGGTTTTACTTTATTAGTAAGTTTCAGTTACTATATTGCCTGCTTTGTGGAATCCACATTTTTTTTATTTGCGAAAAGGAGCTACAATTTAGACTCCTAGGGTGCTTACAATGTTTAAACATGTTTATTTTAGTGAATGTAGTAAAACATTACATTTAGGGACAACACAAGCACGTGTGTTGGCTAAATTACTTACTGGCTAAAGTCTTGACTCCAGTCAATGTGTAAACTTAAATTACTAATTCTAAACTTTAAAAGTTGAAATTTGCACCATCACATTTGTATGTGAGAGTACCTAAGTACTGTTGCACCTGCAGCCTCCTAACTGCGGTTTCAGATCTAAGACACTACTGCCTCTGACTTCTAGTGATTGGAGTAAAATATGGTGATGTCAGTACTGAGCTTACCATGGTTCTATATGTTGGAGGCTTTTAAATTAGGAAGCAAGATAGCTGCCTTCACAGATACCATAAATACGATTTCATGGTAGGTCAGTAATGAAGGAAAGATAAGATGCAAGGAGACTATTTTGATACTAATGACTATTCTTTTGGCATCTGCTAGCCCTTTGTGGGCACATATTTCAGAGTTTAGTTCCTCTTTTACTTGTCTTCTTAGCTATGAAAGCCATTAAAAGACTGTTCGTCATGGATAATTTACTGGTAGTACATAAACATATGCAGCAGTAGGTGTGAGGCATTATTCCATGCCTCGTAGCTGCTGACCAGACCAAAATAATTAGAGAATATTCAAACTCATATTGCAACGCAGCCTATAATAATAAATAAATCATTTTTCTGTAGGTGGGTTACTGTAAGTAATGTAGGTCTCAGGATAATGTTTACTAACCACTGTGGCAGTGGCAGGGCTTGAACCATTAAATCCCCAGTGGCAAGCCAGAAAGGCATACAAGAGGTGCACATTCACACAGAATAAATTGATGATTATTTTGTGTCCTAATGATCTATATCTGTCTGATATATGCAATTAATACATTCCTCAAATAAAGTAAGACTAGCCCCTAGCTCATGTTCTCGGTAACCTAATATGGGTTTGACGGAGACTCCTCCTTAGAATATTATAATAGTTAGACTAATACTATTGACTGCTAGTTGGTTAAATATGTTCTTCTCCTGTGTCACTGTCTGTATTTGTCTGTCATTTGCAACCCCATTTAATGTACAGCACTGTGTAATATGTTGGCGCTATTTAAATCTTGTTTATTATTATAATTAATAATAATAATAATAATAGTAATATTGATAGATATATATGGGAACAAGATTCTCTTTGTGCCAAGGAGACTACAGTCATGGCATATAAACAAAGTCTTTGAACTGGGTTTTTATACCAAATATATTGATAAGTATTATTTCTTTAAATAAAGTCACAGGGTCTCTGTTTCAACCCTCCCCTGAGGAAGGCCAAATTTTGTCTGGAATAAAACTATATTGAATATGATTTGTCTTTAGCTTCACTAATATTCCTGTGAACTAAAAAATACTTGGGGTCACAGGAGAATAAATAGGTGAATCTCTGTATAGAGCAGACATTTTAATCCACAGAGTGTGTGAAATAACTAACTCAATTTTATTATGTGATGAGTTCATAATTTTGGTTACTGGATACATGATATGTGATTTCAAACATATAAATATTTTCTATGTTGCTTTTTTTCGTAAAGTCTAAAACACGGCAAACACGGAAGTTTGCCAAAAGAACCCCTTGCTTTCTCTGCTTTTTTCCTCAAATTTACAACATGCTCTCTGTACATAAATAATTTTATTTAATTAGAAGCAAGTTTAAGTACCCTAGAGCAACATCAAAACACTGAAATTTGTGTAGTTGCTATTGGTAAGTACATTTTTCACATCATAGGTCTATGCACAGCTGTACAGTGTAGTGGAGTACAAATGGGAGGGGATGCTGTACTCAGTCATTCTAGTTCCCATGCTCCACAGCTGACTTTTCTTTAGCGTTTGTGGTTTAACTACTATGCATATTTTCGCAAGGAGCTTTCCTGTTATATATGACCCCTACCCATCAAAAATAACTCACATAACCCATCGCTCTTGAGACTTTAACCTTATTTAATATACTTCGAGTTTAATTATTTTGTCATCTCTTTCAACTAACTCAGGAACAGAAATGTCAATGTGCCCAATGCAATATGAAAAGATTGTAGCACTTATTTCTCATTAAATAAATGAAATGAACTCCGTATTACCATGGGATCATGTTCTTAGATTACATTAGTACATGCTAGAGCTAACGATAGAAGCATAATACCGATGAATGTGATAGGAAATAAAATAGCAGGAGGTACTTCAGGTCAGAAGCAAAGAGCTGATCCTGTCCTATTTGTTCTAATCTTCACTGGCACCAACCTTTTAACTGCACTGAGCACAGTATGTAATTGAATTAAAGAGTTGTGAACAGTGAACACACTGCAGCAGGTTTCCTTGTTCAGTCGATGTATGGCTCAAAACAAAGACAAGGCAGAGTGTGATGAATGGGAATCATTTTCAACACTGGCTAAGAATGTGAGGAGCCCATGCAGCGCTACGGCAAATTATTTGTTCTCTAGAAGACTAAGATTGTTCTCACAGCTGCTTCACACTTTGTGATACAAGTGATAAAAACTAATTATTGATTATATTGCAAACCACACAAAGAAACATGACAACATGGCTCCGATTTCTGAAGAGTTTACATTACATTAGTTTTTATAATTATTATCATTATCATTAACTTGAATTTATAAAGCTCCAACTTATTACACAGTGCTTTACAAAGTCTATACTCATGTTATTAATGAGGAACTAAACTCAAAACTGCAAAAAAAAAAATACATTTTTCTTGCAGTCTGATCCTTCTGGGGGTGTCCTGCATCGGGTCCCACGTGATTCCGGCATTCATCCCGGAGCCAGCGCTATGGACGCCACCATCTTTTCTTCTTCCTGTTCTTCCTACGTCACCCAACCCAGCCGCGAGTTTGGGTGACATAGATGACATAGGTGACATAGATGATTCAGGCTTGTTTACAGCCACAGGATCTGGTCATTTTGCAGTCATAGAGTCGACTGTGAACTAAAGTAATCAAGAGTCAAAAGTTAAGCCTTTCGTGTATTGGTAGCATGGCTGAAATTGGGTCATGTAACAGGACAATGATCCCAAGCGCACTAGCAAATCTACAATAAAATGGAAAAAAAATAAAGGTGATTAAATGACCCAGTCGAAGTCCAGAAATCCACCAAATCGTAATACAATTGTGGGACCTAATCAAATGCCCACCAATAAACTAAAGCAAAGTTATAAAGAAGAGTGGACCAACATTCTGAAATTTCTCCAAAACTGATTAAGTCTTACAGAAAATGATTATTTCAAGTTGTTGCTAAAGCTGGTTTTAAAGCTAATGAATTATGGGGTGTGCTTAGTTTTTCCTACATGGCTTCTGCTTTTTGGCTTTATTTTTTTTTTTTTTTTTTTTAATAATGACACGGAAGTTGTGTGTGGATTTACAGTTAAAATTGTTTTGGACCTGCTAAGGATCAGATGATGGTTTATTATGTCCTAATACATAAAACCCTAAAATTGAAAGAAGATGTACTTTTCTCTTATTTCCTATTATTTAAAACATATCGATGTAAGAGTGTTTGGAGAGAGGGAAAGATTCCTGAGTGACCTAAGCACCTGAACATTTTTTACAATTGATCTTGCTGTACGTTTAGAATAGCAAAATACCCTTTAAGTGCCTGTTGGAAAAGTTAAACATGTTCTTTTGTGAAATTTCGTCTCTCTTTAGATTTGGCAGCAAGCCGGGATCAGCAGGGCTTTCCAATTTTGAAAACCTGGTTGATTTTTTCCTGTGACCTTAACTGGCAGCAAAGTTCTTTGTGTTTAACTGTTTCCATAATGTACCTTAGTATTCCTGATGGTTCATTGTCTGCAGATGAAAGCAGCCAGAAAAGATTATGTATAAAATCAATATTGTTACTGTATTTTGTATGTAAGCTAAAATAATCAGGAAGTTTCCTGGAAAACATTTATACATTGAACATTTGGATTTTAAGGATAGGGATTTTAGGGCTTAATGTGAAATGTGAAAAAAGATTTCTTAATGTGAAAAAGTGGCTTGCTTTCAGGTGCATTTGAGATCAGTTTCAGACATTTCTGAGATCATTCAAGGTATATTGATAGGTGCAGTTGACTTCTCTTGGACCCGTATTCTACATTCACCCAAGTTGCATCATCTTCCTTTGTGATGCTTTTTGCTTTCATTACCTTTTATAGGGAGAGAAGCAGATGTGAATAAAAGCCTATGGACAGCCATGTTTCTTGTAAAGCCCCTTGCAGGCTGTTTGCGGTTGCAGTGCATGTCCCTTTCACCCACCCTTGAGCTTCCAGCTTCTTTCATTGACTTGAATGCAACCACCTTCAAACGCAGTTCAAAGTCGTTTGAAAACACTTACAGAGACTCACAAATATATATCTTTAGACTTATAATAGACTCATCTAATATGAGTTTCACTAAAACCTCATCTGATATAGTTTGGACAGATCAATGAAAAACAGATGACTCTGGATCAGGGGTTTGTAGAAACTAAGTGGCTAAATAAAAAGTCTGAAGGAGATCAGTACCACTGAGATCCCTTAAAAAAAACAAAACAATAGCTTCAAAAAATAGTTAAAAAAAATAGCAATTTTATACTATACGCAATGCAAGTCTTATCAGCTAGGGTTTGGATGTACCGTGTTAAAAACTGGTAGATATTGCTTTTTGACCTAAGTGTTTTCCACACATTAATTAAGTGAGGGCTGCTTGACACTTGCCCATTTAAATATAGGGCAGACAGCTGGCCTTGGTGCTGCCTATTACTAGAATTTGGGAAAGTTGGGGGTATGCTTGTCAGTTTGGCACCCATGTTTAGTTGCGCTATGTGAACTTCTTTTTGAGTTTTATTATTGCTGAGAAAGAAGCATTTTGTTCAGCTTTTTTAAATAAATTCCTATAACTGCACTGAGAAGCTGTACTTCCATAAAGGTCATCCTAGAACAACATAAATGCAACATCAATAAGCCATGTCAGCTAAATGGTCCTCTGCAGGGATGCTTTTGGCCAAATCATACTGATATACAATTTTTCCTCAATTCTGTGCTAAGTTAATATGCTGTTCTATAAAATTAGCTGATTATTCAAATTTACACAGCATAATTCATTTTAAGCTTAAGGAGAGACTGGCGATAGCTCATAAACCACTCAACCATGCCTAATAACTTTTTTTTTTTTTACTTATTTTTAAACTTTCTTTACTTATAAAGTTCAAGCAATCATCTATCTGATCAGGCCAGGTCTAGATGGACTCCACTACTTTCTATTTTCAATGCTGACAAGTTGTAACCGACAATCATTTTAAATAATTTAAAAAATAAATTTAAAACTAAAAAAGTAATTTCCCAAAGCATGACTCCTAATTTAGATAATCACATGTCATCTATCTTATTTTTCCATAGGAACATTGAGCCTCTTCATTATTAAGAGATTGGGAAATCTTGTTCCAGCTATTTGTCTCCTCTAAATATCTTGTGTATTGTTAAGGGATATTAGGAGTAATCTATCTCCCTACTGGCAGTTCCTAATGGCACCATCAAATTATTTGAGTAGGTGTGTCATTAGCAAGCTTGCTGTCATATTTTTGTGCAGCCATTTTAGTTCAATCTATCCTCTGTATTAGAACAATTTTACAGGTGGCCATGAACTCTGTAAGAACATGTTATGTTTTCCAAGGTAATTAAGGCTAGCCAGTTATTATGCAGTTTTAGAAAGCATTTTAGTGTTCTGCTTTATCATTTTAAAGAAACACATACTTGGAGAAATACATGAACTGCCCTTTCTTTTTGCAAATTTCAGCTGCTTGACAGTCATATTGATCAAATGATGTCTTGATTTCATATTCTGCAAATCATTGACCTTGTACTTTGGTGCATGTTGATGGATCAGGAGTTTTAAAGTCCCTAGAACTCCACTTAATGAATGGCTTTTTCTGGGTCAGTGACTGAAAGTATTAACGCTCCCAACCAGACTACAGGTATGTTTCAAATCAGATGAGCAACAGCAGTCTCTGTAATTACTATATGTACAAGAATACTTGGAAATCAAGGGACCAGGAAGTCTTCAGCATGCTAATATTTATTTAATATAACAAACTATCATATGAATTAGAAATTGCAGCCGTAGCAGCCGGAGCAGCCGTAGCACTTTAGGAACTCATACCAACCTTTGGGGAAACTTTAGGCTTGAACAAAACCCTAGTTGTGAAAGGCTGCTATAGGTGGATGCTACTTACATTACCATTAATAGTAATATTAATACTTGATAGCACATGCTAGTGGTACATGAACTAATATTTCCAATATAATCGTGAGACAATGCCTATTGCAGGTAGGGCAGACTGAGACTTAATATAACCCTACAGATAAGGGGATGGTGCTGTAAGGTATCTCCGTTCACTTGTCCAAAAGATAGAACACAAAATTATTTACCATAAACGACCTGGCTTTTGATTACTTCCTTCATTTTAAGTACCATTCTGGGATCACTTAATACTACAACTTTTCTCAGAATCCTTTGGAATGAAACTTTCCAGAGCTCGTTTATGTGACACAGTTAGAAATCTGTCATCCAAACAAATGACCCTTATAAAAATAGCTGACAGCTGATCAAAATCACAGTTAGTCATTTATGAAGAATAATGGCAATGAACGTTAGTGTTTTTCTATCAATGTCACCAACCTAAAAGGAAAAGAATGGGTACACATATACATAACACAGGAAATGAAACCTAAGGAATATATTTTACTTTTTCAGGAACTTGTAATGGTACAGGACAGAAATAGTACAATATCTCACTATAACATTTTTTCTTTGCACTTGGTACCAAATAAGAGCAACCAAGCCAACCATTTCCTGTGTCATGACACATTGCTGAAAAGGTGTATTCCATGTACCAATTGATTGTTGATCATATACCACCCATCGTTATCAAGGTGAAACAGACAACGTTTTGGGAAGATTAATCAAGATTAATCATCGTTATCAAGGTGGAACAAATGGGAAGATTAATGGATGCACCAACTGGACACTTTACAGGCTTTTAATGTAGGTTTATAATAATACCCATTCTACTGAGCATTTTTAATTATGTTTTTTTGTTTGCTTTATGATTATTCTTGAGAATCATGAAGAGTTGCTGTGTCATTCATGGATCTGAGACTTTATTAATACATTCAGGATACTATTCACCTGTTATATTGATTCTCTGTTGACTTATTATCATGTGGCATTTAGATATATTGTTTGCTTTGAATTAGATGTTTAAATGGTTATCATAGTACCTCTGTTTCTGTTACTTATACGTTCCTTCTTTGATGATGTGTTTTGCTATGATAATAATAATACCACACATATATATATATATATATATATATATATTACTCAATACATATACTTTGATTGCGGAGACTGCTGCTTTTCTATGGTGGCTGGGATTTCGTTTGGGTTTAATCCCTGTGAGCACCTTCTTTTGTCCTGTTAGCGTGCTGTCCACCAATTGACACTTGAATATTGGATCTATGAATGCCAATGTGTTTAGTGTTATGTGCAGACACATGTGCACTAATATCAACATTTAATCTAAAACTGTGTTTTTTTCCAAATTTAGTATTGCTTCCTAAAGGAGCCAAATATGCATAAGGAAGCTTTATAGAGTACATGCAGTACACCTGTGACAATGGCCTTCTGCTTTTATTTCTTTATAAATGATTGAGATTTTAAAGGAAATTTGTGCCCAGATACTGAAAACTAACAAGGCACTTTACATCAGGATGCTGGAGAGCATGCTTAAGTGGAAAAATAGCTAAAAATTAAGGAATTGTGAACAGGCTACCTGATTGCAATTTTTAAATACACTCACCTGTATCTGTCCTGTTGGGGGTGCAGCCATCTTCTTCTTCTCTTCTGTGTTTTCTGGTTATCTTCATCGGCCGAGCTGGAGTGATGGAACTACAGTATCCATGATGTCAAATAGTAGAGCACAAGTGTAAGTAAGTTACTGCCTTCCTGGCGGCTAAGTGGTGAGTGTGGGGCAACTAAATGTTCTTCTGCTTCCATATCTCTCTAGAGATGACTTTATAGTGCAGTATGTTCTGGGTTTGTGGTGATAGGTAGTGCAGTCTAATCCAGGACTAGAGGAATTAATGTTAGTAATATGTATATATTACATATATGAGAATTATAGCCCCATGTTTAGTTGTGAGAGTGCACAGTCTGCAGAATCTCTTCACAACTGGGGCTTTATGTTACAGGCAACTCCGGCTACGGCTTATATTAGTGCCTGGGATGAAACGCCAAAAAGAATCTTGTAGAGGGGGTCACCACTTCACCTATATTTGGCCCTGTTTATATATGTCATTGTAAAATCACATGGATGTTATATTTTGTTTTCTTCTGAGTATTTCGATTTTGCCCCCACTGCTTTAGTAAAAAAAAAAAAACGTCTATTCCAAGTTTTGTGATATCTATTTCTCATGATTTTACAAACCAAAGGGTATTTTCCAAATTTTTATGTTAGAAGCAAATGAACCATTATTTTTTTATCCTCTGTTAATCTTTTATGCAACTTCCTATTGTTTATGCCCCACTGCATGAAATGTGCAATCGTTTTATTGCATTTAATGGTGTGCATCGGCCTTAACTACTCAACATCAATTTTCACCATTTCAATCTCTTTTTTTTTTAACAAGAGAAATTCAGTTTAAATGCTACCACCAAATCAAGCTAGCGGCTCTCTGAAACATTTATTCAGTAATTGCTTTAGTAACTGCTGAAAGAAAGAAATGTATTTTGATTTATACTTATGGCATGTTTGTGACAAAGCAATTTTAAAGTGCATTTATAATAAGGAAAGGATCGAAATCCCAACCAGGCTATTTCTGCTGTGCTAGAGAGATTTCCTCCTTTTTCCTATCCTAGCATAGCAACAAAATTTCCCCCAAGTAACAAATTTTCCTCCAAATGAACTTTTTTCCTCTTTGGAGATACCATTTTATGTCTTGCTTCTAAAAATGTAGTTTTTTTTTCTTACATTCTATCTCGGTGACTATGACTAACAGGACAAATAGGGCGGCTTCCCCCTGCAGAGACAGACAGCAATAACAACTTGACAGATGATCTGTCTAACCCTTCTTTACCCTGTTTGAACATTTCCAAAAATGTGTTACCTTAACATAACTTTGGTTATGAACCTGATTGATGATTAGTGAAGGAGCCCCTGCTGTGGTTTGAGCCTTTGTTGGAACTGATCTTTTTTCTTTTTTTATGATGCACTTGGCTTTTATTTATTACCAGATCTTGGTACATGTTTTTATTTTATCAATTTATATTCTAAAGAAACTGTGCTGTCCCCTACAGCTATAAATGGTGCCAAGTTGGCTCCAAATTAGATCTGCAGTTGATGGACATATGATCAGCCATTTGAGGGCTTAAAGCAACAGTTGAAAGCTGACATAAGCATACTGGCAACTGTAATGATTGTCACCATAACCATGTAATTGTTTAAAAAAACTTTTGAATTAGTTGATTTAGTGTTACTTTAGGTGAAACTATACCTCATGTATACCATTTTTTTTAATAAAAAAGTCAACTGCAAACTCATCTTTTTATTCTCAGCCAGGGTTCCTATAAAAGTTGCTGTCGTTCCTTGAGATTTTGCTGGTTGACTTTCCATGATGTTGATAGTTGCCACGTATTTCCAAGGCATATGCTGTTTGGAAGAGTCATTGGAATACCACCAATGTTTTTTTTTTTTGTAACTGTAAGGGTGGCATTCTGACCATCACTGTAGTAGAGGGGGCATTTTTTCAACTGACCACCAATGCATATTTCTATTTCCAACAAGGACACAGATAGCAATGAAAACTGAAGTGTCTAACCTTCCACTACCTTTTAAAAAATGCTTTTTATGCACTATTCTTAAATACAGAACTGCATTAGTTTGTATTTTATTGTTTGCATGAAGTTTAGCTTTTAAGGGAGCTTTCACACCTCGGTATTTTGTGATGCAAGGCATAAAAAAACCTGCTTGGTATGGTTATTTTCTAGTTGTAGTTCTCTGTGAGGACTTTAAATGAGGTTCTAGAACAAGTATCTAGCTTTACAACTATGCTTTTTTTGTTTGCTTTGTGGGTTATTTACTTAGCAATCATTGATTCAGCTAGTATTTTCATTAGGAGGTCAGAAAATAGACACATGCACTGGTACTTTGAATAGGTTTCCTTTAGTTATGAATGTACTGTTTAGATTTTAAGATGAAAAAATTTTTTTTACATTTGCACTGAATATGAAAAAAAGATGGTAAATACACTGAACAAATGAAAGCCTGACAGGGTTAGCATGTCATATGTAAATCTTCACGCCTCAAAGTGAATCAATAAATCAGCTTCTTTACATTTAAAATTGTCAGTGCCGGTGAACTGACATAAATCTGTGATTTACAAGGATAAATATGACGTGTTTATGAAGCGTTCGGGCTTTCTAAAAGGTGAAGCCTAAGCCCGGAATGTCACACAGAACCACTTGCTGTCAGTGACACGTGCCACTGCGGTGAAAGCTATAATTGTATCCAGGCAACGTGAAGAAAGTCTTCTGCATGCGACTGCTCGGTGGCTTCCTAAGGCGACTTTTCTTTCTCCTTTGTGATGATATCACCTGCAGTGATTACCCTATCTGTTCTATGAGAGCCTAAAATTACTTCTTCCAGTTACATCTATCTAAAAGGTTTATTTACATATTTCAGACTAACAAGATATTTAACACTTGGGATTCCTGACAGGTTGTCACTATGAAAGTTATAGACGAGTGATCAGATATTTAGAAACTAGAAGGAACGCAAAAATACGTTCAGACACCCATTGCAGCTACTATGCATCTAAACCTTATAGTACTATGTATGAGACTAACTATGCAACACTGAGTATACTTTTCTCATTCACTTTCATAAAGCTTTGCCTCTAAAATAATAAAACCTGTGTCTTTTATTGGACTTAACTCTGCCACCATGTTATGCCCACTTTAGTAGAACAACACTACAGTTTTGGCTGAAGTTATACTTTAATTGTTCTGCATTTATTCAGTATTTGTCATGAAAACATCCCCTTGACTGGTGGTACTTCCGTTTTTTTCCTTTAGCAGATTTTTGAAGTTTTACCTAATTAGGAAAATACAATATGTCTTGGTTCTGAAAACGTATCATGGGTTAGGAATCACCTATTCGATCTTCTACTGAATAGGCTTTTCAATTGATCCTGCTCAACCTACGTTTTGGAGGCCAGGGTCAACAAGGATCACCCAAAAGTTGTATGAGTCCAACTAACTAGTAAGAATGAGGGTCTTTCATTTTCAGTGAAGTAATTGAAGATATATTTCTGTTCTCTGCAGTGTTGAAAGCCTCTATGAAAGAAGCCTTGGCAACACCCAGCTACTTTAGCCCATCCACACCACCCATCTGGTGGATTCCAGTGGCTGGTCAGTCCTAATGGCAGCCCCAAATCATCTATCGGAGTATTGCCCAAGTATAGAAATGAATGGGCCAAGCAGTGCACATGTGCAATAGTAGCTAGATTGTTGTCAGAACTCTTCATTGCTTAGAGCAGGTCTGCATAGTGAAAAACTCAATAATAAATATTTTTCTAGGTGTCTGACATGGGGGTGACATTTGAAGGTCAACTTCACTAAAATCAACTTTGTCCCCCTAGGGGGGGGACTTGTTGGTCAGGATAATTCCACTTTCAGCTTCCTAAAATGCACAGAAAAGTGTTTCCATAGACCACCAACTGGCTGCGTAATAAAGTGTTTTCTTTTCAGAATTACTTGTGATGGCACTTCCACTACTACTAGAAATGTTTTTCTTCTACCAAATATTACCATGGGGTGGACATGGCACACCTTCAACTAAATGCATCCTTGACACAAAGCAATGCATTGCATTGTTGCTTTTATATCTATAGAAAGAAGTAAGGTTAGATGCACTTTTTCACAAAGTTGCTTTAGGTAAAGAAATAGATTCAAACACACCAGGTGGTTTAGCTACAGTATATTCATATAATGTAAAATGTATTTTTATACAATACACCTAGGGTACACAAAGCACATTAGCTATGGTTCCCTTCCCCTGTAGAACAGTCTGTATATGTCACATTCATTATTAGGTGAGACTTTTTCCTCCAGAACCCCCTCTACACACAGCATGAATGAGTTTTTTTGACTGGAACAAATATATGAAATAATTACATGTAAAACTGTGTCAATCGCAGTCTTCTATCATGAGACTGAGTGTTCATTTGCAAACCCTGTATCTGCCTGTAAGTGTAACACCACACACATTAGTCCTATCATTTCAGATGTTATTCTGATCTATTTCTTGAACACTTGCAGGGGTCTTTTTTGATCTTATTGTGTTGAATGAGAGCCCACTCATTGTGCAATGACCATGAAAAATAATAGAACTGAATAATCTAAGTGTATTGTGCTAGCTCTTCAGAAGGCTGGAGTGAAAATCAGAAGACATTACTGTGAACTGTGTTAAAGAATATTTGTACTTTTGTGTGAACCGTATATAGTAATAAAAAGATTCACACATTTTTTTAATGATCAGGTTCAGATTCACACTGTTGCACTGTAGTAACACACATTATATGCATTGGTGCACTACATTTCAATAATCTTCCCAATTTACCTGCATTGCAGTACATTAAAAAGCATGGTTATACAATTGATACATATGATGCATATATCCTTTTGTGTGTTTTAAAATGGATATGATGCCTTAGCACAATGCACAATCACATGTGAGGCATATGAGATGTAAATTGGTTCTTAGTCTTAAGGCCTTAGTGTGGAACAGGGTACTGGAACAAGTGCTCCATCACTGGGCTGTAAGGCACAGTCCAGATCTGTGGAATGCTAGAATTAGGGTAAAACCCTGGGAACAAAATATGGGAAGGTTGGGAAGAATGAGAGAGAGAGAGAGAGAGAGAGGGAGAGAGAGAGAGAGAGAGGGAGAGAGAGAGAGAGAGAGAGAGAGAGAGACCATTGAATGTGCTACTACAATAAATTGTTATGTATATCATCTTGAAGATGCCACATGCTACAGTCTACTGCATTCTGCATTACCAGGAGTTCGAATTAGATTCTTCCAGCTATTTTGTCCATAAATATATGATAAAAGAAAATCATTTTGCATACCAGTTTTTATCTCTCTCCTAACCCATCACTAAATGTCCGCCATTCCATTTCCCCAACCAATTATTTATTATACTCCCTCACCTCCAAGATTGTAAGCTCTGTTGGGCAGGTTCCTCCCCTCCCTTGTCAATATGCAGGTCACCTGCAGCCCCTATTGATTGTACAATGCAGTGTAATATGTTGGTGCTTTATAAATAAAAGTTAATAATAACAATGGGGTAAACGAGGAGGGATATACATGATAAAGAAAGAAGATATTAGGAAGATAAACTTGTATTCTATGTTCAGCATCAAACTGATATCAAAGTAGTGTTATAAAGGAATTCTAGCTTTTGAAAGGATGAAGCATTTATTTGTACTTGGAGTCATACAGTCAGGAAGGTATACAACAAGCTATTTTCCTGTCATTAGCTACTTGAGGATTTTGTGTTGTTAGCCTGTGTCGCTACACCTCGCACAACCCTTGCTCTTTGCAGGAGATAAAACAATCTGCAGAATCTTCATTTAATAAGAAGGATAAGCTCTGCTCATTTATTAGACATATTCTGCTGTGCAGAAAGCATCTCTGTAATGTGCAATGTATAATGAAAGAACACCAGCAAAGCTGGAAAAAGACAGCACAGACTCAAACTTCTTCTCTTTAGTTGTTATGATACAGAAGTTGGCATTGTGCCATTCATCATAGGATCTGACATATTCCATGCTATATCATATAAACATATCATATAAACATATAAAATATGTATATTTTATACCATAATATGTAATAACATGTGTATGTCCTGCATGATCTACATCTCTAACAATCGTAGCATACAGTGGTCTTTCCAAATATTGGTGAATTGTGTATTATTACCTAAACATTTCTTGTGCCATCCTCTACTCTATCCATTTACAGAATTAATAGATTGATGTAGATGAGGGGTTCTCTTTAGAATACCTCAAAAATTACCATGGTTCATAATGTGCAACTGGGGTCAGACAGCATTAAAGCATAACTCTTATCTTTCCGAGAGCCCTCAATCCCTCCGCAGTACAATTTCAGTCGGCCCCATACCATCCTGGATTTCTTCTTCTTTGCAGCACTGAGGAACCAGTGTGAGCCACCATCTTCTTCCAGGTTCTTGTTATGTTTCCAGAACCCACCCACTCTCCCATCGCAGGTCTGAGCCTGTAATGGTAGAGTGGACAGGTTGTGCCCAGAGACACAACCCGTCCTCTTCCCTGAGCCTGCGATCTGTACGGGAGACATGGTCAACGACTCTGGCCGGTGCACCCCCCCCCAGCGGGATCCTTCTCCTGACCCTGCTCGGGGGCCACGGAACACCAAAATTTTCTAGCAGAGCGTACAAGAAGGAAAAATATACTTTGAGTGCTGGATCAAGCCTATTTGAAAAACTGGGCAAGCTTTAGTTTTTACAACCATACTTGAGGTTTGGTGCTGTACACTTGTTTCTTCCAGCCCAAAATGACATTTAATTCATAATTAATATTTAATTCTACAAATGTATATTATGTTATATCAGGGATGCACTTCCTGAGGATATTCAAACAAAAAAAGAGTTAATAGGCTTTAATTTTCTAAATGTAATACTATTAAAAATCTTCATTTACACCAGAGTGCTTCTTTAATAAATAGATAAGTGGCAAGAATAGATGGCCTAATAGATACTCTTCTTTTAGATGGCAGTCTGTGTTCTTTTTATTTACCAGCAATCAATATTTCACACATGGCGCTTGCAAGAGCAGATGTGAACATAAGATAATGTTTTAGCAGTTTGGACCATCATTTTACAGGAATCTTCATTTTCACAGTTATTCATTTCTTGCCTTCTGATATATTTGGCATAACACTTCATTTTTTATTAGTTGAAGGTTTTAGCTTCTGGCTGCTTTTGTATGTTCACTGCATATCAAATTTAAAACTATGCAGCCATTCCAACAACAGCTAATGACATTGTAATGCTCATTTAGTTTCATTTGATAAGTCAGAAAATCGAGACAGGCAGAATGTTAATGGTTGGTTGACCTCTGTGTATCACTTCTAGAATCCGGTATTAGCAACAGTATGTCTGTGCTCTACTGCCCCCTGTCTGTCAGATTGGGAACATAAAGCTGATCTGGATTGTTACTAGAATTATTAGTACAAATAATATAAAGATTGTACTTTTTATTAGACAAGCCAAACTGGCTGCTCTGTACTGGGCTCTTTTATATGTAAATAATGAAAAATGGAAAAGCAGAGTTTACCTTAAACCAACATTCTGTAAACAATGACCTAGTATCCTGATTCAGTCACTTAAATTTCCAATAAGCATAAGCAGAGTGATTTGGGCAAAACTGATTTTGCTGTAAAATTGCTAATTTATGTCAGTTTGTCTCTTTAAGTTGTTTTGGAGTATTTTTTTTATTTAATTGTTATTTAATGTTTACTGGGAATGGGGGGGTGGAGGGATGTATTTAGGGCAGTTTATTTTTGTGTATTTTGTATTTTTTTTATGTAATGACATTTACATATTTTTTTTTACTTTTTTCACTGTATGTTTTTTCTTATTGTAAAAAAACAAAAACAACACAAACATGGAACAAAATGAGGGCACAATACAGGTTCTAAGTAATTCAAAGCGGCTTTTATAACCCTCTGGAGCCATCTAGACATTTCACGTTCCTCATTGACCCCAATGAGTTCATTAGTGAAATATGATTTTCTTTGACGTTTCAGGAATATGAAAATTCTCATTTACACCTATCCCAATATTTGTTGATATTCCAGTTCCGTTGTTTGTTTTTTTAGTTTAGTAGACGCTCAAGAGAGACAGCACATAGCCACATAAAACTGCACAAATGAGGTGTTTTTTAAATTGCCAATAAAAAATGTTTGTTAGGGAATTAGTTATCCCCTTCATTTTTACAGACAATTTGGCTAGAGACCAGAACATTTTTACACATGTTGTTCCTTTTTATTGTTCATTTAGCAGACTGATTATGTTCCTGCATGTGGTTCCCCTAGCTGGTACCAGCACACTGCAATTAGTACTTTGTATCTTTACATGGCTCCTGTTCAGGTCTATGCCTCCTTCAGATATGAAAGCTGTAACTGCCAGAATAAATATAATCTGCACAGCTAGAACACAGCAACAGTAAAAGAGATTAATAGTTCAAAAGCAGCATTTTGCACAAAGCTGCCTCCTTATCCCTTGTAATTAAGTTAAAGTCCGGACCCCCCTGCACCTTGAAATACACTCAGGATACCACATCATTTACTGCAGTGCCCACTTCTTCATACAAAAAGTCATTAGGGGAAAGTCATTAAAAGCTTATCAAATAATAGTTAACATATTCATTCCTGCCTATTCACATGACACAACACGTCCATTGTAAAAGAAAGCTTACGTTTTCTGAAGTGTATCTAAAATTATGTAGAAAGTAATATTTCGAATTATTGCATTATTGTAATAATACTATAATTTGCTGGTGGAGTGCCTTTTAAGCTTACGGTATATTGTGTTATATCTGAATAAGTGAATATTGCACTAGGGTGTAAGGAATACAGGGCTATTTTTATAATATATATTAACATGTTCTGGTTATGTTATTCATACCCCTTGCATAGTTTAAAAATTAGACTTATTTATTAAATACGGTGTGTTTGTACTGCTATGTCTGAGTTTAACAGAGATGCCAACATACCTGCAGTTTGAACAGGTTGAATGGCCAATTTAATTCCAATAGATTACCAATCAGCAGGGAGGGAACAAGGAGATAGGTAGGTAGGTAAGTAGATAGCACCTAGGCAAAAAGTTGAAAAACTTTATCACATAGGGCTCTATTTATGAAGCAGGGAATCATTTCCTGAAACATTGCTTGGTGGAGAATCTATCACTACCAAGTTTCACTAACAATTACTAGCATTGAAATACACAAACTTGAAAGATTCTCCGCGAGGGAATGTCTAACCCCCTGCTATAAAAAGCAATATTTATTCTATAACTCTTAACATCTTTTATAGGTATATTATCTAAAAGACCAAACAGAACCTCCCTGTTGGAATCATACCACGTGGGAGTATTGAATAATAAGTAACACAATCCTTTCCGAAGGGCTCCTGTAATTCACTGAATGGAAACACTTCAATAAGTCATCTATTCTTCTCTTTCTATTATTTACAATGATTGTTTGTTTTAGGTTTGCTTTGTGGAATTACCAATAACATTAATAGTCAGCTCATTAAATTAATTCTGCCCAGGATCTTGTTTCCTTTCTTCACAAAGTGTGATGAAAGCGTGCCTATCTGAAAAACAAAAGGCAGTACAGAAAAAAAGAAGCCATTATGTTTATTATGCTCACCAAAGAATTCAAGTAAAGGGGAATATTCGATCCTTTTTTTCCTTTTTCCATCTTTGCATCCTCATCTAAATAAAACTTTGCCTAGATGTGGCATTGTTGCCCTCCAAGGTCATTGCCAGGTTAGGTCTTTCCATTATCTTGTTTAAACAGTTTTAGGTTTATGGAAAGGCACAAACAGACTGTTGACAATGGTAACCAAATTGTAAAGGGGGATTGGGTTTATTTACCTTTGTTTTAATATAACTTTTTTGTTATGTAATTGTCAGTTCATATTACAATACAAAGCTAAATTCTCCTTACAAACACCCACATTTTTACCTATCTAGTACACCTCACTGAACTTGTGACTCTAAAGCTTTAATAAACATTGATAGATAAATGTACATGTACATGTACCTTTGGAGTTCCACATTTAAACTATGCTACTTTTATAGGTTTACGTTTAATAGGTTTACCTAAAAACCTTAATGAAAAGAAGAAAAAAAAAACATTCTAACCTGCTCTTCCAAACCTTCCTAAACTAAAGAGGACTTACTGCTCATGTACAACAACAAATGAATTGTGCAATTAAGTAGGCAGCTGCGTTGGGGGTTAACTGAACTGTCTCTATACCCAAAATCAGCATTATTACTTTATGTTGATACTTATCTCCATTTTTCTAAACACTCACCCTGCTGCTCTGATGTTCCTAGTTGTGGCTTGCATCGTGGCCATGTGCAGACTTTTATATATATTGTGTTCATATTGTAAATGTAATCTGTGTCCCCCCAAAAAAACTGATACTGTGATATGTTTTTTATCCTTGCTTATTTCATCTGTGTATATGCACACAAAAAAAATTTAACATATTACATATTTTTTGTTTATGTCACTTTAATAAGTACTAAGGAGGGTGACTTAGAATAGTTTTTAATATAGGTGCAGTTCCCAATAAAGGAAAGTTGCAAACCCTTCCTTAAGATGAGAAGGGCTAAAAATATTTATTCATTGGGGAAATCGGAACCTTTTTAAAATAGTTTAGATGACATTTATAGCATTTGTTATTATTACATTCATTCAGCTCTACTTTATTGAATACTTTCTGCCAAGAGTTGAATTTACTTCTTCTCACTAGTGGTTTCCCAGATTCACAAAGTGTTCCAGATTTGCTAAGTGCCTCTCAGCATGTGGAAACAAAGTTTAGCCCGGCATGCTGGGTAGTACAGCATGTGTTAGGGCTCTTAACCGAAAACTCTGTGATAAACTTAGGCCTGTTTTCATTGCTGTTTGTTACGGCTGCCACCTAAACTAATTATAAAGGCAATTATCATGTGCTGCAGTGAGATAATTAGGCTGTTTGTTTTTGGAAATCTAGGACATATTCTACTGAAATAACTTTTGTAATGTGGGTTTTATGTAAAATGTTCATGTGCCCTCATCCATGCATATAGACTGCACTGGGAAAGAGAGAAATATGAATATGTATTAATAGGGTGGTGTAAATTTAAATAGGGAAGCTGCAGGAAAGATTATATGATTCTCCTAAACTGGTTTTCCAGGTGTCAACTATTGCATCAAACACATAAACAGGAGTATATTCATATGTATAAGCAGTATTTCTAGTTCTTTGTATTTAGTATTAGTATTTATTTGTGCAGCAAAACTACAGACCTATACAGGCATGATTTTGTGGTGTTCATTATTGGAAACATTACTACTAGACTACACTTTTTTTTACTTCATTCCCATACTAAAAGGCACCAGGTATGGGCAGTCTGATTAGAATCTCATAATTACTACACCTCAAACTCCTGGTTACTGATGATGTATAACACATCATTATTTATAAGAACACTTACCTCTGTCAATAGGCCTAATTTACTAAAGCTCTCCAAGGCTGGAGAAGATAAACTTTCATCAGTGAAGCTGGGTGATCCAGCAAACCTGGAATGAATTTCTTAAAAGTCATATGTTATCAAATGTTTTTAATCCTATTCCAGATTTGCTGGATCACCAGCTTCACTGATGAAAGTGGAACTTCTCCTGAAGAGTTAATCATAGTGCTATCCAAACCAGACAAGGACCCACACAGCAATTTAGAGAGCTATATATCCCTACTCGGTACAGATATAAAAACATAGCTAACCAACCAGGTAATCTTTTTTATACACTGACAAGCAAGATAGATGTCTGGATAAAATACTTCCAATCAATATCAAGGGATATAAAGTGAAAAAAGATTTTAGTTCTATTAAACACACAAAAGGCATGTCAAGGAAAAAGTCCATACCTTTACTCTGTCCTTGTGAAGCTTGGTATAAGAAATATATTCCTTGAATGGGATCTAATGGATTCGATCAAGCAATAGGACAGGAATGGACGTGACCTCTTTAGTGGGGTACGATATAGAGTACTTTTCTTAAAGTAGAGTAATTTCTCAACAAGTACACAGGCAACAATACAAGTTGACTACAATGAACTGCTCTATTAAAAAAAAAAAAAAAAAAACAAGTACACAGGCAACAATACAAGTTGACTACAATGAACTGCTCTATTAAAAAAAAAAAAAAAATGTGTTTGGCCTCAACTGGGCTTTCATGCTTGAAACCCAAATAACTTGTTAAATTAAAGCTGTGCTAAACAGGAGTACTGTAGCAAGAACAATGTTTCAGCAAGTGTCATTTAACTGAACAGCCATACACAACATCCAGAGGTATAACTACTGTCTGTAATAAATAAAGCACCAAGGCTGGCTTGTATTTATGGTCAGAGAAAAAAATCAGTTCTATGAAAAATACTTTTGAACAATTATTATCGGTCCAAATTTTTGAACAGACCTTTTGTACTTTTGGCCTTCAGGAAGAATGTGCACAGTACATTTACAGACGTGTGCGTCATAGTGTTTTTTATTTTTTTGCTAGAAAAAATTGAATTTCCAGCAATAATACGCCTGTGGTGCAGTGGTTCTAGCAATTTATAGCTCAGTCTTTGAGCTGTTGAATTTTGTGTTTGAAGCTAGCTACAGAATTGCCAACTACAACAATGTACTCATGTCATCCAATTCAACTTGATGATCATGGCACACAAGCAAACTGTAGCTGTATGGACACAACCTGGATAAATAATTGTAGATCTGTCATTTTTACAAAAACAACATTGCTCATATGACATTGCTTCCTTGGTGAAAAGATCCTTCTTATATAGTCAATGAGACATTCAAGGTTACACCAAGTCATTTCAGCCAAGGAAAATGTGTTTAGCAGGCCATCTGAACCTCATATTGTGAGCTTTATTGGTAAAATATTAAACCAGAACACTTTTTTCTCAAAGTATGAAAAAGTGATTTGTAGAAGGAAATGTGGAAGATTGAGTGGAACAGACATGAAGTATTGGACTACTTTTGGATTGGATTCTCCAGTCTAATCCTAAATCTGGATGCTGTTTCAAAATAAGATCAAATATTTTTTAAAACATAACTTTGGTCCAAACTTTTTATGCTGTTGTCTTAAAAAAAGATTTAGGACATCTGTCAGGTTTCTATTGCTGTTTGTGCAGCTGTTAGGGAGATCCCCCTCACTTCTTATCAGTGGATAGGTAATAAGGGAACAGTAATAATTGAAATCCAGTTTCCGGCACTGGGAGATTTCCCCTCACTTATTGATACAATGACAGCCATCAGTGGTAGGATTTATATTTCCTCCATGCTCTTTCTAAAATGCAAAATTCAGCTTGGCTACTTTTTTGTTGTTTCCCAATCATATAATTTTTGAGCCATTGTGACTCATTTAAGGCAGTAACCATGCTATTATGAATTTGGACTTGAGCTCTGTCATTTTCCTTGGTGTACATAGAGCTAAAAACAGGTGTTTAGTAATTCCACCTTTTCTTTATCCCCAGTTACCAACCCAGAAACATCATTTAAGGGGCCTACATGCTCAGATCTGATCTTTTTGCTAATAATTTATTTAAATATTTTTAGGGTGGTTGCCTTATTTTTTTTTTTTTTTTTTTGCAATCTGTCCTTCATTTTGTAGTTTTGCACATTTTATCTCCTTTTTACATTTTTTTTATATTCTTTATAATTTTCAAACGATGAAGGGGATCCTTCATTTTTATATTTTTGGAATGCCCTTTTCTTGTTCGTTATGGTTTTTTTTTTAACATCAGCTGTAAGCCACATTGGTTTTAATTTTAGCCTCTTAAACTTTTTACCCATTGGAATATATTTTTCAGTGTGCTTGTGTAGAACAGACTTGAAACATTCCCATTTCTGTTCTGTGTTCTTTGAGGACAATATTGTTATACACTTCTTGAGAAACATAGGTTTTAATATTATCCCCCCTCTCATTATGTATGAAACAGCTTTTTTAAACTGCATGTCATATGGAGTAACTCAAGAATTTGTGTGGATGATATGTTTTCAACAAAGTATAATTTACAAAGCACCACCTAAAGTATTAGGAAGGACAGGGGATGTTTCTATACACAAATTGTGCCCCTTAGTGCTTGCATCCTTTTATTCCTTGTCAGCCAATCATGAGCAAATCCCAGTAGTATGTATATCTAGTAAAAGTTTCTAGGATTTTTTTTACTTCTTGTTCATTAAAAAATTAGTTTGGCAACCCTGCTTTTTACTTTGCCATAAGCCGACACTTTTCCTTTATTTTCCCTTACTACTAGTGGGTATTTTGCCTTCTTATATTGTATACTACAAAATAGACTGACATTCCCTAGTAATACGTTTTTTTTTATTGAACAATCTGGTGGCACAAAGATCCTAGCCTTTTTGGCAATTGAATTCCAAATGAATTGATAATTTTTTTCTTTAGAAAAGCTGCTATGTATGAACTGGGATTTAGTGATTGCCTGTTCACAAGGCATAATGTTGTGTCCGAGGGCTGATAGAGAAGCCTTTCTTCTTATTTCTAATCAAGACAAAGTGATAAATGTTCATGCTGTTCTGCCAAGTCAAAAATGCCTTCTGCAAATGGGAAGTGAATTGAACATTCATTATAAGTGATTTTTCCATGGAGAATACAAAGTAAAAATCTACTTAATTGATTACAACAGATGTCCTAGTTCTGACTATGTAGATGAGGATGATATTTTAAAGGGCCAATTACCAGGCTGATGGACCCAAAACAAGTACAGAAATCAGGATCTCTGATGTCACTTTGGTTAGCTGCACTTGGTATGAGTCAGTTAATTAGGATACATTTTAAAGAGATGTATATGATAGATGCAAAATGTATTGTGGCCACAATTTAACTATTTTTTTTAACCCATGCAAGCTTTTAAATAAAGAAAACAAAGCCTGTTTGTGCCTTTGGAAAACTCCTTGAATTGCTGTTTTTTATTCTGAATTCTACATTGAATATATTAGGTGTGCATCAATATCTAACAATTACAAAGCCTGGATGTGATCTATGGGCAATAGTAGCATTAGAAAATCTGAGTGGTTTACATGTTTGTTTTCTTGAAGTTAAATACATAATATTGTTCTGATGTACCAAAAGAGAAGAAAATGTTCATTTGCGGAGGTTTATTGAATTAAATTGTGATTTGTGATTATGAGTGATTAATTTAGCTGTCCAGTCATGTTCAAGCAATTGAACCCATTTTTTTCTGTTTCCTTTTTCCTTGCACCTAATTGGATATTCAGTCAACCATAGGACTGAAGTTGTCTAAGTTATTTTCTCAGCAGATCGACTACTCTCGGTCTGTGTTTACATTAGAGTAGTAGTTCTCAACTCCAGTTCTTGGGTGCCACATTGTGGTACAATCATAATCTCTTTTTTCATAAACCGTTCCTTACTTACTCCTGTCTGTAAGAGAATATGTGCCAATTCATGGGAGACATTAGAATGTTGGAAGGCTGATGAGTTATGGGGGAACTGGGCTGGCTTAGCTTCTGTTCTTTATCTTCTGTTATTTTTGTATGAATTTTAAGGATTAATTGCCCCACAGAGCTTGCATCTTCAGTGGTCTGTGAGTAGTTATTTTAAAGTTCATTTACTTAAGAGCATGTAAATTGAAACACTTTCAGGGTTTGGCCTTGAGTTTATTTTAAAGCAGGTATTTATGCAACTAGACACCTCTTCTGTGTTTTTGCAAAAGAAACTTTAAATAAGTTTCACTGCTGTTTTTTTAATAACGTTTTTCGTTTTTCCATTGCACCGACTTCATGGAGAAGACTGAATATGGTCCATCACCATATTTAACAATATTACATTGTTCAATGCAACCACCGATGTTTAGCAGGAGGCTGCTTTTTCCAGCCAGTTAGTAGACTGAAGATGTGAATATTACTACTCACATCCTGCCTTTGGGACTGCACTGTGTGTTCAAATTATCTTGTAGACGTCTGCACCGTGAATTGAACAAAGCAGCCCAATTCATCTCCAAATGGGCTGGTATGCTCTGTGTTGTTTTCCAGTGACATTTCTGCTCAGCAGGAATATTTAAGAATTGCTGAATTATCATAGTGCTCAATTCTGTCTTTTGCCCCCCTAAAAAATAATATAATTTATGCATGAATATGTAAATGGACCACCAACTAAGAATTGAATATTTCATGTATATATTATTTGATGTTAAATGAAAGGTGTGTTTTTAAATCTGACTTTTTCATAAAACATTGAGGTTGCACATATAACCACATTGTTATCCTAGCCCTGATTTCTTCCTGTAAATGTAACTGTACCTTTACCTGGTTCTAGTCCCCCTGACTCTAATCCATAACAATATATCAGTGGGGTCATCATATACCTTGCCAAATATTTTGATCAAGGGCCAGACAATGTGAAAAATGTGTTCTACATACACCGTTTTATTAAAAAAGGCATACCTTAAATTTCTGTAGATATACATACTACTGAGAATTGCTCATGATTGGCTGACAGGTAATAAAATGATGCAAGCACTAAGGGGTACCATTTTTTATGTATAAAAACATTTCCTGTCCTTCCCATTACTTTAGGTGGTGCTTTGCAAATCATACTTTGTTGAAAACATATCATCCACACACTACAACCAATATATAACAACTTTATAAGTTATTCATTGTTAAAAACTGATTACATGTCTATGTAGTTCCATCTATTCATTTACATTTTACATTCCAGAATAAAGTTAAAAACTTTTAAGAGAATTTTTAAGTCTTGGATATTCAAAAGAGAACAAATTGTTGAGTTTCTCCATATGACATGCAGTTTAGTGTAAAATAGGGGGGGGGGGAGTGAATATTAAAGCCTATGTTTCTCAAAAAAAAATTATGGGAGACAATATTGTCCTCAAAGAACACAGCACAGAAATGGGAATGTTTCAAGTCTGTTCTACACAAGCACACTGAAAAATATATTCCAATGGGTAATAAGAGGCCAAAGTTAAAACCTATGTGGCTCACAGCTGATGTTAAAAAAGGCATAAAGAACAAGAAAAGGGCATTGCAAAAATATAAAAATGAAGGCTCACCATTATTTGAAAACTATAAAGAATATAACAAAAGATGTAAAAAGAAGATAAAATGTACAAAACTACAAAATGAAGGACAGATTGCAAAAAAGTAGGGAATACCGCTGCAAAAAATGTAAATATATTAATAGCAAAAATATCAGATCTGAGCATGTAGGCCCCTTAAATGATGTTTCTGGGTTGGTAATTGGGAATAAAGAAAAGGTAGAATTACTAATTGATATGATTGAGAAACAGTTGGGCAAAATTAAGGTGGACAAAGCACAAGGACACCCGGATTACATCCACGTGTCCTCAAAGAACTGAGCTCAGTTTTTTCAAAGCCATTCTTTCTAGTTTTTAGAGACTCTTTAATCACTGGCATGGTACCTATGGATTGTTGTAAGACCAATATGATTCCTATCTTCAAAAAAGGTGCAAAATAATTACCAAGTAAATACAGACCAGTTAGTTTGACGTCCATAGTTGGAAAGGTCCTAAAGAGTTTGATAAAAAACCACATAGAGGAGTTTCTGCTAGCAAATAATAATATAAGTGATAGTCCGCATGGCTTCAAGAAAGACCAAAGTTGTCAAACAAATTTACTCACTTTTTATGAGGAAGTAAGTAATAGGTAGACAGTGAGGTAGCAGTTGATATAGTGTACTTGGACTTTCCTAAAGCATTTGACATGGTACCCCACAGACAGTTAATGTGCAAGTTAGGGTCAATAGGTTTCGAAAAGTTAATCTGGAAATGGATAGAGAATTGGCTTAAAGACCGGAACCAGAGAGTAGTGATTAATCATTCATATTCTGAATGGTCTAAGGTTATTAGTGGTGTACGCCAGGGTTCAGTGTTGGGACCTTTACTGTTTACCCTTTTCATTTCATCTCCATTTCTGTGTTTGCAGATGACACCAAACTATGTAATGGCAGTAAGTCCATATAAGATATCTATAATCTACAAGCAGACCTGGATGTACTGTTTGATTGGACAGCCAAGTGGCAAATTACATTTAATATAGATAAATGTAAAAGTATGCACTTGGGGGCTAACAACATGCATGCTTCATACTGTCTAGGAGTAATGCATTTGGGGGAGTCAGGAATGGAAGAGGATCTGGGGGTTCTGGTAGATCATAGACTTAATAATAGCATGCAATGCCAAGCTGCAAAATCTAACGCTAGCAAAGTACTTTCACTTGTATTTATATATATGTATACATATATACATGGTCCATATAGGGAACTCTTCCCAATTATTCACTTTGAGATCATTACAAAGAACAAGATGACACATTTTTTGCTTCTGGAGGAAAATAATTTTAGCTCTGGATAAGGAAGGCATTCTTCACTGTTTTTTGCGAGTTACAAATTACATATTTTTCAAAGAATGTACTGGTTTTGGACTTGGTCTTTTTATTGTTTCGGTATAAGTATTCTTTAAAAGGATTTCACAATTGTTTTATGTGGTTTGGGCTCCTTTATGCTTTTACTATAGACGACTTTGCTTGGATTATCACCCTGTGATACATTTATTTCTGCTGTTTTCCTGTATACTACAAGTTTGTGATGTTCTTGTGTCAGCTGGTTGATATCCTCGGCATTATGTTGCTGAAGGGGTGACAGCTGGATACAGGTGAGTAAACTGCATAGTATTTAAATAAGATTCAATCCAGCTGATGTGGATTAGTTTCCTGAGGTGTTTTACCTTGCAATACAGGAACGACTCTGAATGTGTGTACTTTTTCATGCCTAGAAAGCCTTTAATTTCTGGTTAACAGATTTCTGATAGACAATATTATTTTTTTTATTTCTGTCTACAAAGACACGCACTGTATTGGCTTTATTTGGAATATGGAACTATTTTAGTTTATAGGTTAAAATATATAAAAGTGATTTGGTATTGTGGCAGATACACAAAGATCCTTTAACATTCATGACACTTCTAGGTCCAGCTGTCTATAATGCTTTAAGGAAGGGATCCTGCACGGTTTCAAAAATTTGGCTTTTAAACCATTTTGTGCTTTTACAAAAAAGCAAGAATCCTGTACTTTGGAGTGCTGGTGGCTTTGTCTTCTGTTTTCTCTTCTGGTGACTTTTCTTCTGAGTTTTACATGGCACCATACTATGTTTTTTTCTTATGAGCTGATTATGAGTGTGCTGGGAAACCCTGAATTGTTTGTTATAGTATTAACTCAATCTTCTCAAAGTCATTTGTTTTCACTAGAAAGATGATTTTAATGGTTTGGTTTCACCATTTGACTGTTATTTCTTCTCACCTAGTATAGAAATCCGCCTAACTATTTGCAATATCATCCAGTAGTTTAGACTACTAGGAAGGATGAAATTTCAATATAAAGTACATGTATTATGCATAATGTAAATTAAAGGAGTAAAATCAATATATAAAGAATTAAAGTCAGGCTCAGTCACTCACAAACTTACCTAATGTCAAGTTGTGTTTTTTGTGATACAGCAAAAAATGCTGCAGAATTCTTTAGATCAAATGGGAACAAATCCTTCTAATTAGGGGCCGAGAATGTTTTTTGTTTTCTTTCATAGAATGCTTAGAATACAAAAAGCAGACATACGTTAGTTTGGCATTTAATTCTGAATATTTATTATGTTGATATATTAAGAACTCTTTTTTTCATTTTCAAGCATTATTTATGAATAATGAAATAACACAATCTTTTATACCCCAGTTTATACCATAATGTATAAGCTGTGTATAAGCTGATTCAGCAGGAAGACCCCACAGCTTATACATTATAGTATATACTGGGGTATAAAAGATTGTGTTATTTCAATGCTGATATCTCCCCCTGGGTAATGCTACCTTCTACAGATATAGTTTATGCATAAAGGGAAAAATTGTCTAACTTTATTTATTGTGATGGGATATTTCTGTGTTAGGCACAGCAATCCTGTCCCCTGGCTGATATAGCAGCCATGTCATAATCACAGGTACCATCTATTCAATTAGTTGCAAGCTGAAAGCATAAAAGGGAAAATCAATTTCTGAACGGCTGGTGGCTCAGGGCAAGGACATACTGAAGGAGACAACGTGCGGGGAAAACTTATGAAGAAGCACAGCATGCCAATAAACATGGCAACAGTTCTGAGGGGGCTGGACCAAAAGCTCAGTGTTTTCCAGCTACGACTTTCAGACTGTTTGTTCTGGATGATGAGTATTTATTAGCTGTCATCCTTGCTTTATGTCACACATAAAGTATCTCTTCCTTGAGAAATAGTGTCACAGAAATAGAGAAAGACAATATCTCCTAAAATTGTGTGTCGGCCTGCTCACTCTGAAAAATGCTATCTTCTGTGTCATTACAGATTGTGTTTCCGTTATTCATATAGAGAAATTATAAGATACTGTGTGTAAAATAGGATTTCTCAAAACCTACGGTAATATACTACAAAGTCTCTGTATAAAAGAATCCACTGCTTATGTATAAGTATATTATTAGGTAGAATGCTTTGTAAAATATATACTACTATGCACGGATGAACTCAACTCACTGCATTTTATAACTTTATTCTTAATTTTTTTTAGAAGGTGTACTATTTCACCATTCTTCAAAATCAATTTTTATTTATGTAAATTAATAAATTCTCAATTTCTTTCCTAAACAGTTCTCCTTCTAACATACTTCTTACTCTGCGTCAAGTGCGGTTTGTTAGGTATTCTCCCCAATCAAACTTTCCTATGATTATCCTTTGGGATCCAGACTTGTTCCCCCCAAAATGCAAAATTTCGGGCCTTGGCCAGACACAGGCCCCTGGGCCATCCTGTTTCTGCCACTATCTGCTAGCATTCCATGCCTTCCTCTATTGTGCTAAATATAAAGCCCCCTCTTTTTTTATTCTTTGAGTTCCATGCAGCAATACAAGTTCCAGTATCCTGTCATCACTGCATTGCCAGAAGCTGCGGCGCTGACTCTTCCATGTCCACCCCCAACCTTCTTCAGCCATTAAGTGACCATTGTAGTATAACTCCTTCATATGCATACCTTGGTTTATTCTTGAATCTTATACTGTATGGTACATGCGCCGTGCAATGTTTACAAAGAACAAAAAACCAGCAGGGGAAAAGGTTTTGTGGCAATGGAAACTTCCTCTGCCAGAAACCTTTACCTAAGGCTGACTTTTTGTATTTTGCTATTACTAAAGCTGTAAGTGAATTCACTCATTTGCCAAAGAAAAACAATTGGTTGTTTTAGCTTACATACTTGGTAGAAGTTAAAGGGATCCTGCCACTCTGTCCATTCTAGTAAGGCCTCTAACACCACTACAGTTATCGTAATTTTTATAGCACTTCTTTGGCATTCCTACTGCTGTGGCAGCACATACAAAATGCAAGGCGTTGGAGTGATGGCATCTCCACCTCTGTGATTGGCATAGCAATTACATTCTAGGGATGAGGACTGCATAATACCGGGAGGTTACATGCTCACCCATACTGAGAAGTGACAGGTATTTGGCAGTCACTGCAACCAAGCTAATGGCGGTGGAAAGGGATGTAAGCCTAAGTAAAACTGGGGCGGGAGGGGGCTTTACAGAGGGCCTTTTAGGTTACCTTGGATGCTTTCATCATTTCAGACTGGAAGAAAATTAGAAACACTTAAACTCTCATGTGCAAGGGCATACATTTACCATCAAGTAATAAAGTAACCAAGTAACAGTAAGTTATCAAACTGGGAAAAATACCGGACAAATGGGCTTTTTTTCTATTACAGTAAATTATAGAAAATCCATATGCATATTTTCCTGCAGTAATGGCCAGTATCAGTACTATTACCTGTAAAAAACACCAGTAACTGAAGTACTGGAGTTTGTTCACAATTTAAAACCCTTCTTTTATGAGCTGTAATTAGAAAGGTAAGGTATGAAGAATACTTTAAAGGATCTTATAAAATCCATCTTCCTTTTTACTGTGCTCATGTCCCTCTAGATTCAAAGCTGTGC
>NC_092858.1:35912769-36078192 GCF_032062135.1 Pyxicephalus adspersus
TATATTAACATCATTGGAACACTAATGTTTAATTAATGCAGAACACTTTCTACAGACATTAAAATAGCAACTAAAAAATCTTTTGCTACAATAAAGACTCTCAATCGGTAGTTATCCTTTACAGTGATTGTCTTTTCTCTACTAGATATAGCCAGTTTTCTGGGCTGAATAGCTGCTAGCATCATTCTGCCCAGTCCCTCTGAGCTCAGGATTTTGTGACATCCTCATCCTATGAGCATATCATATAAAGCCTGGGCTCTGGGCACTGTGATCACTGTTCAATTCAGTACTGACCACCACTGTCAATAAAAGAAAAGTCTTGTAGACAGTGGCAGATGTATATTTTTAACATTTTTTTGTACATGGCATGATTTTTCTTTTAGATGTTGTACTGTGAGGGCATACTGTGATATAATGTTTTGTTTTTAAATTGTGTATAAGGCAGTTATATCAGTTACAGATGTTTGTCTTGTACATCTGTGCAGTAGAACGTGAAATTAAAACTAAATTGCACAACACTTGGCTGGATGCTATGAACCAAATAGTGTACAATCCAAATGGAAATGGGCAAGATGTGCAGCGTATATTTTAATCTCATATAACCTTTCGGAGACTTTGAGAATTTGAGTTTGATAACATGCATTCATTGTGTGTGAAAAGGAACTGGACTAGAAAGGCCTTTGGTGTCATTATAGTGAAAAGTTTTTTGTTTTTTTTTACTGGGGGGTGACCTTTTATTAGTAGAGAAAGCCTAAGTCTATGGCTTCCATTAATAACTGATCATATAGGAACAGTGAAGATTAATTAGCTACAACAGTAATATGAATGGGTTATGATTGGCTTTCTGGGAAACAGTAAACAGATTGAGTGAAGTGCTGTATCAGGAATTTCAATTTCCAAAGATCTAAAAGGATGAACATTGGCCAAAAGTCAACCTTGATAGAGAATGTGTGTGTTTCAGGCTTTACAACCCATGTTTGTACCAAGGAACCCTTAGTAATATAGGTTGGAGAAGTGATTAAACGTAAATAGCTGCCTTCAGCTGAGCCAAGTACACATGTGTCCAACTATACACTTTTAACTTAAAAAAAGTTTGGATCAGGTTACAATTGTTTTTTTGTGGCCCCTTTTGATTATTGTATACATCCTCTATCTAAATGCAGTGAAATACCAGTTTATGTAAACTCTTGCACAAAAGAAAAACATTTTGGCAAGCCCAAATGAGGTTTACAGAAGGTGAACCTGTACTGTGGAAGATATTCCAAAAAGGCAATCAAACAGCAAAGGACTGGCCTCCAGTTCAGACTCCATGCACCTGGTTCTTTCACTATTATTGACTTACTACAGCTTTTTCTGCACTGTGTTCTTGTGTGTGGAGTTGGCCATTTTGGTAAGAGAATAAGGCTTTGTACTTTCATGTGAGAGCTGCTTCATTGATAACTAGTAATTCAATGGTTGGTTTGGAGGAATGATCAAAAAGCAGCAGGAGAGGTGAAGGATGCATAAATCCAAAGAAAAAAGCAAGGAGGTCCTTTCCCTGCAGGACCTTGAGCAAAGATTTCTCTCTACAGGTGTTTAAGAGAACAGAGGACACCATGGTAGTGACATCACCAAATCGTACTTTAATCCTTGTGAGGCAGTGGTGCTTTAGATGATCCAGTTCTCTGGATATACAACTATTAGGCTATAGGGACAGCAGTGCATAGACAGTTATGTGTCAGGAATTCAGAACAAAGGGGCATAACTCCCAACTGGGACTGTCTCGCTTTTGTAAATCAGTCTTGCATTTCAAATTTAATGTTAAATTCCTTTTCATTCCAAAATAAAAAAAAAAAACACATTTTCATATTTTTAATTTTTTTACAGTTTTATATTTTTCTCTTAATCTATTGTGAGAGATTCAAAAACAGTTTTTGAACTTCTCCCTATCAGCTACTTCTTTTACAACAAAGCTGTTGTATATTCCTAAGGGTCAGGTCATTCTCTGAAATCCAGGTCAATGTCTGGAAGAGCGTAAGCTGATTTCTTGTCACGTAAAAACTTTATTGCTCCCAGGCCAAATCAAAGACATAGACTATGACAAATCCCAGTGACTGGGCAAAACGCGTCAGTCAGTGGAGTCTACAAGTGGAGGCTTGTTTGCTGTAATCAATATGTTTTACATATAGGGTGGTGATGTGGCCTTCTTTCTTTATAGGTTTAGCAGCTACCTCCTGATATCTTTTAGCATACTGTGGGTAATCTATCACTAAAGTGAAAGGAATGCCCTTATGCAGTTGTCACAGAATCAAGTGTTCTTTTTGGCAGGACCTCTGTTTCTGTTCTGGTGAACTCAAAATCTTGAATTTGCTTACTTTTAGTCCCAGTTACAGTGGTCGCAAGGACAAATAGATTAAATCTTTCTAATGGGGACACAGACCTCAATACAATTCTGTGATTCTAACCTCTTGTCTGTTTGAATAAATTTATAAACTCAAAGGGAAGGTTTAAATTGGACACACTTTCCTTTTACACAGACCGAGCATCAATGGCATTAAGCTATTGAAGCGATGTTGAATGTCCTCCAGTTTAGTGATCTAAGTGAGAACATTGAGGATTAATTTGATCTAAGTGCGAGCCGTAGATTTCATGTGATAAGTGCATGTACGGATTTGTACAAGGTGAACATTTTCTTGTATTTGTCCTCTGTGGACAAATGATTTGCAAGTCAAATGCGTATTACGAAAACTGCTAGTGTTCATATATACCAATTAGATTTTCGGTCATCGGAATAACCACTCATGTTCTTTTCTTTATCTACAGCCTGAAGTACATGGTAAAGCAACTAGAAAATGGAGAGGTCAACATTGTGGAACTGAAAAAAAACTTGGAGTACACCGCCTCATTGCTGGAAGCTGTATATATTGATGAGACACGGTGAGACCCACACATCAATCACTTGTATGTCTGGCTTCTGAAAGTATTATTGCTTTAGTCAACCTATTAAAGCAAAGCACATGCTGTGTTATTTTTTACTGTATGTTATGTTCTAATTCATTCACCACCAGTTTTCTTGCATGGATCATTGGAATTGATAGCACAAACATTTATATTCCAATGTTCAATAAATGTACAATGTACATTTACAATAAAATATCTTGTAAATGAAAGTAATTTTACAAAAAATATCAAATGGGTTTGTCCACCCAAAAAAATATACATGCCAAGAGCTCTTGGTTTATTCCAAGGTCATAGTGAATCCTTGCCTGCTTCTTGCCACACTCCATATCCGCCCCACCCCACCCCAAGTTCTGCCAAAAATAGGGCTTCTGTTTTCCCCCTTATTTTGCCACCTATCATCTGTTCTCATTAAAAGCCCTGCAGAAGCTCTCATCCTCCCTTTTTGTAAACATTTGCATCCTCTCTATAGCCTGCCACACTAAGAACTAGTCGCCTAATCTTAGCCACCAGATTTGGATGTTTTTGCTGTGTGATTCTGTGGAGTTTGTAAGCTAATGTTTCTTGAAGGTGTATGACTGTTATAAGTAAGGACCACAAAGATGTTTGGATGGTTGTTCTGTCTTTCTATCATGCTGCTTTAAACTAGTAATGAAAAACATATTTTTCTTTCCTCTATTTGCTATTACTCTTAAAGGAGTGCATGGCTGTGCATCTAGATAAACTGGAGCTTCCTGACCCAGTGTGCATGTTCTTTTGGTAGCTCTATAATGGCTTCTGTTCTTTGTAGCCCTGTGTGATAGAACAGGATTCAAAATTGATGTTACCATCTGTTTTATATATACAGTATACATATATGTAGCATTATTTGTTGGCTTTTTGGGATTTAAATCTTGATACAAAGAAATCTTCTCATGTCCATGAGTAGCTGTGGTTCAAAATTAAATCACTTTTCATTCAGTGTTGAAATATATATGAGTATTCATCATGTCTTATTCGGTTTCATAACCACTAATGCCTCTTTTTCTTCTGTTTCTCCTTTTGCAGACAAATCTTAGACACAGAAGATGAACTTCCAGAAATTCGCTCAGATGCTGTACCCTCTGAGGTCAGAGACTGGCTGGCTTCTACATTCACACAGCAGACGCGATCCACGGGTCGAAGGTCTGAGGAAAAGCCCAGGTTTCGCAGCATTGTACATGCTGTACAGGCAGGCATCTTTGTGGAGAGGTAAGTAACTTTTTTGTTCATGTTTACTTTTAATATGGCACTATTACTCTGTAGAACCTTTAAACTTGTGTATATCAAAAGAGTTGCATGTGCAAATTAAAATAATGTAACATACAACAAAAGGCCACGTTTGTAAATACACAATTCAAATAAAAAGACAATAACAAAGAAAAAACACAGCATCTTAAGCTATCCCAGAGGCAGAAAAACAGAACTGTTTCTAGTTTGGGAAAGCCATGTCTACTAGAGATGGCATTGCTCTCTTGAAACAAGCAATGGGCATGGTAAGGTATTGTAACTTGCTCCATAGTTTCATTGTAGTCTGATCACTGAGGGAGAGAAGATGATGGAGCTACACCTTTAAAATATTGCCACTTTCACTGTTGCCAATCACCATTTTTTTAAAGTATCACTCAGGCTTGTTACTTTAAAGTTTGTCAGATAGGTTTCCCCACTTGTGGAGAATGTCCTAGGCCACAATGGAAATCAGTGTTGTCAAGTATTCAAGGTATAGACATTTATATATAGTTTCTTCCTAAATGTTTAATGTTAAAATTACCATTAAATTGGCTTAAAATTATTAAATGATATTGAAAATGTTTCATCACACTCTGTATTGTATCCCTTTCTTCTTGCAGAATGTTTCGAAGGACGTATACAGCAGTCGGACCAAATTACTCTGCAGCTGTTGTCAACAGTTTAAAGGTAGGCTAATAGGCTTTTACTAGCAATCTAGAGCATAGGTTCCCAACGGGGGCAGTACCACCCGCCAGTGGGCACTGAAGAAATCTAAGGGGGCATTTCTTGTCCAAAACATTATAAGGGGGCATTGAGGACCAGCCGCAACCCCCTTGGGCAATACGCACAGGGACCCCCCTCACTTTGTGCTGCCCAGCACTTCCTCCTCTGTTTGATTATCTGTTTGCATATGGGCGGCTCAATAGTGCGCTATCATCGGTGGGGGCAGGATAGACACATGTCCTATGAGATATTCCCACCCTCAGAATGCATGCTGCTCCCTGCCAACCTTCCACTTTGAGATATTCCTATTCCTGGTACAGCAACATCAGCATGAAAGCTGTGTCTGTGTTTATCCTGCTGTCATTACCTCCATTGTATAAACCTTCATATCTCCTACACCGATTGTTGTACAAATGTAACATTTTCAGGAAACACAAGGGACCCAGATAGCTGATAATAAACTTAATTTAAACCCCCTGAACATATTAGGTTGCCAAATACAGGGTCCCAAACATAAACTTCTAATAAGAATCGGAATCTATTCTCATCAAAGTGCACCTAAAGTAAAAATAAAAAAAAAGTTGACACCTTTATTTGCACAGATCCATGACATAGGCCACTGTATGTGTAAAAAAAAAGCCGATCTCACTGCACATGTATCGTTATCTTTCTTTTTTCAATCACAGAAAAGTCCCCCCTGTGCATGCCTGTTCTTGGAGCCTAAACCTCCTGGAAATTGATGACGTGCGTATCCCAGGAGGCCCCCATTTCGCAGTGGCTGTATTGACAGAATGGGAGGGGCTTTGCCTATTGGTTTTTATTTATAAAAAAAGGCATTTAAAAACAAAACAAAGGGTTATCCACCTTTTTATATAAAGTAAAAATTGTGATTGGCTATTTCAAGACCAGGGTCCCCAAATAGAGTTTGCATATTAGGGACCACTTCCATGGCATTGAGCATTAGGGTACTGCTAATTGTCTGTGCGCTGTGGTGCCTCAAATATAAATTTGCCCGCTCACTTTAGGGCTGCGTTCAGACTGGCGGTGAGGTGGCACTACGGTTACCCCTTCCTCATGCCATGGAACCCTGCTTAGGGGGAGACGCTTAGTACCGCTCATTGCCGCCTGGCATTCAAATTCTTCTACAAGTACATAAATAAAGTTTTCTGATTATGGGCACTTTGGCAACTGTTGGGGATGAAAGAGCTATGCTTTGAGTTATTATTCAGGTGGGCTCAACTAAATGTCTGTCACTTTACTGCATCTGGAGTGCTGAATTATAGAAGAGATTTACCATCCTGTTTTCTCTCTCTCTCTCTCTCTAGCACCTGGACTTGTGGGACTTTGATGTATTTGTGCTGAATAGAGTCAGTGAAGATCATGCATTGAAAACCATTGTTTTTGAACTTCTCACTAGACACAATCTGAACAGCCGTTTTAAGGTAACTTGAAATGCTTGAAAACAAGTCAACAATAAGGGTAATGCGACATTATTCAGAAAAGCCAATCAGATTTTGTTTTCAGCTGTTTACTGACTGATTCTGCCATATTATATACTGTAATTAGTTAAAAGATGGAAATTTTATTAATATTGTAGAATGTGCGCTTCTCAAAAAACATTTCCTTAATCTAAAATTCCAGGTTCTATTAGACCGCTGAGGCCAATTTAGGCCAAGAGTAAATGACCCAATAACATGTAACATTCCTAAAATAAATAGTGGCCTGGCTTTTCATGATATATAAATATTTTTACATTTTTTTCCATTATCCATGTATTTTTTTAGAACAGATCTGTTTATACCCAGAAACACAAATAGAACTCTGTATTCATTTCAGCATGGTAACCTTAAACAGAACAGTTAATTACCTGATCAAAGTAAAAGCCAGAGGATGTCACGTGTATGGAAATCTGAGCAGAATCAGCTTACAGACATTCAGTAATAATTACAAAAATCACAGTAAATGAAAAATCAAGGCATAACAGGGTGCTGGTATTATCATGAACAGAGGTCATACCAACCAAAAATAATAATTTATTGGTGTCAGTGGTTTAATGTTTTGTAAAATTAGCTTTTTATTTTCTCTTTTTTGATCTGTTAAGCTGCGTACACACTTCCAATTTTTATCGTTGGAAATGAACGACGAACGAACGACCAACGATCGATTGGTCAAAAATCGTTCGTAAAAAAAGTAACCAACGACGCGGACGAACGAGAATAGTCGCTGGAAATGAACGACCGGACCGGCGGATCGGTTGGACGACGATCGTTTACCATCTATCGTGTGTACGGTCGTTCAGTGATCGTCCATGGGCTGAGCATGCGCGGTGAACGAACGTTCGCTCACTTCCTGTGGTGCACGTCACTTCCTGTATCGTTCAAACGATCGCATCTAACGTGTGTACAATATCTGCGAACGATCGTGTCGTTATCTGCATGTACAGGATCGGTGCTATACGATCGTTCGCCGATATCGTGCAGGATCGTTCGTCGTTCGTTTACCAACGATAATTATTGGAAGTGTGTACGTAGCTTTAGATATACCATTGAATGTTTTATTATATCTGCCCAATCAGTGCAAAACAATTCTGCTGATCTTGCCCGAATCCCAGTGAGTCCTAACAGTGAGCTGCCTATACTGAACTGAATTTTTGTCATTTTTATAGAAATAACACTCCATCCTAATGTGTACTTATTTCCACAAATCTTTTAACAACATTTGATATCTCAGTTCCCAGAGAAAGCATGCAAAAAATGTAAAGGAGCTTGGGAAAAACATGTCATGCCTTAGAATCACAGCATGGCATCTGGAAATCTAAGGATTAGGAATCAATGGAAACTCAAAGCCAAATTTACCAAGGTTTCATCATTTAAAGCATTAAGGGAAAATATTATTCTATGGGTTAACTTCCAAATTAGTATTGGAAAGAAAGGTGTTCTGCACCATACCTGCAACAATCTAATCATAATATGTACATCATAATATGTACATCATACATTTTTTTGTATTTCTCTTCTCTGCGTTTTTTACTATTCTTACGTTTAGAGATTAATCAGATTTTGATTCTATTTTACTCTGAACTTTGATATAAAAATCTGAGCTGGTTCGAAGATGAATTAAGTGTATTATGCAGTGTATGTTTGTGTAATTACTTCTTAAAAGCTGTTTCTGCAGCAATCCATGTATAAGAGTTACAATATTTTCATTATTTAGTGATCTAATAATACTGCACAGTGTGTTTCTTATTTTGGCCTACTTATTTATCCAATATCTAATAATTGTGTTGTGATTTGCAGCAACTATAGTTAGACCATCGTTTAGTCAACTATAGTAGTTATGTTGAGTCTTTGTGGTAGATGGGGAAGTGTAAGATAGGCTTTTTCTGGTAGTCTGTAAAAAAGAATACAAAAAAATTTCAACATAAGCTTTTGTCTTGCTAGAAGGCAGATAACTTGTTCCCTCCTTCTAAAAGACAGCCTGTGAGGATATTTGGCACAGAGAAGTAGCAAATAGGTGGTCATGACATAATTGGAGTTATTATTATTATTATTATTATTATTATTATTAATAATAATAATAATAATAATAATAATAATAATAATAATAATAATAGACTATAGTCAAAAAGAGATAGGGACAGACAGGCTTTTATAGGCGAATGTAGTGTATGTGTTTATTTAGTGAACAATTCCACATGGCCCTGATTCCAACAGAGACCAACTATATTAATCAAATAATACAATCTATGTGAATACAAAGTGCACTAAATATCCCAGTTTTTCAGTTATCTAAAGGTTGTTGACAGGTATTGTAGGGGTTGAAGAAGCGTCTTGAAGGCTGTGCGGCGGGGGCCACGATTGTTACCTTACCTCAACACTAGATCAATAACTACCCTTAATCCCTACAACACCAGTCAACGCCCTTTGTATACCCTAGTGGGTAAGTAGTGAGTTCCACAGAATCGGTAAGACCCTAGAAAAGTATTGAAGTCATGCATGTGATGAGGTTATCGGTGAGTAGGCCATGACCTTTGGAAGCTGGGCCAAAAAAAGAAAAATAACTAGAGATCAGACTTTACAATGACCAGTTCATCCGTTTATCTATTTCCAATGTTTTGTGTCTCTGTGTGGAGAAGACGTTTTCATGAGAAATGGGGCTTTGCTTCCCCATGTCATAGCTGTCCTCCTGATGACTGGTAATCTTATGGCTGGTCAGATAAAATATTCAAGAAGAAACAAAATAGTAGAGTAGTAATAGAGTAGAAAGTAAAGCTCTACAAAGTAGAGCAAGTAAATCAACCAGCTAGGAGAACAGTGAGCCTCACAATAGTGATATTACCAAATCTCACTCCAAATATCCTGAAACTAGTAGTCAGAGGCCTTAAATCTTACACTAAAAATACGGTTTTGTGGTTGTAGGTATATGTATGTAAGCATTGCCTATACCTGCCCTAGTGCACTGCAATGTTTTTCTAAGTTTTGTTTTTCTACTGTTTAGATAAATTAACTTCTATTTCTATATGTTGTCTATAAAACAGCAAATCTTCCCTTCCCTTTGAAAGAGAAACTGTTTCCAGTTATGTGCTGTCAACAAATATACTTAAGACATAAACCCTACATAATGCGTGCTTTTAGTTGTAAGATGAATTGGTACTGTTAACAAATCACTTGCTAGCGGTGTGTTTGCAGCGTTCCTTTCTTACACAATTGTCTGCTCCTTTTTTGTCTTAGATTCCTGTTGCGTTTCTAATGAGCTTTTTGGATTCCCTGGAGAGCGGCTATGGGAAGTATAAGAATCCTTACCATAACCAGATTCATGCAGCAGACGTGACACAGACAGTGCACTGCTTCCTTCTGCGTACAGGCATGGTGGTAAGCACTCATTACTTTTTTTTCTGCCTTAGAAAGGTACTTCTATAATAATGGTTTGATTTGATTCTTATATGACACACATCACAGGAATAGGGAATAGGAGTTTAATGTTTGCTGCTTCACTTTTAAATAAAAAGCTTATAAATCATTTCAAACTAATTTTTGTAATTGCTATGTTAGTTTACAAATCGAAATTAAAAATTATAAACAGGAAATAACTTGTATCTTACAAATCTTTTGCACTTCATAAAAGCAGCAGGAAATGTTGTTACTGCCAGCTGGCAGCTTCCTCAGTAAAAATATTTTGTGGAGTTCAATCTTGAATCCCATAGTATTCTCTTTTAGAGAATTATCTACCAGAAAACCTGTTATCTTTATCAGAAACATGTGTTTTATGCCTATTCAAGCATTCAAAACATATATAATTTCCAAATTTTTAAATAGATTGACAAAACCCAGTCCCAAATTACTATTTTTACCCAAGCAGTCCTCAGTTAGGCCAACTCACCTTTGAAATCCCCTTAAAGTCATCCTGTTCTTTGTCCATGTAGGAAAATTAATTGTTTTGTTTAAATCAGGGGTCCTCAAACTACGGCCTGCGGGACGAATACGGCCCGCTGAGGTTCTCCATCCGGCCCGCCGGCAGCCCAGGCTGCTTCTCCTGCTTGAGCTCTGGCTTCCTGCCATCCGCACTCCAGTCAACCCGGTCACGTGACACCACTGTTGCCGGGGTAACGCTGGAGCTGTCGGGCTGAAGCCATCAGGCAGAGAAGGTATGAGCAGAGCAGAGACTCATTGCTGCCTTCATACATCAGGCTGGTTCTCACTGCAGCACAAATGTACATGATCAATGTACATTTGTAAATAGTATAAACATACTATGCACATTGATCATGTACACATGTGCTGCAGTGTGACCCAGCCGATGTATGAAGTATGAAGTTTTTTTAGCAGCCCTTTTTTAATTATTAAAAAGTGTGGGGTAGTGTTGGGTGTAGGGTAGGGTGTATAAAAAGAAGCAAATTTATGAATTGCTTGAGATTATTCATTTGCATGGAAAATGCAAGATAAATTAGCATTTTCAATACACACAGTGAAAATTCAAATTTATCTGTGCATTTTCCATGCAAAGGAATAATCTCAAGCAATTTTAAAGCCAAAGTAAACGCCACTTTTTTTTTTAATGATTGGCAAGTGTGCTGTGCATATAGTATTGTTCTTTCATGTTTTTTATACAATAAATACGTTTTGTGCAGTGTGCATAAAAGAATGTTCTCCTGTTTTTTTTTCAAACTATAGTACGGCCCCCCGTACTATCTGAGGGACCATGAACCGGCCCCCTGACCATGAACCGGCCCCCTGTTTAAAAAGTTTGAGGACCCCTGGTTTAAATGCTGTCCTCAATGAGATAAAACATACAGAGCATCCCACAGCAAACTCAGTTAATGTACACCTGCCACATCCCAAGATCAATAGATATTTGAAAAAAAGGACAGAAAAGGGGACTTTAACGGCAGTATATGAGTATATTTACCCAAATAGGTTACAATTATATTTCTGTTCAATACCAATATTTTTGTAAAAAAAAACCTAAATATAAATATTATAAACAAATGATTACAAAACAGGACATGCAGTACATATGTGCATGAAACATCCTCTACGTATTTCATGGATCTGGTCCACTTCTTCAGGAGGAGTTAAATATATGAGAAGTTTCCCTTCACATAGATAGGCAGGGAGGCAAGAAGAGAGGGCTCCTGGAGGAAGCAGATACCAATCACCTATAAAGTTTTTCAGTGATGATGCTGAAAAGGTTGAGCAATTTGTTGTTCTCTATTGATGAGCCTATGCTTGTGTCCGTTTAATATCCCAAAGTTTTCTGGATTCACACAGGCAAATACCCATTTATAGGCTTCTATATCTAGTTTAAACCAAATGCCAAGTTCTACCTTGTCCAGAAAATCTAGATGTTCAAAGATATCATTTATCTGTGTTATGGATGCAGCACGAGGTATTTGGTTTAAACTAGATATAGGAGCCTATAAATGATATAAATGATAGGAGCCTATAAACAAGATATTGGTATTGAACAGAAATATAATTGTAACTTATTTGGATATATATACTCATATACTGACGTTAAAGACCCCTTTTCTGTCCTTTTTTTCAAATATCTAAATGCTGTCCTCTACAAAATGACATGTTACCCTTCCTTTGTCCTCCCCCTTACATCTTGTTCATCTTCATATTTGTGGGAAACCCAAAGTTTATATGACTTTTGTTGTGGTTGCGTGGGTTCCCATTAAACAACTGGCATTTCCAACTGGAAATGCCAGTTGTTTAATTAGCTTCTCTCTAATGTTGGTCTGTGTAGACTTAGGGACATTGGACCTAATATATAGTATGGTATGGTTGTGAGCTCCTCCTCCCATGGTAAGTACTATATAATATGTTAGTTCTATTACATTATTCTTAACTATCATATCTAAATCAATAATATACCCCTCCATTCCTTGTTACCCTGTTATCAGAAAAAACAAAGCATGCAGATATATGTAGTTGTGAAAAAGTAAGGTTTCACAGTACATGAGCATGTAGTAAAAGGACGCAGGCCTAACCTAAATTAGGTAGATTAGTGGTGTTCAATTGACTTTATATAGGGGACTTCAAGTGGGACACCTGCCTTAACCTAAAAGTCATGCATGCTATTCATTTTATGTAATACTACTGAAAAAAGTCGGATGAACTTTAGCAGATGGTTGAAGATTGCTGGGCAAATCACAGGAGATGACCAAAGACATGCTACAGTTGTGGTTAGCGATATTCTAAAAGAGAATGCTATGGATAAGACATTACAATACATTAATAAAGATTACTCAATTTTCCTATTACAGTTCTTTACGCGTCATAAATAAACGCAATAAATAATACCAGCACCACATATAAAATTCCTTTCAGCAAGATCTATCCATTCCCAGAAAAAATACGTAAAACAAAACAAGAGAATGGATAGCACAGCAAAAGTAAGAAGGTATGACAGAATAAGCTAAATTATTTAGCTTGTAGAAACCAGTTTGATTAATATTGTCGTTCACTGTCCCAAAGCAAAGATAAAAAACTGACTACTGACAGCTGGTGCCCAGGGGCTACACAGTAAGTTCCAAAGGGCTACAAGTTGGGCACCAGGGCATTATATACCCAGAGTATGAATATTTCAGACACATTTGCATACAAAATCCTGTTCATTGATTGTTCCCTGTGTTGTGACCAGTTTTCTGTTTTTAATTGCATTACTCATACTCACAAACATCATGACTATAATCAAACAGAATAAACTAAAAAGCATAATCCTCATTGAATTCCAGTTTTCTTATGTAGATGTAGAAGTTTTAACTTTCTTTAAGTGATCATGAAAGGATCAGTTGGAAAAGCAGGCTCTGTTTTATTACTTAATTAGTGCCAGGATAAAAAATAGTTTAATTTGTGCTGTGCCAGCAGCTGTGTACCCTCATTTACTGTAATAAATGATGCTTTATATAATGAAAGAGTCATAAATTATATAGGCCATTAAAACTGTGCCTTGTAACAAAAGAAACTTGCCATCATTTCAGTTTCATATGTTGCAACAAGTCTGGGAAGGGCATTAGTTTAAGTCTAATATGAGACCTATATAGGACCAAAAGGGTTATTTATGTTTCTATACATAATGCTAAATAAATTAATAAATTCCTATACAGCTAGAAATGAAACTGGTAAATATACAAATGTTCTAATTCCTTCACTAAATATACCATATTTCATATTATTTTTAGTTTATTTTGTAGGTTCTCTGTTTATTCCTGCCATTTATATTTCCACTTTTGTCTCTTATTAAGTTGTGTGCTTTACAACAAAACTGTATTTAAAATGGCTATGCATGAACCTTTCCAACATTGATAGCAGTGCCTGTCATGGTTTAGCTGTTTCATAAATTAGGAAGGGGGCATTTAATCTGCTAATTGGTATTTGGAAGTATGTGAGGAAAATAGCTCAACAGAGACTACAGTTTCCAACTGTTGCCCATTAGCAGAAATATTCCTAAATATCAATAAAATCATGTTTCATTACCCAAATGCCTTAACCAATAAATCTAAAATCATGAGAAACATCAACTGTGGTGTCTATAGGCTGTTGACCCAACAAATCCCAAAAAACATTTATTTTAAGTGGAAATGTCATCAACCATGAAGGTAACAGAAGTAAAAATTGTGGTGTAACCCTATCATGTTGTTTGTTCCACAGTCCCCATATTTACCACTTCCAAATATTTCTATGCCTTCATACTTTTTCATACACAAAACCTTTTACTAATTAATGTTTGCTTATTCTTGAAATATTGGAATTATTGTTTATTGAGCACACAAAGAAATCTATATTATTATTATTAATTTTTTTTTTACTTGGGGACTGTGGGGAAGGTATCCCTCTATGATATTATCCAGAAATCTTAGACAGCCCCTCCTAACCTCCACCATTTGATGTATGTACTTTTCTCTGTTCCAAAGTTGCTTATGCTTCCAAATTATCAAAGTATTTTCCTTTCTTTTTTGTACAATTGCTGCATATCAGTTCACAATAAAAAAAAACCTTTTACATGTCTTTCTTTACAATGTGCCTGATTTGTTAAAACTATTCAAGGCTGGAGAGGGTACACTTTCATCAGTGAAGCTGGGTGATCCAACAAACCTGGAATGGATTTCTTAAAAGTCTTTTACTACTTGCTATCAAATGTTTTGAATCCTGGACCATATCCATTCCAGGTTTGCTGGATCATCCAGCCTCACTTATGAAAGTGTATCCTATCCAGCCATGGAGAGCTTTAATAAATCAGGCCCATTTGTCTTGAGCCATTGTCAATTATTTATATCAACATTGGATACGTACAGTTCCTTAAACAAAAACATTGCCTAAAAAACGTCATATGCTTTTAAGGGCTGTAATGGTTTGTGTAGTGTCTGATGCAGTTCACTAAATAAAAAAGGGATCCCCAGGAGATTTTTAACAGGGCTATATCCAATGAATGTATATTATGAAAATGCATATTCATTTTACAGTGGTAATTTGCTTACATAAAAACCATCTAGAATAATGTTTTTCAACCCTTGTAACATAAGGGCAGCCCTTGATATAACTTTCAGGTCTTCAGGGAACCCCTGCTATAATTACTATATCCCTAGCTCACAGTACAATATTGTGGTGGCCAGTGGGAAGAATGCCACCCTTACAGGTAACTAAAAAATTGGTGTCACTTAAACTAATCTGAGTGGCACAATTTGCAGTCGTCCATGGAAATATTTTTATGTGTCTGCTGCAGGTTTGAACCATTATTCATCAGGCTTGATTCAGACATCCTTTATAACCTAACATACCCTTGTGTACAGATCGTATGCATATACCCTCATCACACAAAGCTGACACTAGGTAATACCAATGCAAGCTCTTTGCGAAATATAAGATGACACACTTTTAGTTCACATAGAAACTAAGAAGAGATATTTAGCAAAGCAGAAAAAGCTGGCTTTCAAGTCACGCAAGTGACAAATCCTGCCTTACTTTATTGGGCAGACTCCTGTACCAGTGGTAACAAAAGTAACTTTAATATTTAAGGAAGCATTAAAATGGAATATATAAATATTTAAACTCCTTGTAAAGATTGCAGAGGTCTATCACTTGGAGAACACAGGAGTGCGGAGGAGAGATTCGTCTTTGAAGATGGTTTTCTCTTTTAACTCTCTGTAACCTCATTAAAATTTCAAAATTTTAACAATATTTAAAACAATGCACTTTGTTTTTGATAAATGGTAAGTTATTGTAGGTTGAAGTTCCTGTAAACTTAGCTGTCCTGTTACTCCCTCTATTGGTTAAAATGATGATTTATTTTGTTGATTTCTTGTGCAGCACTGCCTCAATGAGATTGAGATCTTGGCTATTATTTTTGCCGCTGCCATCCATGATTTTGAACATACAGGTACAACGAACAGCTTTCACATCCAGACAAAGTAAGTGAATTTATAATCAATAGCCAATGTTATTAAACACAACACTAGATAAATCCCAAGCTATTTTTGTTTCTTCCTTTCTCTTAACATTGCATATTAGGTTTACAGTGTGCTTTTATTCCCTCAGTTATTTTATAACCTTTTATTTATTTTATTACCTTTCTGTCTTCTTTTTCACAATCATTTGTCTTTGTTGTATCCCTCTGCCCTCTCCATGTATTTTTATGCTGGGATTAACTATTTGTCAGTTCATGAAGTTTGAATGTCAGTTGATATACTGGGGCTGATTTACTTATGAAAATAGATAAAAACAGGGTATACATGCCTCCCCAGTGCAATTTTTACCTTTTTTATTTTCCCCATCTGATAACTGAATCAAAGGAAACAGTTATAGTATGAAATTAATAAATGACATAAGACGTATGGAAAGATATACTTATATCTAATAATGTATTGGCACGTATCTTTTCATTTTTGAACTATGAAAGTAATTTTATGCCTCATTTAAAAGTTAAAAAATCTATTTTATTTATATTATAAAGTGTCAGAACACATTATTTTTTTAAGTATTAAAATCTTATATTTATGTACTCCTATTCTCAGGATTAAATTGCCTGCATCAGGAACTCCCATGTGTCAAGTAGAAGAGCTGTCATCCAGTAAAACTGCACAATTTCCATAGTAACAGTGTGATAGTCACATGTCTCCAGTGACATAACAATCCTTGTCCTTATTATTCAGTCAGTATGGAGAAATATCTGACAAAATAATAACAGCTTGGTTAGTGACAATTTTTAAAGCCATTGGAATCATCCCAGGAATCATCGCAGCAAAAGCTTGGTGCCACTAGAGTCCTAAGATGTACAAGTCTTTGTATTGTTCAAATACCAACCTTTAATGTGTTTACTAACTACCGGTATATCAGCATATAAACTTCCCACCTGTCCCATTTGTCTTCACAGGTCAGACTGTGCTATTTTGTACAATGACCGATCGGTACTGGAAAACCACCATGTCAGCGCAGTTTATCGAATCATGCAAGACGATGAAATGAACATATTTGTGAATCTCACCAAAGATGAGTTCACGTAAGTTTCCTATTACTAACTGATTAATATTACCCAACATTAGCAAAGCTTGAAGAGAGAATTAAACGAGAAAATAAAGCAGCTATGTTCAGAATGTTAAGCTTGTTTGCTCCTAACAGTACAAAACATTATTAACATAATTAGGAGCTTATGGACATCGAATGCATTTTATTACCACCGGTATTAATGAATTGATAATCAGGCCTGTTCTAGAGGGAAATGAACAGATGTCTGCTTATTTCAGATTTCCGCTTTGGTTTTTTTTATTATTAACAGATCCCAGGCTACTTCCACATCTTGAGCTTCAGCAAATCAGACATTAAAGTATGATAACATCAGTGTGCTGATTGTAACTGTATTAAGCAAATGATAACATGAAACCAAGCAAACACATGTAGGAACTGCTAACAGGAGAACGTCCTGCCATGCTGGAGAAAAATTTATTTCTTATAGGCCACCTACCAAATATATATATATTGTAAAGGGAAGTGATATCACTAGTGAGCAGATTTATGGAAAATCTACGTCCAAAAAAAGGCTCACATATAGACATTACATTTATAAAAATCTACCCTACACAGAAAAGCACAGAAATGGGGCTGTTTTTACTAAAGGACATTGGATTGTTCACTTCTCAAGGTGAATTATCACAAGCAAGGTATAATTCACTTCACTGAGCTTAGTGAATGGGCCTGATTTATAAAAGCTCTCCAAGACCGGTGAAGATACACTTTTATCAGTGAACTAGGGTGATCCAGCAAACCTGGAACAAATCTGTCTAGGATTAAAAAGATTTGCTAACAAATCCATTCCAGGTTTGCTGGATTTACTGAGGAAAGTGTGTCTTCTCCAGCCCTGGAAAGTTTTAATAAATCAGGCCCAATGTGGTGATAGTTCACTCTGAAAAAAATAACCAAAAAAAAGTTTTTTCTTGCACATGATTGGATGGTTGAAGTCAGCTGATATTTATCTCATTTAGTACATTTAGTAAGGTATTCTGTGCTAAATGAACAGCATTAAATGCTTTTATTGTGGATTGTGTTAGGAAATGAATTAGACTAGCCTTTCAGTAAGAATCCAGGCAGGAGCACATAATGATGTGTGTGATGTCCACACAACTCAAGGATTTGCTTGGCTGTCCATTTCTCTTGTGCTAAGAGCACAATGATAACACATTACACACTAATAAACATTTGTGTTGCCCTGTGTTGTATATATGTTGCTGGAGTTACATTTGATATGATCTACCATCCCACTTTTTCTGTTGTTCTTTTTGCTTTTCAGAGAATTAAGGTCTCTTGTTATTGAGATGGTCCTGGCCACAGACATGTCTTGTCACTTCCAGCAAGTAAAAACCATGAAAAGCTCCCTACAGTCCCTGGAGAAGTGAGTACAAAAACACATTTTTATTTTCCTTTTTTTTTCAAATAAAATGTGTTAGGAGAAAATCTCTGCCTAAAAGATCAGAGACACAATTTCTGAGTTATAAAGTTCATATTGTAAAATCACAATAGTGATGATTGAGTGCTGCTCTGGCTGGCTGTACACTCTTGAAGAGGATGCTATTTTTTTTGTGGGTTACAAATTCTGTAGTTAAAAGGATGTTGAGTGGAATCTACATTCAGTATAGTGCAAAAAATGGCCAGTTTCATCAAACACCTTTTTGAAAATTTAACAGATTTGTTGATTCATAAATAAAGTATCAAACCTAGCTTCCCTGGTGAACAAGCATGTTTTAAGTGACCTACCATGAACATTTTGTCTGCAAGATTAACATGGTAATAGAACTTTATTAAAAGTATTTTAAATAGTTTGGTTTATGCATATCTGTCCCATTTTATGGATGTCTATGTCCCTGCTAAGGAGATTTATTTCACTTTATTTCACTTCTTGTAGTGGTACCAGAACATATTATCACCGGGGTCAGACAGCAATAAAACCTTGACATAGGTTGACTACTATATCTAAAGAAACTTTCTATCATCTAATTTAACTTCCTTTAGTGTTTCTGTATCTAATTTCACTGTTTGTAGTGATACCAGGACATATCATCATGGGGGTCAGATAGCAATACAAACTTGACAGAGGTTATCTATTCTGTCCTATCTATTCTATCTATCAGGTTATCTATTCTTTCCTAAATATTCTATCTAACCCCCTTCTCTACCAATGACTAGAATTTCATTTTAAGATATACCTTGTTTGTATAATAATATTTAAATCTGATCATTGAGTTTTCACTGCACCCTTTTTCCCAGGTCATTGAGTTGATCATAAAAAAAACATACATTCTTGGATCAGATTATTTTATCTGTGTTCATTATTTTTGCAGCATTGACAAATCAAAGGCATTATCACTTCTACTCCATGCAGCTGATATAAGCCACCCTACAAAACAATGGAAAGTGCATGCTCGATGGACCAAAGCTCTAATGGAAGAGTTCTTTAGACAGGTAAAAAATACCAATATCTACAGAATGGAACATTATTATGCATTACCATGAAGGGGTCACATACAGGTTTATTTCTAGGGAACTCAAAAAAACATTGACAAGAAGCAGTACAAGAGCTAGTTTAAAGAAGTTGATAATACTTACTGGCAAAATTAGGTTTTACTTTGGGCTTTACTTTGATGAACAAAGTTTTTTGTACTTATTAAGTGTGTATTAATGTTTTCTTGAAGTATTGTCTTTGAATGTGAAATATACAGTGACAATATTTTGTGACATCAAAAATGCTATTGAAATGAAAAGCCCAAAAAATTAATTAACTGGACGGCTGTAATACATACATCATTTACTATATGAAAACAAAGAATGATGATACAGGGTTACTTCTGCCAAACAAGACCCATACAAACTTTAGATTTAATAGGAGCAGTTTCAGAAACTCAGTTATTGTGCAATTCTTATGTCTTGGTTTTGTACCATGAACATTCACCCAACATTCCCTCAAAAGAAAATACCTTCTTTATGTCTTATATTTGACAGCATTCTCTTTCTACATCACAAATCATTCAAATGTAACCAGAAACTGGTAGGTGAAGCCGGCTAATATTGGTAAACCTGGCAAGTGTCCAATGGAATCTTGTCTTATAGGGAATCAAAATACCCTATAGTCCCAGTCCCTTGAACATTGAAAAGAATGGATTATGTAGCATGGAAATAGTTGGATCCATTATGGTCAAGCTGAAGTTTAGTGGATAGAAGGATGTGTTAGCTTAGCGATATGGTGGAATTAGTAACAGAAAATCATCTGGTATGCAGACTTTTCTAGCTTTTCCAAGTTTGAAAATGTTATCAATGGGTAGACTTTGTTATTACTTTGTGATTACAAGTGATAAGTCCTTTGGGCATTGTTGGAATTGGATCCTATGTTCTCTACAGAGAAGGAAATTTTCCATTGTCTCTGTTGTATTATTAAAAGGTAACATTGTCATTAGGTAGAAAGTTCTTTAATACAGCAACCTAGTTTTACTGTTTAGATACTCATCACTTTCAATTAAAATTTTCACAGCATTCCATCATGTAGAATAGCTCTGACAATAATCCATCGGTTGACTTTATGAGTCTAATAACAGACCGCATTGTGAGTCTCTCTGGGAATATTATTGCATATTAAACTACTGTTTACCGGGATTTTAAATTTAAATTAAAAATATAAATCTAAAGGTTTGGAAGCTGTGTAAAACAACATGCAATTGTCATTTAAAAACTAAACAGAATAGGAACAAACACTTATTTATTGCCAATTGGAGTGCCTAATTTCCTTTGTTATATGAGGAGTGCAATCGCTAAACTTTTTGTAAAAATTATGGTGCTTATTACAAAAAATAATGAACTATCAATTTAAAAGCATCTAGTATTACCACTGAAATATGAACTTGTTGTCTTGCACTTCTCTTTCCACTAAAGTTTGGATTGATAAAGAATAACAAGTACAAGGAACATTAACAAAGAACATGTTGATAACAGGAAAGAACAGACAGACAAGCTCATCAGTTTGCTGCCTCTCCTTCACTCTCCAGTGAAGGCTGAAGACCTAACAGAGCTGCTATAGAGACACATTATGCCTCTGGGGTGACTGCAGGACTGTGTTAATCTTCAGAATTAATGGACAGAATAACAAATCCTTGGTAAACAGCTTTAAAGCAAAATGGTCAATATGTCAGGCAACATGCATTTTCAGAATCAGAGGTCTGTAAAATGCTTCCTTTGGGCTAAGATCACACTCGGAACGAGGTTGCAGTGGGTTTCCCTGCTTCCTTATGCCAGGGAACTGCTGCCTCTCGGGAGAGCTGCATACCGCTTCCCCTAGCGGCAGCTCCATAGGGATTGAAAAGGGGTGGCCACCAGCTGTAAAATGTGCAGTCTACGTCTTTAAGTGACTGAGAGGATCGCTCAATGTCGAGGCTGGTCTGAACCTGCCTTTATATAAGACTCAGGACTGAAATTTTCATTTGGTGTGGATACAAGTGGGTTAATCTCCCCTTAAAATTGGTGGGTACTGTGGCTGGGAAATGGTTTCTGCTCCATTTAGGAGCACATAATTCTTTTATGAATGATGTGCTGTGTATGAGAACAGTTACTGTATTATTCTTCACTTTGATTATGTTTTTTCCACCTCCTTAAGGGTGACAAAGAAGCTGAAATGGGGTTGCCATTCTCTCCACTTTGTGACCGCAAGTCCACATTGGTAGCTCAGTCTCAAATAGGTATGTTGTATTTTTCTTTATAATATAGTAGGACATTCTAAGCTTAAAGGAGATGATAAGAACAAAAATGTCCTTGATCATTTACAAAGTCAGCAAAGGTCATTTTATGATTTCCGGCTTAACAGCCCATCAGTTGTCATTTGTTTTTTTTTTGTATTTTTTGCAGGCTTTATTGAGTTCATTGTTGACCCAACATTTTCAGTGCTGACCGATGTGGCTGAAAAGATTGTTCTTCCATTAGTGGAAGAAGGCAGTAAAAAGCCAGCTGCTCCTGTCAACCAATCCAGGTGTGTTCACTTGTTACTTTTTAAAAAAATGTAATTTAACTGTATTCATGCTTGTGATAAAAAAAGATCTCTGATGAGAACATTGGGTCTGCATCAGTAAAAATGTTACCTTTGCCGTATGATTTCAAGAGGACTTCCACACATGTGACTATGCCTAGGCACACTCTCTACTTTTAGTCTCGCAAATACTTGACATAAAAAAACATATCCCGCAAATCTCTGCCTCTTATTATTGGATTATGTTGATGGTATCATCAGGGCATTAAAACTAAGGATGAACTGTCCAGCAATACACTTTATGACCAAACATTTGTGACCATCAAAACCTTAGCAGCCACCTTTAAGGCCATCTATATGTAAAAATCCTTCCAAAGTTTTTAGTATAAATTTTTCCGGTGCAGGGTGCTAAAATGTGTTTTATATTTATGATGTGATAACAATATTTATGATGTTATTATTTTTCAACACTGCAAAAAATGATAAGAATGCAATTTTGCATGTGTTTGTCTAAATGTTTAGCACATGTATGCACTGCATATTGGTAAGTTTTTGATTCCCTGGCTGCATTTTACTTTTTTCTGTTTTTTTCATATTAAGAAAAAAAGGAAATTATTAACATGAAATTTGAAGAGATATACTAAAAGGTCAAACATGATGATGTAGCCCCTACAGTTCATGTAATCAGTGATTATGCTTACAAAGTCATAGTGACATTTTTTACCACAATTTTCCAGAAAATAGATGTGATGTATAAATTAGCTTCAGCTCCTGTGGCATAAAGGTAAACATGACCAATACTATCATTGACATCTAGAAGAACTGTGACAAATCTTAAGTTACACATCTTGAATAAACATAGAGAGAAGGCGTTCTTTGAGTAGGCATAATTTGTCAATAGCTCTGGTGTTGTGGATAGCAGGTCTTGCTATTGCACACAAAAACTCTCTGAACACAAGACACCGAAAGAGATCAAAAAATTTAAATGTCTGTTAAATAAAAACTGTTTAATACTTTGTTATATTTTTTGAATATAGCTATAAGTGGTATGTGCAGAGTGGAGCTGCAGTTACATAATAAAGATTGATCCAAGGTATTCACTCAAAGCAATGATATGATTTGCATTTTTGGTGTTTTGCTACGTTTGAGCTCAGCTGAGGGAATGCTGGGGGCAGGATGGCACATGGTGAGCCACTTTCAATAACAATTTAAAGAACCACTTGTTCCACTAGCAACAATTGTATAGATTTAATTCATGTGATTATATACTCAAATTCATTTTTTGTGATTTAACATTCTATTATTTATACATAAGGTCAGATGAATGGTTATCAAAAATTATCAAAATACAATATTTTTTATGATATCAAAATTTGACCAAATCTTTGTGTTTATTTCTGCAGCTCTCAGTGGAGACAACCATCGCTAGATGAACAGTCAGAACTGGGTGACATTAATGCTGACCTGAACAGCTTCCGATCGACATGGACCAAATATATCCAAGAGAATAAGCAGAAGTGGAAAGAGAGAGCAGCAAGTGGTAGGAATACATTTTATAATGTGAAGGGTAGAAGTAGTGTGGAGCGTAGGCATTACATAAGGTGCATGAAACAGGCTGCAAATTGGGGTTATAGTAAGATAGGATTAAGATGTATTGTGGGCAAGTAGATGCAGTGTAATGGGTAGAGTGCAGTGAAATGAAATAGTGGTGGAGTAGTTTGCAGTGACATGAGGCACAAGACAGGAAATTGAATTATTGCAAAGGGATAGAAAAGATTATTATTATTACACAGTATTAATAAATCACTGACATGTTACGCAGCACTCAGTCCATAGTCATGTCACTAGCTGTCCCTCAAGGGTGCTCACAATCTAATGTCCCTACCATAGTCATTTGTCTTTTATTATAGTCTAAGGTCAATCTTGGGGGAAAGCCAATCAACCCAACCACATGTTTTTGGAATGTCGGAGGAAACCCACATGAACACAGGGAGAACCTGCACTCCAAACAGATAGAGTCCTGGCTGAGAATTGAACCTGGGATCTAGTGCTGCAAAAGGCCAGCGTGCTAACCTCTGAGCCACTGAGCTGCCCGATGTAATAAAATTGAAAATATCCAAATAAATAGAGAATTTTCAGTGGAATGAACCTGGAGTGTGATATGGTAAATGCAGTGAGATGGCCTAGGTGTAATAAAATTGGATGAACTGTATTATTCAGCATGTCCCAGCAAGACTACAAAAAGAAAATGCATGTAATTACCTATAGTACCAGATATTAACTACTATTTTCAAACTTTTGAGTGAATCCAGCTTTATGTGCCTTCCAATGTTCTGAATCCAGCCTGTCTGGCCATTTTATGTGGCCCTCGGGTGACTGTGCCATATTCAAGCGCCTGACATTTGCAGGCAGGAGGACCCAGTCCCAGAAAGCTAGGTGGAAGCAGGGCAGTCCACACAAGTGCCTGGCCACGTTTCAGGCAGGAGGACCCCGTTCTAGAAAGCTATAGAAAGCTAGGTAGAAGCAGAGCGGCCAACACAAGTGCCTGACCAGGCTTCAGGCAGAAGGACCCTGGTTGCTTCACCCTGCCAAGACCCATCACTAAGCACGACTGGGCCAGAGTCCCGACCTTGCTGCCAGTAGTATTCAGCTGCTGCTCCAGGTATGGAGTCTCTGTGGGAAGCTACATTAGCAATGTGTCCAGACTCAGAGACACAGGCCTCCACCTCAGCACAGTCAGTGGCTCCCCACACATAGACAGGCCAAGACAGGTCAGGATAGGTCAGGTACACCGACCTCAGAAAAACTGCTAAGAACAAAAAAGCAATCACTCCTAAAATGTCCAACAAGAGAAAAAATGATGCAGAATGGAGAAATTTAATGAAAGTTGGAAAGCGAAAATATGTTCTTGCTTCACAAAGACAAACATATTCTTATTTTCAGATTATAATTAATGCACGAGGATGGTGTGTGATATGGTGTCTCAGGGTGAGGAAGGATCTTTACTTCTACTAAGACTATGTATCTCAATAAAATTTTGGTCCGCAACTTAGCCTGTGTTTTAGATTTCGGCCTCTTATGTGATTTGAGTTTGACACCCCTGCTCTATTTAATAATACTTTTTTTTTTTAGGAATCACGAACCAAACATCTGTGGATGAACTTTCACCCTGTGAGGAAGAGCATACCACAGAGGAAAATGGTAACCTGGACTAGTGCACAGTTTCCATGGAGACCAGGTAGGGAGGTGCACAGAGAGACAAGTCAGGTCAGAATAGAGAGGTCACACCAGATAAGGCTATCGATATATAAACATGGATGCTCTGATCATATGAGCAAGCAGGTTTATTAACTGATCAAGCAAACCTTTTGTGGTGAGAGCTTTAGAAACGCAATAGGCTTATTTATGGCCAACCAAGGATTTAAAAGTACAGACCCTTTGTCCAAGCTTTGTTGCACTCCAACCAGAATTCATACACTAGTCATATCTTCTTTAAACAAACAAAACAACGGACACAAATAAATATACATAGGTAAATTGTATATATGTAAACTATCATACCTGCCAAAGCATTTGTCATTTTGTTCTCTCGGTATTGTTATCCTGACATTCCTGCCTTGCAGCAATGCCATACCATACTGAATAGGGCATTAATTAGTGCTATATTTTTTATAGAAAGCCTGCATTATGTTGTTACTGGAAAACTTGTACAGTACCATAAAATGCAATATAACCTTAGACTTACTGTATGTATACATTAAACACAGTCTTTCAGGATCGCCTTTCGTGAAAATCTAGAATGTGTCCCCCAGTGTCACTGAGGAAGTTGTCAGCAATCCATTGTGTTGAATTACTAAAGACCATCCAGGGATTGTATTAGAAGTAAGATAAACGCTCAGGGCAATGCAAAGCTCAAAACATACATTAGCCAATGAATACCAATACCACCAATTTAAGTACCCTGCCTGACTTTGCAATGTATATCTATTTAGCAGAGATATATTGGTGTTTGTAGAATAGTAACAATTATAGAGTATTTATGTATAACTGGATTGGATGTTGACGTCCCCCTTATTTGTGAACTAACACCTATCCAGCAAGGCTAACCCGCATCATCTCGCTCCCCTATCCCTAAATGCTCCCACTCCTGTAACTTTAGTACCTCTTTCACTTTTTTAACTAATTGCTTCCACTATGTGTCCAGAGTTCATTTTCCTTCCTGGTTTGTTTATCTTGTTTGTTAGCCTGTTCTCTGACCACCCTGTCACCCACATTATATCTGTACTCCACATTTCTATATCATTTCTTTAATGTTCACAACCCCTGTATTCCAGAGGCTTCCACCACGGTCATCCATACATGTCCCTCCTGCCACAGCTTTTCCAGCACCCAATTTAAGCACAAACAAACTTATGTTTGCACAGTGAACACATTTACCAACTTAACTACAGTGAGAGCTACATGTAACAACAAGTAGAACCTTATTAGATATAGAAAGTGGATGCTTAGCCTTCCTCAAAGGTGCACTCTCACAACTCTCACAAGTTTTTTGCATCAGAATTTTAAGGATAAAGACACTGGGCCTGCCTGATTTATTAAAGCTCTCCAAGGCTGGAGAGAATACACTTTCATCAGTGAAGCTGGATTACCAGCAAACCTGGAAGGACTCTGGTCCAGGGTAGCAATGTGCCAGCGTGGCAATGGAACTAAAGGTCCATCAGTCCTTAGAGTTTGAACCAGAAAAACAAACATTGGGATTGTCTCAGGAAAGAGTTTCAGAGAGGAAGCCTTGATGTGATGACTACCAAGGGTGTGCAAGTATTGAGGACAACTGAAAAAAAAACGAGAGGAAGGTTACTGTGGGGAAAAGTTGTCAAAAATAGTGCTAGATCAAGTGTGGGGAATAACCCCCTGAGATCTAGACAGAGGAATTAAGGGGCAAGTGTTTTCTGCAGAACTGAATGCCATGGCAGAGCTGGGGTGTACATGTGCAGGGGGGAACACGGAGGAGCAATATTGATGTTGGTGGGAGGGCAATATTTGGAGTAAGGGATGTGAAAAAAGAGTAAAAGGGGTGCCATGAAATATTTGGTTGTGATAACGGAACCCAATAAGGAGAGGTCATTAGCAAGGTTATAGGGTAGGTGGGTAAAGCAATATCAAAGGAGTTAAGGGGCACCAGTCATAATACTCTGCACCCATGACCCAGAACCTACCACATCCTCCTATTTGCACTGCTATCCTGCTCCACTGTGGGACATGGCAGCCTAAGCTTCTTCCCACTAATATTCTCTATCTGGGTGGCATCACAGATTTAGCTTGCTCTTCACCAGTAACCTTGTTATCCAGTTTTGCACTTTGCATGCTACCAATTGTCATCCTCCCACCGTGTGAGCTATCACCCCTCAGATCCCTGCAAAGGCTGATCCCTAAGATCTAACTCCCTTTACCCAATATCCCTGCTCCTTTTTCTTTAGTACTTATCACTACCATATCACATGGCATCCCCTTGACTGCACCCAAACTAGGACCCCTCCTTTCATGCTGTAGCACTCAGTCCAACCACAACTGATTCCCAGTTCATGCACACTAACAACAAAGATAAAGACAAAGACACCGTGGCAGGGGAACAAAAAATTTATAGGGTGTTAGTGGTGAATCAGGTCTAGAAGTTTAGACCAAACATTAGACTTGATTCTGTGGACAGCATGGCATAAACAAATAAAACTGTGGCATAGATTAAAGTTTATGAACTTACATTACACATCAGATGCATTGCCCACTTCATAAGAACTGCTTGTGAAACATGCCAAAAATTAAAGTTTTACTATAAAAAACTAGGCACTTTAACCATAATTGTTGTAAAACCTACAATGGTTTTTATTCACAACATCGTCTTTTTGCATTAAATAAATAAAAATGGAAAGGGAATTAACATTTGAACTTATGACCTTTCATTTGCAGAACTTACCCACTGCACCACAGCTACTACTGATGATGAAAGTATGCAAGAGAATTTTTTTAAATCTGGTTGCTGGAGTTCAAAAAGGGAAACAAACGTGGGACTAGCTGCCATAACCTGTGAATATCAGCACATTTTTACATTTGTATTTATTCATTGTCCACAAATGAACTAAAGGACAATAAAAGACTTGAATTAACGATAATTTATTTATTTTTTTTTTTTTTGTTTTTTTGTACAGAACAGTTGGGTTTCTTCTGAATAATGCATTTTACAGTAGTGACATATTGTTATAAGCCTTTTATTAAAATATGTCAGACTGTAAAGTAAATATAGTCACAAACCTTTATACCACCAGCTTAGAAAAGAATTCCCCTAAACCTCCCAGTATACATCCTATAGCTAGGAAACATGCCACCTGTGGACATTGCTTTGTAAATACTGTTGTATGTTATTTTATAGTTACATGCATCTCTCTCTTTATTTACCAGGCACTTCTCCATCTGCATAGAGGTCCAGATCCCCTCCCTGCAGTACAGAAGGACTAGGGCACAGGGAATAAAGAGATTGGATCTAAAGTCGCAGGTCACTTGGCACGCACAGAACATCTTGCATTCAGGGAACTTGACTCTCTTCAGAATCCCTTGTCTGTGACACTGTGTGGACTGACCCACAAATCATTGCACAGCTCTTTCTTTCTGTCCACCTGTCTCTGCTTTGTGGGTCTGCCTCTTTTGTGGATCATTAGGATACCATCATATGGAACTGCCTTTTACTCTGTTTAGCCTGTAAAACAGAGCAGTTTTTTTCTTTTGTGTGTCTCCTAGATTAGGACACTTTTCAATTTATTTTTTGCTGTACACAGTCACCCACATATATTCATCTACATTTCATATTGTTTGTCTCCCATAGCTCTATCAAGGCTCTGCATGATTTAGTTCTTGTTTTTCAGAGTGATGCAAAAAAACACTTCACTTATGCACAGTGACAAGAAGTACAGGATATAGAACTCTGGCTCTTCACCTCAACTTAAGAAGGACACAAGAACTGGCTCGAACTACAGTAAATGTCATTTTGTAACTTATAAAAATGCAATATAATAAAACATTGAACAATATTCACCAAAAAGAAACGTTACAAACAGACGGATGCATCCAGGATTCTGTTCAGAGCAGTGGTCCTTAAATCAACTCTAAGGTTCCACTGATATTTTTGTATGGGGTACACTGCAATGACATCTGGAATCCACCAATACCTAATGGTTTGAAAGTTACGGATTCTGAGCCACTTAGAAGAATAAGGAGGTTGGACCTGTTCAGAAGACTCATGGGACCATCCCTTCCACTTCATTACAATGTAGTTATTCTGAAAGGGACCAAAGCATGTTAGTACTTATAGTAGTTTAATTAGGCGAATGCAAAGTTTTGGAATTTTTAACTTAGTATTGCAACATTTCCACCTAGCACATTGTTAATAGACTGTTGCTTGTAAAACATTGCTACACAAATGTTCTTTTCAGATAATTTAGATTTGCAGAACCTAATCCTGTTTCTTCCTTTAAGCCCAGCCAAGCAGGAGGATGTCAAATATCTTCTGCAAACATCAGCAATGCTTTGCAAACTAACCTCTTCTTTCTAATTGTTTGCAAAGCATTGTTCAGTTGAAAATTCCACAAAACAAATTTTCAAGCCAAGCACCTGTAGATCATTGTATGTTATTCATTCCCTGTGGTGGATTAACAAAATTTTTCTTGTCTGTCTTGTCCTGTCTCTGTCTGGGTTTTAGTGTTGTGTTTCTGTGCCTTGTTTTGAAGTGTGCTGTACAAAGCCTATCTCAAATGATTGCGTGTTCATCATTTTTTCCAGTACCTTAGTAGAGATACAAAAAAAAGTTGTTTTTGGTGTGGTTTAAACTATGCTCACTGGTTGGAGATTACCAATCCATTCTTCTTTTCAACAAATAATTTTCTATTAAAATTTGAGTTCATACTTAGTCATTACATCTCAGGTTAAAGATTTTCAGGGAGCTGCATTGCCATTTTCTGTTTTCCAGACAATGGGCTTTGAAAGGGATTGGATGGTCTAAGTTATGTTTGTTTTATCCTACATCAAAAATATTAAAATATATGAAGGTCATGGAATGAAAAGTCACTTACCCTACACTAATTTAATTATGGATCCTGGTCTGTTTTTTAGCAGCCTATATTATATTTAGACCTTTCTTTTGTAATTGCTTATAAGATAGACCTGATTTTACAATAAGGAAATCAGCTTGACATTTAAACCTGTTTAACCATATGTGGAAACTGTAAAAGATTGACACGAAGAATTAAAATAAATTATGTACAGTAAATGCAGGGAAAGATTTTGAACACGTTCATAAGTACTGTAGTAGCAGGCTATGTTAGTGCTTTGCTTCTCAGCGGAGTGAACCATCTAGTCCAGTGCTAAAACACTACATAATGATAATGCTAACCTGAAACATCCAAGTACCACTAGAGAAGTGGTTGTCAGGTTTCCTGGTATTGGAAGAAAAGACCCCCTCATCTGTAGCCCCTAAGACCATATAAAAGCCAAACATAGTGTTCAATATATGTAATGCTGGAGAAGACTGTTAGAAACAGCATAGAAAGGAAATGAAGACTTTGGGCATTACACTGGTATGGTTGTAGACTGGATGCAGTTTCATTAAACTGGTAGAGATCACTAACATTGAAACTCTTAACACATTAATGTTCCCATTACTGTCAGTACGTTTCCAAGGGCCATGCAGCAAGAACCAAAGGGCTACAGAATGGACACCAGGGTGCTAGCAAATTGTAGCTAACTGGGTGTTGAAAAACTTCATAGATTTGTGATAGCTCACAATTACAGTAGTTGAGTTAAGCAGTTGTGAATATAAATTAACAGACTGAAATATTTTCGCAGTACCAATAAAATGACACTAGAAATCCAAATAGAAGGAGAAAGAAAGACAATTCAGCAATGGACACTTTTAAATTGTCACATGAATTGTTGTATTAAATATTTCGGGGAGGGTTGAACCTTTTACATGTTGTAGTTGTAACCAACTGAATAGCTAAACATATTGCAAAATAGAAACCACAACATTAGTGGGAAGTAACATTTTATGGACGGTACAAATCACTTAAACATTTAAAAGTGTGAAAATTGTGTGAAAACACACAAAAATGTGTTTTTCTTGTGAAGTGTGCAATTTGATCACCTGGAACTGGAGAACCTGGAGATCCCTGTGTAAAGAACCCTAACAAACTCAGTACAGCCATAACAGTCTAAAGATGTGTTTGTAAGCCAATGTGCCCTTGTTTCTCATCTGATTGTATTCTCTGTTTATTACTGCAGAACATCCAATAGAGGGTACAGAGAACATTGGGTGCTCTGTATATACACAGAACTCAATATCCATTGACATAAATATTGTAAAATAGAAGGATCTGTCTGGTGAGATTGATAATAGTTGGGACCTCTGGCCATTTTGCTGAAAACAATTAGTTTGCAGTGGTATTTGAAAATTGAGACTAAAGAACAAACAGAATTGTTTTTCTTCCAAGATATCTTCTGTAGACAAAACAAATCACTCCTCCAAGTGAGCGAGACAAGAAGAGGTAAATGTGTCTGAAGTCCAAATTAGAGAGCCACCTTGGGTAACAACCATGGTGGCCAAAGTGTGGTATTCACAGGAAGCCATGAAAAAGTTTATTTAAATTTCCCTTGGTTTTGATACAATTTACATGCAGCTTGACACTGCCATTGTGAGAAGAACTACGCTTAAATGGCAGTTATTATGAATTGTCAATATACTTTACTATAATAGTTCAGGTTTATGCCTTTATTTTAACACAATGAAGGGACCACTTTAACACTGTTTTTAAAATATATTTTATTATTATTTTTACCAAAACAAAAGCGTGAGTTCTAAGGAAAAATAAAGAAATCAAAGGGCCATCTTGACAAGGTCACTGAGTTGCTCCAAAACTCCACAAATATAATATGGAATTTTATGTTGCAGCTGCAGCCATTTACCATTTTACCTCTATTATTTGTACTTCCCTTGCTGTTGTACGCAAAAGCACTTTAAAACACTAATAAAGTTATGGAAATTCTTACTGCCCATTATATTTTTCTAATTTATTATTTACTATGGTGAAATTGAGGCCTTCGCTTTTACAGGAGGTACCTTATCTATACAACTTTATGTCATCATTCCAACTAAAAAAAATGAATTCTGGCAGTAAAATACTGTTTCATACAATGCAACTTTGCTTTTGGGTTCCCATTAGCTGAATTCACCATGGCAATAAGGCCCCTATTTTTTTATCCCACAAACTTATTTGTCCTGCTAAGATGATTCCCTGTATCTGTTCCAGCTTTGGCAGGTAAATATGGAAAATACAATATATAATACAATATAAAATATATATTTGTAGTTTTCAGTGATAGATATTTTTCTGGTAGTAAAGAGCACTTTAGAATGGAAACTTTCTCATCTGTTTTACAGATTGTTTAGTTTGCCTTGTATTATAACTTTGTCCTTTCTGTGCTCACACAATATGTGTAAATCAATACATCAATTATGGAACAAATATTTTATATAGTGATTATGCCTTCTTTTGTTCTTGTCATTTATACCTGGTTGCTTTGTCTTTATGTCTTCATTTGTTTTACTGGTATATTTAAAATATAACATTCAATCTGGATACTTACAGAATTACAGAATATGCAGTGCTGTTGAAACTTGAAAGGAATGTTGTGGTTTTTCAACTGTTGTTAAGTACTGCAGACAGACATGCAGCTTGTGCAACTTTTACTGCTGTACAGGACCCAAATAAGACAAGGGGTATAAAATGGGAGCAGTGTGGGGGTTAGGAGGAAAGCAATGGTCAGGATATGGGGATGACCTCACTAAAGAGGCCCTCTATCAGTCTGCCTAATTGTTTATGTAATAAATCATGACACTTCTCTGTCCAGATGGCACCATGCAGAATACTATTACATGATAGAAAAAATATGGGGTTGAAGCCAAGTATTTGCTGTACCTTTTTATGTCATCTGATAGGTGGTCATTTTAGGATATGTTGCTCCCAACAGTCGGAAAACTACAAACTAATAAGGGCTTAAGTACACCTGCATTTCTATGTGAATTATAATGCATTTTCTTCCTACAATTTAATGGGACCTAAAATTAGAGAATATTTACAAAATTAATTACAAAAACCTCTGACATTTCATGGAATATCCCTTCCTGCAAAGATACTAAAACTCAATACAGAATTAGTGCTCTTTCCATTATGCTGGTTTTATGTCTTTACTATTGAGTTACATAAGCATTTTTCTAAGTACTTATACTTATCCTAATGATGTGCAAAATCTCAGATGGTAGAAGACATTGGTGGGGATAGTTTTAGGATGCAAAAGAAAAATGAAGAACAAAAATGCCTCTTTTATAAGGTATATTTGAAAGGTGAAAGAATAACTTGCTGTTACTAACTACCGGTACATGATCAGTGTTGTAGTCTGTGTGTGACTATGTGAGTGCCCTTCCTTTGCTTGAGCTCCACTAAATACAAAGAGAGCACTGCAATTCATCAAAAAAAGAAAGAGCTCATCAAAGGCCTGTGTACTGAGCTCTAATACAACCATACATCTATAAGATCCTATTAAATATGGAATGTTTATATAAAAGAAAATGCAGGGGGTATTTTGTTTGTCTTCCTTATCTTCTTTAGTGATTAGAACACACACCATGAGTGTAAGCCATCAAGTATATTTTTTACCAAACAGCACATTTGAAACAAAAATATTAAACCAGAGCATCTGTCCAGTGACCTCGTGTCAAATGACCCCATGGGTGCATAACATTAAATGGTTAATTGGTTGAATAAGATGCATTAGATTTGTGATGCAAAACAAACCTGATTGCTTGTTTTTTTAATCTGTATGCTATTACTTTCCTTGTTGCTTTTTAAAGATTTGTTGAGTACTTTACAACAATATAAGTGATATTATGTATGGATTTCAAAAGGGCATCACTACCTGTTCTTTTGGTGGTGAAGCTCCATGTATAGGACATACGCATTTCAGCAAACCAAGTTAAGTTATTAGGATCAAGAGTTTACTTAGGGTTTTATCTTCTATTTTTAGCTGTACATTTAAAGTAAATTAATAATACTTATGAATGAGTGCAAGTTACTTTTTGCAATGAGTGCAAAAAGTACAATTTTAAAAATGGTTGTCAATACTGATTCATCTTTGGGTTTGATTTTTTTTATTAACTGGGTTGAAGAACATGGCCCTCTCTGAGTACAAATGTATTTTAATTTTACTTCTCATAAGGGGGCACCAATCTCCACTTTTGAAAATGCTAGTTACCTGGCTGGCATGATGACTGATACTTTCAGAGTCACAGATATAAAAGTCATAGGTATTCAAGTAGGACAATGTAACGAACTTTAGAGCAAAAAGGAAAATCAAATGTCTACAAGCTTCTAAAGTTTAAATAAACATAATTTGCACAGAATAAACAAGAAGAAAATTGAAGAAAAGAACTTGCTATTCTTGGCCCATGATTTCTTACTCAGGATGCTTGCACTAGTCCACATTTTCCCTGTGCAAAATGGGTAGCACAAAATCCTGAATCCTTTCAGTTTGCCCATTGGTGTGCTCACTGATATCATGCATGCAGGAATAGGTATCAGCAGCATTAGTGGTCATGTAACCACAACACTACCAGCTGTTTAATAGACTAGTAGTGTGGATTATTCCAAACTTGGCCCAAATATGTAACGCATAACTACTTCTTTATTCAGTGTGCTAAAACCCAGCTAGGACAACTGCCCCAGCTCTCATTCCGTACAGTGCAACATTCCTGATGTGCATAGCTCTATGTCAGTGACTCAGAGAATAAAACCTGTCAACAACCAGGCAACAAGTAACTTAACATAGGCTGCCTCCCGATTCCGTTTTATGACATGTTTGCTTTAAAACCTCAAGGGAGATTTGTAAATATATTGCTTCCGGTATACCTGTGTGGTACACAGTTTGTATTTATTTCAGATTCTTTTTGTAACACTCCAATGCTATGCTTATTGGCAGTGCAAATATTTTCATCAAGAAAAAGCTAGTGTGAATGAGGTGTAAACCAGCTTAAAGTGTTTCTCTTTGGGTTTTGGCATTAGAGTTCTACTGGTGAGATGATGCGAGTACCTGTCTTTACTTCTTCACAACACTCCAGTTTAGGGTGCTTTTTTGATGGAAACAGTAACTAGAGGTCTTGTTCTTTGTGCTGCCGTTCCATTTCCCTTACCTTCATGCTGACTACAGTTTGTAAACCCCTCCTTTCCATGTAATATGGAAGTGAAAACAGGAAGGGTTGGACCACCCCACATAATAAATCTGACTGCTGTTTCAATAAAGCACCCCAGGTTTTCAGGCAGCAGACTATTTCTCATCAGTTGTTACTAATGACCAGACAAGGTAATGCTTTAAAGTTGAAATTCAGACAGAAAACCATGCAGTTATGTCCACATCATTGCATATATTTTTTACTCACAACCAGTAGAAAGTTTTCAACATGAACTTATCACTTGGCAGTTTGGATGATTCTATGGAATGGAATTAAAAAAAGCCTTTTTTTACCAAAATATTTTTTTCTTTAAAGCATTGGTGAATTGTCAGGAAGTGTAGTAACATTGTAATAAATTACCTGCACTTGTCTCCATGTCCTGTAGAATATAATGTGTCTTGTATGTACTCTTGAACGCATACAGGAAAAGATAATAATGTCATTGCCATTTTTGAAAATAATGAAATAATGGTTCCTAAATATAAGAACAAGTCTATTAATTTCCATAACCTGATAGATTATCTTAACCCTTATACGTAAATTTGGAAATTTGGTCAAAATTTTGTTACTGTGAAAAAGAGAAAAAAATTACTTGATTACTGTTCAATGAACATTGGTATTATTGGTACATAAATATATATATATATATATATATATATACAGAAGTGTAAATGTGCTCACACAAGTTAAATCTTTAAAATGTATTTAGCAAGATCAGGCAACAGTTACTGTATATACTTTATGTGCATAAGGAATAATCAGTTCTTCTCTTTGGCCATTGATGTTGAGAAAAATAATTACCAACAATACTCCAAAGAATATGAAGATCTAAAACTCATATATATATATATATATATATATATATATATATATTGTAAAATAGCTACAACTTGTGTGAGAGCCATGCAACTATTTATTAAGTAAACACACTTCTAAACAAATGCAGATGTATCCATAGGGTAGATGTCCCATTTTAGCTGGAATCAAAACTTGTATTGGTTCTGGTTATAGTAGCTTTCTTTTCCCCGATAATCTCTAACTAACATAGATACCCATCCAGGAATCCATGAATCCAGAGTGAGAGCTGGGCTGTAAACTATAAGAGATCAGCTTGGCAAACTGGTCTGATGTTTTAGGGGCCCCTTAGTTTTAGCCAGGACTGTTGGACAACTACTCAAAACAGTAAGTGTACCATTACAGCAGAATATGAATACTGGTATATAAAACCAATGACCAAGAGAATAAATGTCTATGTGCATGAGTCATTTGTGGATTCAGTTATGTACACAAGTTTATTTTCTTTCTTGACGTTGACTGAAAACTTTTGCACTGCTATAACTGATGCAAAAAACACCCCACAAAACATTGTCCGTTTTAAACTATGCGCATGTAAAATAATAAAAAGGGGGAAATGACCTCTTAGAATGTACATCTGTCTTTAATTCCTATAATAATAAGATTAATAAAGCATCTCTCGAAAAGAACTTGGATTGTGTGCTTCCATGATGTTTGTTATCTAAATGTTACATGCAGACATTCATATTATATACTTTTAATATATTTAAGATGACTCTGAGAAATCCAGTCTCCCGTTATCCTGTATTATTTTTTGTTAGTAAATGCAAACCTGGCTGCTAGGAATCAATCTTAAGAAGTTTGGATTATTTTAGTAACACAGTATAGTTGGTTCTCCCTTGTTTTCCTTAACTGTGGTATATGGTTTAACTGTGAAAACCATATATGTTCAATTAAGGCTCTATTTACAAAACAGGGAATCTGACATTCCCTCAAATATTCCCTGGTGGGAATCAGTTGCTACTATTGAAACACATGGACCTGGAAGATTTCCACAAGAGAATTTCGGTGGAAATGTCTGATTTTCTGTTTTACTAATTCATTAGAGTCCTTAGTGTTTATGTAAGTTTCCTCAAACTGCTCTTTATTGTAATATGATAACATCACCCAGCCTAAATATTCTAGGCAGAAGACAGCAATATAATTTTGTGTTCAGAAATTTATATACTTTCCCTCCCAACAAATAGTAAAATAGGACAGAATACTTGATTACAGATACTAGAACATTAGATTTACAGCATTGGACAGACATAGGTATAAATATAGGGGAAGAAACGGAGCAACTACCTAGACATAAAAGACACACAAAAGGTTTACATATGATCCTACTTATACATTATACTAAAAGAGATTACTTCTTTCTGACACCAGGAAAAGATTGGTTGATCCTCTATCAGAGGAAAGATGTTCCCAACAGGACCACCAAAAATGATACCCTAATAGACATATTAGTCGTATCCAAAGAGAGAAAAAGGAAAAACTGAAGTTCATCTATAATATTCATTCTAGGGTCAAGTATAGGGGTTCTCCTTTGGGGGGAATACGCAGCAACAAAAAGACATTTATATGATTAAAACTGCCTAGCACTGGGGATCCAGATTCCTATGGGTCAGGAGACATAACTGTGTCTAGCTGTTTCCCCATCCGGAAACAATGGATGTGGTTTGCATTAGATGGATGTCCCTTGTATAGTCTCCTCCTTTCCTCCTCTTTTGAACCGCCGTCCTCCTCCTTTGACTCCAATGTTCTGCCCCTGAGATAATGTCACATTTATTTTTTTCTTTATTATTTTCTTTATTATTTTTCTTTCGTTTACATTTACATTGAGAATCACATTGTGAAAAACTATGGAAGGGGGAACATAGGGGTAAATAAATAAAAATGAAAGAGCAAAACAACAGTTGCAACTATAAATCTAAAATAATTTTCTACATCAACATTACAAATAAGCATACAGCATAGAAGAGAATAAAGTACTGTTAAATTAAGTGGAGCGGCAGACACTTCTCTTTTAAAAATAAAAGGATCTCCCCTCGAGGTGACTTTCATTCCATATGAATTGAAAACGGGGGGGGGGGGGGTAGAACTCTCTGTGTAGATAGAACAGGGACAAATGAAAATATTCAAGTAGAGGTGAGCACTAATAGGCAAGACCCCTAGGAAAAGAAAGGGGAGCCTGGGGGAGGGGGAGAAGGAAAGGGGGGAAGAAGAAAACATTTGCCATATGCCACTCCAAGAAAAAAAGAATCATAGAAATAAACGGGAAAAAAATCAGGTAAGATAACTCTGGAAACAAGAAGACCCTTAAAAAGTATCCAGGCAGTCCAGATGGAAAGATATTGCACTATTAAGCCACACTTCAAGGGGCAGTGCATACCTCTGCAACATTTAATGTAATTCACATGCAGGTATTCAAAGTAAATTATCTCTATTTATAATTTTCATTGCAATAAAAGGAATCTCTTCTATGAACAATGTTTAGGGCAACCAGCAGTTCTTTCTTGGACTATGCCCATTGTTGGCTCAAATGGATGCCCATGTATGCACTTCTTTTATCGCTTTAAAGCTTTTAATTATTCATTGATAAAAAAAAAAGTTACTGGGAGGGCTTGAGTGTGAATTATTACTTTGTTAAATATTAGATTTTTAGTGGTCCCCTCATCACAGTCTGAGTGCTTATTCTCTTCTTTTTTTCAAATATAAAAAATATCACAGAAATCATTTTGCTACCGAAAGATTGAAATAATTCATTTACTCATAATTGAAAGAAAAAATTGAAATAAATGCAATAGGCAATAAAACTGCCCTATTTATTTACATTTCAATGGGAATCTGAGTCAAAAAAGGAAATTTTAAGTTTAAAATTGGAGAATCAGAAGCTACTAACAGATTGTAAAATGCAAAAGTTTCAGGAATTGCTCAACCAGATAGCTGTTTAAGCTGGTCATATAGCTCCCTCCAGTGTTCATATAGAAGAAAACAAGTCAACTGGAATCTTATATTTTCTTATATAAAGCATGTACTGCGAAAATATAGAAGTTGCCTTTAAAATGTTAGTTGCCTGGCTGTGATGCACTTCCCTGGAACAAACGTGCAAAACAGTTAAACACTGTATTTCTCTCTGTACAATTTTCCAAAGAAGGGAATAAGTCTTTAGGTAAAGGGTGCCATTGCTGACGAAATAAAATGTGCAAATATACATGATCCAGGGTAGTCATCATTATTCTTACCTCAGTATATGTTCAGTCTGACCTGGGACAAGCACGATTTCATCAGGTGGCTGACATATGTGCATGTTTGTTCCTAGTGTGTGACTAACCAATTAGGAAGGGATAAGAATAAGAAGAATAAGAATGTTGGCCTATGGACCTTTAAAATCAAGATAAGAATGTTCTTTAAATTACATAGTAACTCATCTCATTGAGGGATATTTAAGGTTTCAAACAGTCAGTTTGCAGCTGCTAAAAATTAAAAGCCTACTTTTGTGCTGCCCTCCTAAAGTCCTAAAAATTAGGACAGTTAACCTCCTGAGCGGTTCATTTCTGTCCGGTTTTATATGTCTAAAAGCGGTATTTTCATGAAAATTTATTTTACAGTATATTATAATAGTATTAGTATGATAAAATTCTAAACACAAAATCAAGTCAAAATAATACATTAACCACCTGAGCGTTACACTGATGTCTAGATTTCTGTACCAAAAGCGTTACAGGTTTTCATGAAATTTTTTTAAAATTGTAGACCTGTAACTTACAGAAATATGTCCGAATAGGGGTCTAGTAGATATAATGAATATAAAAAATGTTTGAAACACACAATCATGTAAAAAAAAAAAAAAATTACTTTTAATAAAATTAAAGGAAAAACACAAAAATTTATACTGTAAAATAAATTTTCATGAAAAACAATGTACTGCTTTTACAAATATAAATCCACTGTATTGCATTCAATACAGTTATTTTGTGAAGGAAATGGAGGACGCTGGCGGATCAGGCAAGTGCTTTTTTTTACAATTGTTTTCCATAAGTTTACCTAACCGGAGTCACACTCGGGGTTACTGCTCAGGAGGTTAAAGCACAACCCTGGAACACACTTCTTCTTCCAGTGATCTCTTTTCTCCCCAAAGACCCCATACTTCAAGTTTTTACGTTTCAGTGACTATGTTACATAGTGAAACAATGAATGTCACGAAGACAGAAAGTTGGGGGAATGAACCTTTGGTGCCCATACATATATATAGTAATAGAACAAAACAAAGAACATGCTCTTCCTAACGCTAATAAAAAAGCATTCAGGAAGGCATGGCTTGGACATGGCAATATTAGCACAAATGTTCTTAAAGAGTCTCCACTGCTTCCTCATTAAACTGTAGGGCACCTTCATATCCTTCTTCAGCCATGACTTGGTGGGGGAGAGAAAATACTTACTTACTGGCAGTAAGGCAATATATGTTCCCTCCTGAGCCAATATTGCTGGGTACAGGCCACAACATTATGGCTTCAGTGCCAGAGCCCCCAAGACAAAGTCCATCTTCCTACCAGGCCTTGCAAGGGAGGCACATCTGGTTGTGAAGTTTCCCAGCAGCAAAAAAGGGCTCCACCAACGTGGATCCATTGCATTTCCTCATTCTTCTTCAGGCTAAATGAAGTCAAAAGGAACATGTGTGAGTTCGGCAGACTCTTACATTTTTAATCCTGATTTGTCAGTTTGGCCTTCTTTTGGTGGCACAGCCACTCCTACTCCTGTTCTTTCATCGGTACTTCAACACATGGTTATCTTTAAAGATTCTAATTTACAAGCCTCATACAGGAACTGTTTAACAGATCTGACCTGTCGGCCTTGATAACAAGTTTGGAAGCCACTCATTAGGGAGTCAAACAGGACATATCCAAAGGTCCAGAGAAAGTTAATGGCTTGGAGGCAAAAAAAGTTTTGGTCTAACACTGACAATTTTGCAAATGTGTCATGTACCATCCTTGCCATACTGAAAGCTTAGTTTCTTTACCATCATTGTCGTCTTGCACCAGGAGTGAGAACAGACAACTTTTGTATCAGACTTTGGAATACACACACTGGTCAGTTTTCCCAATGTTTCCACACATGCAGTAGAAAAATGTATTTGTGAGCAATCATAAATACTTTCAGAATTGGATACTTAATGGAATTACCTATCTGTAACACAAGCAGAAACTAGTTTTTCTACAGAGCTCTTTCTCTAGCCATGACCCAGAGAGTGATGCCATTGTTATAAGTTGTCGCTTGCTGCATAGGATCTCTATCACTTTGCCTATGGAGTCCTTGCCATTGGCCTGAGGTTCATCTTTATTTCACTTGAGCTGGTTTGATGCTGCTTCAGGGTCACCTGTTAGGACATTTGTATTCATTTTGGTTTATTACCTTAGTGGACTCCTCATTTGGGACTTATGGAGTATTACTAATTTGTGCACAAGGGCTATACTCACATTTTAAGGTTATTTTATTCTGTACATATGGTTGACTCTTGTTTGACATATAATGCTCCTTGTCACTTCCTTGTTTGATGTTGCCTTTCCTGGGGGCAGTCTGGGTATGGCTAGCTCCTCATTGGAATGGCTTGGGTACACTTAAGGCAGAGAAACACTGCATCTTGCTAGGAGTCAGAGGTTCTGCTTTGCCTTATTCTAGCATCCAGAATATTCTGCCCACTGTGGTTACCTCCATAACCTTAGATTTAGTACTCTTCTCCATGCTTTGATATATGGATGGTATGACCCCCTTAAACCATAACCTGTGTTATCATGTAACTCTCTCACACAGTCCCCAACCTCCCCTAAGTAGGATTTCACTTGTGTCAATAGTTGTGCTGTGGAGGAATTTTTAGGGAGGCCACAGCTATTGAAATGGGTGAATGGCTACTTTAAAAGGGGAAAGGGGCTATGCACTGTTCAAGTTAGGAAGACCAGGTCATTGGCTGCTCTACAATCCTATTGTTTTTCACATACCATTCTTTTTATCCATTCTGTCCCTCTCTTTTTCTACCTCCCTCCCCACTTTTTACTAGACAACTACCCCTTTATAGGCGAAGAATAAAATTAGTATTGGAAAGAAAGCAAAAATATTCCTACAGTATTACTCAGATGAGAAAACTGCAGTCTGTTTGGGTTAGCCACATTCTAAGTGCACCGTTTTTTAATTGTTTTTTTGGCAACCGATAAGGCAAAAATTGACAATCGGACCACACAAACAGAACTAAACAGAACACCATACAAAAAGTAAGAATAAAATGAGTAAACATATTTCAAAGCATGGTAAGGACTGCAAAAAAAAACATAACCCTAGCAGAACAGAGGGGTATTTCATTTATAAAATAGTATCTAAATATCTGTTCAAAATGGGAGCCAAATACACTTTTTATTCATTAGAAATACCGGTAAACATTGACAAAAGGAAAAGAGAAAGGTAAGAGGATCAAAAGAAATTTATACAGATATAAAAAAGGACAAGGTCAAAGTGTAGGAAAGAGAAAAGGGGGGAGCAGGGAGAAGGGTCTCAACTTCCCCTCCAAGACCAGCCAACCACCACATGTCATTCCACCTCTGAGGAAGTGTAAGAATGTAAGAGTTTAGGATGCAGAGTTTAAGTTCTAGAGTGTAAGTTTGAAGAAGAGACAAAAAATCCATCAAATGTTAGAACTGAGTCAAATAAAACCAGGTATGCATGATGTTCTCTACAGTCTGATCCCTAAAAGCAATCATATCTTCAATGGTTATAATGTCATTCAGTCTTGCAACGCACTGACCAATAGTAGGTGGTGAGGAAAGTTTTCAGCAGAAGGGGATGCAAGTTTTGGCTGCATTAAGTAGGTGTCACAGTACAAATTTCTATTATCTCTTCCAGGAGATTGTCAAGTCATGCAGCAAATCAGGTTTGTCACGTATAAAGATGGTAGGAAAAGGACAAGGTGCCTCGAATGGCCTTAGGGGAAGGTCATACAGTGATGCATAATGTGTTGGCGCTATATGAATGCTGTTTATTTATAATAACAATAATACAAATGGGTCCAAATGGGTAAATGGTCTATCAAATTGTTGAGGATGGAGTAGAAAGCACAGGCAATGGGTTAATTGCAGTGTTTTCCAGGAGTCTAGATATGAGAGAAAATGATGGATCGGAGATTAGTGATATACGCATCCATTCAAGCAGTTGTGCAAATTGATGCACTCGAAACATGCCCAATTTGTAACAAGAGCGAAATAAAGGTTCTGTAAATCTGGTGTAAATTTAGGGTGCTCTAAAGTAGGTGACATGAGGGACCGGAGGATCCTTTCTATGGATCAGAATATATCTAATGAACTAAAGGATCTGCGTGGATATTGGGGTATGGCTTATTGTTTTGCTCTAATTTTTTTTCTTTATTTCACCATTTGTCTCAAAATGGGCCTGATTTATTAAAGCTCTCCAGATAAGCTGAGGTTTAGTTTTCAGCTGTGGAACCCATCAGATGCTGAACTGTATCTCCTTGTCATATGCCCGTAATAATAATATATTTAGGCTGGGCTAGTTGTCTGGCCATAAAATTTATTTCATCCCTACTTAGGTTAAGGAATGCTTACGTTAGAGTCACACATTCATTTCTATACAAACCTTTACATAATGATCACAAATATTTCAAAGTGTATCTAAGCCATTTGTGTATGTGAGATGGAGGGCTGTGAATAAAACAGACCTCCTGTTATTATGGAATGTCCAATCTAGCTTGGCAAGGCAAACTGCTGGAATATACTGCAATTTATGTAATGAGACAGCTTTTTGCACTAATTTAATGAAACACAAATGTGTATCATAGTGCACATACTTCTTATCTGTTACAATATATGAACACCTTTATCAGCTTCTTTGACATCCCACACTCTCAGTCACATAATACAACTGTAACAGACTGTATTTTTATGGGAAGGCTTTACAAAAGATTTTGGAGGATGTCTATGGAAACTACATTTATAAATATTTCTTTTAAAATTAAAATTTGCTTAGTCTAAACACCTTACCTTGTCTCAAAGCACCTGCTATTAGTATAATGTACTCTACCCCCATCTTCTGCTTGTTGCACCAAGACAAGGATGATCCTTTCTAAAGAATCCTTTCCTAGAAGATTTCTGGGGGATACAGGGCAGCTGAATTTTCACAAAAAGACTCTCTTGCATCTGGGGTGGGATTTCATTTGGATATTTTTCAGAAGGACAATGATATCACACTTGGCTATGTCAAAGATGGGGGTGAGGTAGGTATAATTCCAACTTTTTCCAATTCGGATACATGTTATACCTACTAACAGTAGTTGATAGAAGGCCAATGAAGTGACTCATTTTATTTTAGTGGATGTCCTGCTTTCAATAACTTTTCAGACTTGATACAACTCATATATTCTATTAACAGTAGTTGCCGAGAACCACACGTGAACGTTAAACATCATACCTATACATAGACAGGCTGTGTTATAATGAACGCACAATACATCTAGTAAAACCAATTGAAGGTGGTTTATTTTATATTCATGAATAAATTGGATTTGAAGAACATTGTATAAGACAAAAAGAAGGAAAATCTAACTTGGTGCTTCAGTTTCTTAGTTTATAAACATCTATAAAGCATCTAGTGTATAGGTGAGACTGGTATATTGATGTATTGTGTGTTTGTGCCGAAGTGTTGTGACTTCTGAAGGTAACCCTACAGGCCTGTCCCAATACTGAGACTTTCCTTTGGGTAGAGATATAACAGAACTGATTCTAGAAGATCTACTGTGATACAAATAGAAAACTCCTAGGGGTATTTTTTTAAAGCAGTGAATTAGACATTCACCTAACATGCTCCGTAGGTATATTTTCCAGGTGCACATTTTGTAAATGACAGTGATTGATTCATCACTAGTGTTAGGTCTCATTTACTGATTTAAAATATACCCCTTTGAGTGCCAATTATTTATTGTTGAGTGTGTTTCCTACAGAATAGAAATCAATGTCATCATGACGTTAGGCCTAGCACCTTTCATATTTCACGTTTGTAAGAGAAAACAGAGTCAAACAGACAGAGGTAAAATTTCAAACAATGCTGGGTTTTCTTTGCTTCTAGTGGGGCTTCCAATTTATTGCTCTAGACTCAGTGCAGACATTAGCCTCCCAAGCAGCAGAGATGTGACATAGAACAAATATTTCCAAAGAAAGGCGCTCTGAATCCTTTTATGTGCCTGGTTCCACCTGCATTAATTGACGTCCTTTCCTGACTCCAGGTACATATGAAGTAGAACTGAAAAACAAAACCTAGTTTTAGCACATTCCTTTTATCAAAACATAATATACACTAGAATAACATTATGGTCTGGTGCCCTTTTTTCCGCAAGTGTATATAAAACATTTTTTTTTTGTTTTGGATAGAGTGGAGTATTAACATGTACTGTCGAGCTTTTATTGTTATAAATACAAATTGAGTCCCCCATATTCATACCACCTGCCTATTAACTATAATATAACAATGGTACCACAAAAGATGAGACTTTTAAAATGTGTAATATCTAAAAATTATTATTGCTTTAATGCACACATGTCCAAAGTCCAGCCCAGGTGCCAACTGTGGCCCGTGTTGATTTACATTTTTTTTCATAAAATCAATATTATGTAGCCCACCAGCACTGTTGACCACAGTATAAAATACACACGTACAAAAAAAACTATTTTATATTTTATTAGAGTTGATCAACCGCCTTGCAATTATTGGCCCGCTACTCAGAAACCATATTCGGCAGGATGGGAGTCCCCATGTATGCACAGGAAATCCCCTACATTAATAAAGTAGGAGTGTGCTGACCACGCTTACTCTGATCCGAAGAATGTGCTCTGCATGGCGACCGCACTGACACCGGGCTCCGTGCACAGGGAATCCCTAACGTCTCCCTGGTGGGCGTGTGCTGTGTGGACCCATGCAGACCACGCCCACACTAACCCGGAGTACGTGCTGAATGATTGGCCTCCGCACATTTTCACCACACCAAATCTGGCCCTCTTTGCAAAAAGTTTGGACACCCCTGCTTTAATGAAAAATAGCAATAAAACATACCAACATGACATATAATATAAAACATTGTGACCATCGCATAACACTCATATATCTTAATAGGTATTGTGTTCAGCTACGATTTTCACGCATACTCATGCCTCATCAGGAGAAACACCAAGTGTTGTTTATCATGTATTAATCATTATTTATCTGTGGTCATAATCATGTAGAAACCTCAGAACCTCAACAAAAGAGTTAATTATAGATTTTTTATTGTTGTTTGATTCTCTTTTGGCAAGAGTATCCCTCTCTATAGGTCCAAGATACCTCTATAAACACATAAGGTAAGGGAACCAACATTTTAAAACTGCTCAGTGATTTCAAATCCAATGTTTCTAATTTTTAGAGACTCTTTAATTACTGGCAAGGTACCAATGGATTGGGGTAAGGCCAATGTGGTTCCTATCTTCAAAAAAGGAGCAAAGTCATTACCAAGTAACTACAGACCAGTTAGTTTAACGTCCATGGTTGGAAAGGTCCTAGAGAGTTTGATAAAGAACTACATAGAGGAGTTTCTGCTAGAAAAAATATAATAAGTAATAGTCAGCATGGCTTCAAGAAAGGCTGAAGTCGTCAAGCAAATGTACTCTTTTTACGAGGAAGTAAGTAAACAGGTAGACAGTGGAGTAGCAGTTGATATAGTGTACTTGGACTTTGCTAAAGCATTTGACACTATACCCCACAGACGGTTAATATGCAAGTTAGGGTCAATAGGTAATGAGGGGGATATGATTACCCTGTATAAATATATAAATGGTCAATATATTTTTGTTGACTTCAATTTTTTAGCTTATTTACACTAAAATAGGTATGCTGATTCTAAAAGTGCAGTTAGTGTTCTTCTATCATCTATCATCTTTTTTTCTCCACTGCTTATAATAATGCGATTACTGTAGCGTGGATTTATATATGCTATTCATTTACATGCAGGACAATGTGGTCAGAGGCTGTGCGCTGCTCTACGTAGTGAATAAGCAAAATTTATTTTGTTACTTACACATGTATTTCCTTTCTTTCAGGTCATGTCTGGCTCTGCTGTTTCTCATCGTAAGTTTCTAAACAACTCTGATTCATTTTGTTATATCTGTGGTAGTTTCACCATTCTCAGTCAAAGGGCGAACATCAGCACATTTGTAGAGCAAGCCTACTAGGCATTCAATGTTAAACTTGGTGATCAAGATAAGTCTAGGGACCCTCATAAGGTGTATAGTGAAAACTTCAGCATATAACAAGAAAAATAAATGTAACATAGAGTATCCTAGTCTACCATCGGCTTTACGCCCAGTGGCTCATTCAGATAAAACCCCAGTGCCAGTTTTCGTTACTCTACCCTCTCTTGAAGAACATGATTAAGGTGATGAACTAAGTGACAACAATGATGAAGAGTTTGAAATTGAAGAGGACTCTGTTCGTAAGGGATCTGATAAGCATGAGTTGAGTGATTTGGCACATGATTTGGGACTATCGAAGAAGGCTTCAGAACTCCCAGCATCAAGACTGCGTGAGAAAAACTTACTTGAAAAAGGAACTAAGGTATCGTATTTTTGAACCAGAGAAATTGCATTTCTGCAGTACTTTAGAACTGACAGTGGCTTTGTGTATTGCCATAACATACCTGGTTTAACGGAGGAATTGGGAATTCCAATCTATAACTCAACTGAATGGCAACTATTCATCGATAGCTCAAAGTGGAGCTTAAAGTGTGTCTTCCCTCACAATGGCAATATATTTGGGTCAGTCCCAATTGGCCATTCAGTGTCTCTTTGTGAAGAATATGCAGACATAAAGAGATTCATTGGCGTTGGGTGGAAAGGAATTGGCCTCCGAGATCTGCCCTAAAACATTCTACATGAGCCACTTGTTGATGGAAAGAATATTATATTCCCGCCTCTGCGCATGAAACTGGGTCTGATGAAGCAGTTCATTAAAGCTTTGCCAACTATAGGAGACTTTTTCAAGTACCTCATTTTGGCATTTCCTAGCCTGTCATTTGAAAAAATAAAGGCCGGTGTGTTTAATGGTCCACAGATTCCGCAGCTCATCAAAATATAAACATTTCATCAGGACAATGTCAGAAGTCAAAAAGAATTGGTTATCATTCAAAGCCAATGGTAAGGACTTTCTTGGAAACACACAAGCAAATAATACCAGAAATTGTCCAGAAACTCTTGGAGAGATACAAAATGCTTGGTTGCAATATGAGCATCAAGGTGCATTTTCTGCATAGCATCCGACGGAATTGTCCTAACACTGAACATTCCAGGAAAAGCTATAAGCGTAAATGTTTACCTTCACCTCTTACCTGATTAATGTTTTACTGTAAAAAATGTTGGAGTAACAATAAATCCTTTGTATGAACAAAAGAAATTTAAATAAAAAGTACATTCATGTTATTATTTCATTTATTTTTCATTGTATGTAAAATTTGTATGTTTTTTGACAAAAATAGAGGGTACCCTGTATCATAAAAACAGGATGGGATAGCAAAAAACTGAAGTCATTTCTTTATTCACCACCCAAAAATTTGTAAAAAAACAAGTAAAAGATCTAACTAAAAAAAATGTGTTTCCCAGTGTAATTATTCTTTAATGAATACTTAACTTGGTGTTGTTTATATCTTAACATTAAACAGATTTATGATAACATGTATGAGAAAACACTCACTAAATTTTTTTTATCTCCGTGTATTTTTTGGACCTATTTGTCTTCTACGAAGGTTATATGTCCGAGGTGTTTTTTCTCTCTTGTCTCCTTGATGTCTGTACTTGTTTGCCTTGCAGATAATTCTAAAAAACAAAATTATTTCAGATATCTGAATAATCATACAACATTTTATTATATATCTAGTAGTTGTTAGACCTATCCAACTGGACTTGTTTTTGCAATGTTTAGGACACAGTGCAGCCTGACCAAGCACTTCTTTATCTAAAATGAGGGCAAGATTTACTTTAGTATATAAATCCACACAGGCAAGACAGACACCTGAATTCAATCATAACTGAATGTGATAAGGCAAAAACAAAGGACCATCAATTCACTATGTAATAGATTATTTCTGTATGTAGCTAAACGGCCTGATTTATTAAACCTCTTCAAGGCTGGAGAGAATACACTTTCATCAGTGAAGCTGGGTGATCCTGAAAACCTGGAACTGATCTGGTTCAGGATTAAAAACATTTGCTAACTAATAGAAATCTATTCCAGGTTTGCTGGATCACTCAGCTTCACTGATGAAAGTGTATCCTCTCCAGCCTTGGAGAACTTTAATAAATCAGGCCCAAAGTGTCAGAAAAATGATCCTTGTTTCTTTCAAGACCAACAGTACATTGACATAGAAGCTTCTGTAATTACCTTAATATTCAAAACAAGCAAAGTAACTTAGAAGATGCAGTTCATAAAGAATTGCAGTGACCTGTACGTAAGTAACAAGTAAGTTAGGTCAGTACAGGTGCACATTTTGGACAAAGAGGACAGTGGTTTTCACAAGGTGTAAAAGAGGTAATCTATGTCGCCAACTGGTGGTCCGCGAGAAAACTTTGGTGGTCTGCAGCTCTGGCCAGTGCCCCCCCGAGCGGGGCCAGAGCCGTGGACCTCGTCTCCTGTACAAATCCCACTCCCCCATTGCAGGCTCAGATTTGCGATGGGAGAGTGGGCGGGGTTATTTCATGATGATGTCACTACGGGGGAGGTTTCTCCACCTTTGATTAACACCTGGCTCCCCATGCATGCGCGGTCAGGAGTCCGTAATTTTAGTGGCCCGTGGGACTGAAAAGGTTGGTGACCACTGATCCACATGAAACTGGAACAACCATTCTTGAAAAGGTGCAGAGGCCCTATCTAATGTTATTTTATCTTCTCTGCCTTAGTGATTTGACAACAGTTTACACCTCTAGTAAGCTGGAAATCGAAGGACTAACACCTATGCAGACTTCCTGACACCAAGAATTATTATGCAACCAGGAAAGTTTGGTTCAACTTCACCTTCATTTTGCTTGTTTTTCACAAGTCATTCTGAACTCATTGAAATCTGGAGCAAACAAGCATCTAGCATCTAAACACAGGCTTCCTTTTCAGTTTGCTGTTTATAGTTTATACTGAAAAAACACTTTTTTTTACTTATCTACCCTTTTATATAAAGTATAAAAAAGGGGTGATCAGTCCGCTTTAACTATTATAATGAAAGAAATGAAACTACTATCCTTTAATACTTACAATACATATACATCTTCCCATGACATTTTCTGGCATTTGAAAGCCAGTTATGACTTAAAGTTTGCAGAGAAAAGATCATTTTACCTTCTGAAGAGTCTAGCTGACTATCCTGCTGCCTCCCCAGCGAGTTATTCTCCTGTTGTCCATCCTGCATAAAACATCGACATGAGCTCATCTGCTGAGACGCTTGAATGGGAGCTGTGTTACCATGGCAACAACACCCCAAATTGGGCCTGATATCCACACTGTTCTGGCGCTGTGGGGTACTTTCATCTTCCGAGCCTTGTTTACACAGGTGATGCTCTGCTAATAGCTGCAGTTCTGTAAGAAACAGAAACAGTCAATCAAAAGATATCAAAAGGTATAAAAATGTCATGTATGATCACGGGGAAACAATGTATGTAGGTGACCGGTAATGATTCATTTATTAAATGTCCAGAAGATGTCAGTATATTCAAAGATGTGTCGCTATGGAGATGATTGTTAATTATTTAGGAATATAGTTGACCTAGATGTTAAATGATTCTTTGCCTTCTGCAAGAATGTCAAAGCCTCATATTCTCAAGCACAAAGGCATACAACCATAGGCATGCACACTGGGAGCTAAAGTACAATTTTAATTTATGCTGCATTTAAATTGTAGAATTGCCAGGGCATCAGGATTATATACAGCTGGTTGTCTGTCTGGTGCCCCATCGAAAGAGCCTATGTGGAGAAATAGTAGGCTGTTATCTATAGCATAAACCACACAAACATTGCTGATTATGGCTACTAATGTTCAGGAAATGATAAAGGATGTCTTCTTTGGTTCATATTTCATTTATATTTTTCTTTAGGTATTTACAACCTTGTACGGGATTTGACTAAAACGCATTTCTGAAACTACTAACAAACTTGATACTGTAATTTACTATTTATGTTGGCTGTCTACCCCAATTGCTGGGTCTGATGGTGTACACTTGCCCCCACTACGGAGAAGCCTTGCACCAAATTTGTTATGAGAAACTATAATCATTCCACATCACATAGAGCTCCAAGGTTTTAAGACTTCCCAGTTACTGATACTCCTCTGAGGATCTCACCTGCGAAATGCATTGGGATCACATGTATTGTCTAAAAATAATGCTGTATTGAACCTTGGATAACTATATGGTTATTTTGTTTTTGTTGACCTGTTACAGAAAAATATTTGTCATTTTATTGTATGATATTGAATTGAAACTGGTTTTTATTGTATACAAAACACACAAAAATCTCTTTCTTTCTGCCTTACTGTTAGTGTGTGGGCTTTTGCCCCATCTTTCTCTTGTTATATTTTTCTTTATGCTGGGTTTACATGTGTGTGTGGCTGTGATAACATGGCTGCCTGGATTGGTATGAGGTGGGGGTCAGACGGCAGCTCATTAATTTTTACGGCAAGGCAGCCCAAGAACAAAAAACATTTGTACCATATAGCACATTGGATCTGATTTATTAAAGCTCTCCGAGACTAGAGAAAATAGAATATCATGGGAAAACTTGAGTGATCCGGCAAACCTGAAATGGGTTTCTTAAACAATCATTGGCTATTAGTTTGCAAACATTTTCAGTCCTGTACCAGATCCATTCCAAGTATACTTCAAATTTTGCTCATAATTGCAAAATCCTGGGTGCCTGCATCTTCTTTAAATATATACCTAGAGCTTTATGAAGGTTATTTAAAAGTATCTTGAGAAGAGAAAATAAGATTCTTTTGTTACAGAGTTACTAATGATTTACAAAACCATTTTAGTTTGTTTTAACACATTTTTGGAATACTGGGATGCATAGTTCAGCTTTGACGTGTCACCTTTTAAAAATTTACATGCCAAAATGTTAAAAAGTTTTCATTGCTGGCATATTACAAAAGAATATAAAAATACAGAGGGCAGAGCTGTACAAAATGTTCTGTTTTCCTAAAAGGTAGCAGTGTCAGCAACAGCATTGGGAATGGTGACCTTTCCTGTTCTTGTGCCCCCATTTGTGGTGAACACAGAGGTATCTCATTAAGGCCATGTTTGTAAAATGTGTTTTCTTTGCTATGGGACTGACACAAAACAGATGAAGACTAAAGACAGTCATAAAAATTGTGAATTCAATACAATTTACTTTTCTTTTTTCCAGAGTTTTATGTCATGGCAATGAAAGCTTGGTAGAAGACGAATTCTAAATGTGTGTTAGGAGGTAAGGCCCAATAGTAACAGCTTGCCAATATATTAAGGATCTGCTTGGAGAATTGACAAGTTTGTGAATGTTGTATAGTTAGGATTTTACCTCTCTAGTCCATTTACACAAGTAATGGGCATAGGGAAAAGTAACACATAGAGGCCTATTCATAAAGGGGAAAAACAAGTTATTTAGGAGAAAATGGCAATATTTATACCAAAATCCCTCCACTTTTCAGTTTGCACATTTCAAAAGTTGTAATCAACTGACAAAAGTTATAGTTTTTGGCAATATTGCTATATTTAGAAAATTGCCATCACTCATTTATAAAGTGGCATTCAGATTGCCACTTTGTAGTTTGCCAGAAAGCATTCACAGCATTTAAAATGGAGACATAGACCACAATGGAGATCAGTGGTGTTTGTTTCGAACACCCTTATCACCACTTTAGATGGATTGCCCCTGATTACCGATGATTATTTATTGAGCTTCTGATCACCAACAAAAAAAATGATGATTACTCTTTTTAAATCTGGCTTAATGAAAGAGGCAATTGGAAAAAAAAGAGGAGTACAAAGAAGTGGTGAACTATTATCTCATCGCTTCTGCATAGAATTTATCTATCTAATCCATTAGCAAGTTTTTGTGATATATAAGAAGACCAAAGCACCATGAGGACAACCGCAAACATGAAGGAAATATGAATAGCAGACTTCAGATAGATTTCTGGTATAGTTTTAACCCTGGTAATAAAGTGGAATGATTACAGAAAGGAACAGACAACTTCTGCAATAATGTGTCTTACCTGCCTAAACACTCCGAGTTTCTGAAGTCAAAGCTGAGGTGCACATGCCAGGGAAAATCTGGTGCCATAGCACCAGATATCTTACCTACTCCGTGGTCTGTACTATATAATATGTGCCAAGGAAACCCAGCAATCTCTGCTTCCCTTGCATAGTTCAGGATGAATGGCTCCTGCTCAGGCCAATCAAGATGGACAATGATCATCCGGAAGAGGAAGAAGATGGTGGCACCCTGCACTGGAACATGGATAGGCAAGTGGCACGGATTTAGTTCCACTTTAAACAATGTAATGGTATGCTGCACAAATCATGCAGTAATCATGTTCCCAGGGGTGTAGTGGGGCAGGCATGGGTAGGAACGCCGTGCCCTCACTTTTTGGGGGGAATATGCACGCGTGCCCACTCTTATTTTGCAAAGAAATACTTTGGTGGTCCATGGCTCTGGCTGGTCCACTCCCCGCGGGGTCAGGGAATAGACCCCACTGGGGTGGGCGCACTTGCCAGGGTCGGGGACCATGTCTCCCGTATGGCATTGCAGGCTAGGGTTGGCGGGCGAGTTGTCTCTCTGAACACAGCCCCCCCACTCTCCCATCACAGGCTCAGAGCGGGGACTGGTATCATGACGTCACTCTGGGGGAAGTTTCTTTTGAGTGACACATAGGCAGGGGTGTAGTGGGGCGGGCATGTCATGGATAGTACCGTTCCCCCTCTTCTTTTTATGACTACACCCCTGCATGTTCCTGATCTTGACCAATCACAATCTGGTTATCTTTTTCTAATATGTAGTAAACAACACAAACTCCATTATTTTTGATGAACTGATATTTAAAATGCATTCTCTTTAAATCATATTGCACACTCATGCATGTTTCTTGTTGAGTGCAATCCATTTCATTAGTCCATAAAGCCCAACTCTAGACTAAGCTTTTATTTTGGAGTGCAGAAAGGGTTAGTTAAGTTTTCAGGATTTAATGTTACAATCAAGCAACAGCAAGCAAGGGTATGACAGCAATGTTTTAATTGTGGTCTATAACCACCCTGGTGACTTCATTATCTAAAAAATTATTTGGCTGGAAGTGGAGTTGGGTTTTAATGATTTGTTCATGTTGATGGTTGCTTTTTGGTTCAGTTACAACTTACTAGATGCCCTATTTCCACCAATAGATGCCCAGTCTACAGGATATGGGATTTTGTGGGCTTTAGCAAAATCGTAAAAAATGCATAAAAACTGGCAAGCAGGCATTTGAAAGGTGCTACTATTCAAGTCTATTGATGTGGTTGAAGCCTACCACCCCTGCATCAGCTCAGCACCACTCAAAAATTATTATTAATTGTAATATAGCTGTACTGCCTGCTCAATGGGCAACTTTTACATTGTTCTCATTCATATAGCATAGTGGTTCCTTCACATCCTCACAGTATTTAAATGTGCGTACATAGATTTCAAACAGGCATTTCAAGATTAATCTTAATAGAACCATTAAGAAAGTTATTAGTACCATAATTTGATTAGTACCATGATTTGTCAAAAAAATGAAAAGAATTCAAAGAACAGTTTACCAGATATTGAACTAAAGCTACAACACTCAAGGTCATTATTTTATGGAAATAGCCAGCAAACAAGCATGTACTGCTGTAAATAATCAGAAATGCAGAGTGAAATGTATTTATTGATTCTATAGTATATTAATTAACATCTACCAATCTACACTATTTTATGGCTGCCAATAGTCGGTGATTATCTTAACTAATAAACCTTTTTAGTCGTAAAGGGCAGTAACTAATATTCCAGTTATAGGTAGATGCTGGGTACTGTGAACCTCTCTGTAAAATCTGTGCAGTTTGGCAGTGAAAGTCCATAGCTCCACAGACCTTATGTGGGCATTGATAGGGACATATACTGCTGGACTCTATATTCTTCTGTTTTGAGAAAGGAGCAGCTATAGGTGTGTTACTACTACAGTCTCTATGATATGGAAAGGGTAGTGTGGGGAATTCAATTATTAGGATTGAGTTGGCGAAGTCAATGGGTAATTTGGTCTACAAAAGTCAGCTTTAAACTGATCATTCTTTTTTTACTGAATGGGCTATTTCATAATTACCACTGTTAGCAAGTTGTTGACACTTCTAAACTTACAGATATTGAAACATTTGCCGAGGAATGATGTCTAAGGGCCAATTTAGGCTTGTGGATGGCCGCAGCATTTGCTCCCACTCAACTGAATAGGAACTGTTCGAAACCATTTTGTGCACAGGTTTGCACGTGGCTGTGGTTGCAGTGAATTGCAACACAGTTCTTGAAACTGAGAAGTTACTTGTCATTTTCCTCCTCAGAACCGCATTGTCAAATGCTGAAGTCGGCAGCATAGTAGTTAAAGAGGGGTGGCTAGGAACAGAAAACATTATTTCTGATTATTATTTCATGACTGATGCAAAAAAAAATAAAAAAATTCTAGGACATGGGAACATGTGACATTTGCAGTGCTTGAGCACTATATCATGAGGGAAGTATTGACATTACCACTTCATCTGGGCTGTGCTACTGCTCAAGTCTGGATAAAACTGTAAGAGATCAATGAAGCAATGACATTCAGTGGGTTTGGTGGACCTTTATTATGTCATGTTATTATTTCATTTTATATTTAAAGCGCCAACATAATTACACAGCGCTGTAAATTAAATTGGGGTTGCAAATGACAAATACAAGCAATGACACAGGAGGAGAGAACCCTGCCCAAAAGAGCTTACAGTCCTTTATACAGGGCATATTAATTCTGCTGGAAAAGAAAAAAACATGGCAGTGACTCTTTCAGGACCAACAGGCACCTTTACAAAGAGGGTCCAAGCAGATTGCAAAACAATAAAAGGAAAAGGAGACCCGAAGCAAAAGATAAGAAAGGCGTAGGGCCTACATGACAGGGTGTTAAAAGGAGACTGGGTGGAGGGGGTAAAGGGGAAGGAGGGGTCAGCTCAGGATTATTGGAAGGTAGGAGTGGAGTAAAGAGGTAAGGTGTTAAAATGGGTTGGGCAGGAAGGTTCAGAAACAGTTTTTGAGAGAAAAAGTTTCTGGTCCACCTGTTCCTGAGAAGGTAGACGGGAACAGAAAGGGGTTTGGGGGTGAGCGGGACAGTTGGGGTACAGGAAGGCAAGGATCCTGGTTGGTGATTTTGGAAGTGGGGGAACCAGTTCTGGTGTGGTGACCCCAGGGAAGGTAATGGTAAGGGCCCTGAGGTGGTGCTGGCTTGGAATGGAGAATGGTGGTAGAATTTGCCTTATGGGACCTGCAGCCTTCTTGCTGGGTTTTAAACTAGTATGTTATTTGTGGAGAGGAATGTATTGTATAATTTTGGTTGAAATGGCAAAGTATTTATGTTTATGTGTTAGGTATTTATGTTATTAAAAGTTTACAGAAATGGTATGTTATTTTGTATTTTGTCATTAAAGGAGTTTGTTTAAATAAACGGCTTTAAGGAGGTAAAAGAGGAAGGGGGCTGGTAAGCAGGTACAAAGGGGGAAAGTAAAAAGGGCAAAGGGTGACGTCTGAGCTACCCCAGTCATACAATAAAGCATTTGTAAACCCTAAGGCTAAATACACACACATGCAATAACTGTTATTGGAAAGAATCTTTCACAATCCTTTCCAACGAGAAAAGACTGCACAATGCATGAACAAGTGCTGTACATACAGCATCGTTCTGCTCTATGGAGAGGGGAGAGGGGAGAACGACGGAGCGGCACTCCCCTTTACTTGCATTATCATCGTTTGTCATTCATCGTCTGTGGATCTGCCAGGATGGTCGTTTGGACGATGGATGACGAGCACTGTACACACACAAGATTCTTGTCCAATATCAGCCCTTACCCGATTGTTGGATGAGAACCATTGCAGGTGTGTATATAGCCTAACAATGAACTTCTATTCTATTCCCTATTTAATGTTGGCGCTATATAAATCCTGTTTATTAGTAATAAATAATAATAATATTCTTAAAGTGGGTGGGGTTGAGTAGTTTAGTGTTAGGAAACTGGGAGAGTTAACACAACTCAGCACAGGGTCTTTTCAAGTTTGAACACAAGGAAATGTGCAAGTATTGCAGAGATGTACTGCATATGTTGATTTTATTTTTAAGTTTGTCATGATAGATGCTTTAGCTGCCAATGCACACTGCACACTAAGGTGCAGATTAGACCTTGTCTTAACTTTTATCCCTGTGCTTGTCCCAGACCAGTGACTCAGAATGTACTAAAGCAAGATATCAGCCAAACCATTAGAATTTTCAAACGAAGGAGTCAGCAGAAACAGTTGTGTATTCATCTTTTGACATACATCAGACACAGAGATGGTTTTCTGACATTGGTCTCCTTGCTTTCATCAGCATTGGTGTAACATTAGAATATTTACTGTACAGTGCTGCAAAATATGTTGGTGCTATATAAATACTGTTTATAAAATATTATTATTAATATATTTTATAATGTAGACACGTGTACATTTCCTATAGTGTCTGATAGGAAAATCTATAGTATCCTAAAATAATAGGCAGCATGATATTACCATCAAGACTAGCTAAGTCATCAAGCCATATGCATGACAAAAACATGATATCCTTTGCTACTGGGAATGGCAATGAAAAGCAATTGGAAAAGAAGCAATTACATGGTATATAGCTGGGGTGATTTTCACTATTCTTTTAATTTACATACGACATCATTATCTACTTTCTCTGCAGTCTGCAGACCAAGTAAGTTTTATTTCCTAGTTTCTAAATTAATATCTAGGGACCCCTTGCCGTTATGTCTCAATGTGCAAGATAATTGGGTTTAAAATTGGCTCAGAAGACCATAAAGACCAATATATCCAATATAAAATATATATTATGTGAACACGAGCATGTGCTGAAAAGATAATACCACTGTCTCTGGTGGCTGAACCAATATGGAGATTCTTTTTGTGTTTTTGGTATTCTCTGTGGTAATTCTGATTGGCCAATGGAGTTTTGTAGGTATACTGCTGCCTTCTCTAGGTATTTAGGTCTTTAATTAGGTTTGCAATGTAGTTTCCTCAATAATCCACAATGTTTTGACCCGCTGACTATTTTAGGCCTTTAAGCACTTTTAGCAAAAGTCACTTCAAGTTTTTTTTTACCTCCCAGACTCTAGTTTGCTGTGGGACTTACAAATAGAGGAGGACCAGTGAGCAGATCATGTTGCAGGGTACCAGAATACAGATAAGGAACTTCTGAGTTTATGTGAACTTTCCTGCTGTTGTAGTTGAAACATTTCTATAGTCTGTTTCTATAAAATTTAACTTCTTGCTTAGGAAAATTTGGAAGAAAAATTGGTGTGTCAGTTTCTTCTTTTCCAATTGCTTGGCTATATAGCATTTCCCACAAAGGGTTTGCTAATGGTAATATGAGTAGACCATACTTGCATAATGTGTGTTGTAAAATCCACTAAAAACTGCAGCAGATCTTTGTTACCCTATACCAGGAAGAACACAGAATTTTATTTTGATTTATTAAAATGAAACTCAAAGATTTAAAATAATATTATAAAATATTATAAACTAATATTGAACTTCCCTTTTGAAATACAATTAACATGTTATAACTTATATGAGATGCTAGACAAATGCTTTTAAAGAAGATATATTATCCAAGTGTGCCTAAAGTGTTATTGTATGGCTGATGTTCAGGTGTGCAAACCCAGACACTAAAAAAAACAATCAGACTACAAATTTTCAAAATGTAGGACTTAAAATCCAGAGCAATTTGTGTGTGCAGCATGCTGATACAACAGTGGTTTGATTTATGTAATGCAGTGATGATTGTCACATATTTTAGATAAACAGTGTAAAATGGAATTATGTAAGCAAATTACATTTTCCTGATATAAGAATTCAGTCAAGCATTGCATAGTAGATAGGCAAGGGTATCTTTAAGAAGCTTTGTCTAAATGATGCTTGTGATATACACTAGATGTGCAATGGCTCATTAAACCAATTGCTGATGGAAGATGCCGTGTGTAAACGGCTGACGTCCTTCTGTGAATTGAGAATAGCACCGCAAGTGCGTAGACTTAATCCTTTTCTGTGGGCGGTTGTGTATGTTCTGCTCTGCCATACATCACACATACAGTAATGTCTTGTAAATCAGTGGGTGGTAGTGTAAAACTACGGCTCTATTATGCTGAAGCACACTTTATCAGATTTTTTCATTAACTGGGAAAAATGTGTGTGTGTGTGTATATATATATATATATATATATATATATATATATATATATATATATATATTTGTTAAGATGGAGAAGTCTTAAAATATTTTATCATTTAGATTTAGTAAACAATAAATGACATTTTGATTTCATAACCACTAACCTGAAAAGGAAAACCTATGGCCAACCTGCTTCACATATTTTTTCTCATTTACCACTTTGAATTCAAGGCACCTTTCATATATATAAAACACACATAGATTGAAAGAATTACCTCTAATGTCACTGACTGGCTCTAAATATACATTTTATTACATGCCATAAACACTACTTTTATTTTCTACCATTACAGTAATGGCACATATGAAACTGCAAATTTCAGTTAATAAAATAACATATTCCAATGATAAACATAAATCACTACCCTGGAGCATAACTATTGTCAATTCTTAAATCCTGATGTTAGGAGATACCAAGGATATAGTAATTCAGGGTTTCTACATAGTGCAAGATCTCAAATGTTGCCCTCCTGCTGCAGAGATTATCACAAATAAATAAGATGAAATGTGGCTACTGAACTACAACACTAATAAGCCAAACAACACATACAACAGAATGCATTGATTCATATCTTTTTTTCAATTTATATTAGAGCAGCCATGTTTCCATCAGTATATTGTGATAACCTCTGCAATGCTAGGCTGGTCACAATACAGCAAATGAAATTCTGAATTTGAGCGGTGCCTGCTAGTATCATGTAATTTTTGTTCAAAAAAGAGGTGTTTGTTATCAGTAAGATATTCCAATCATTTTAATAAGGACCATGTCCTGATCCTATATTCTTTAAAGTAGAAGAGAGATTTAGAAGTAAGGTGTTTGCATTGCTATCAGTGATGGGTGATAATCCCACTGACTATCTTTTTACCATAACCAGTTTATGACCTATACAGGTTATATACATTTTTTAATCTATAGAGGCAACCTCAACACATCAGCAATGGTTTTTGCTTGTCTCTCCTGTCTTTATTAAAAGGGTTGTAGGCAGGTAAATGTATTGTATTGCAGAATAGACATCATCTGTCCCAGGTCAGCATGTTTTCAGTTTTTTTAGTAATTAGGTATACTCCCACTTGAACTATTTATTTTAAAGTAAAAAAAGGAACTTGTAGTTAAAAAAAGAGCATCCCTTTAAAACTCCATTCATCTCTCCATATGACAAAAGCCAAAACACATTAAACATTACCATAGCATCAAGGAAGATGATGTACCAAAGTACTTTTCCTTATCAAGTGCATCTAGCAGCAGTCACATCTATCATTTTTTTTCAAGCCGTCATTTTTGTAATGCTCAGCTAAATGCCGCAAAGACAGTGACTCAGTACCTGGTGACTTTTTCTTGTTCAGCTTTCATACATTTGGAATTGCTGCCCGTGGCACGAAAAAGGGTGACTCATTCAGAATCTAATGGACCAGTACAATGAAATGTAAATTTAGAAATTACAAAATTGCTCCAAGCCTCGTGTAGGTTTTCTGCACCTAATTTCAGACTTATTTTACCACTTTGAGCAAGAAATGCTTGACTGGTTTGCCTCCTTGGAAACAGAAAATCCCAGTCATTACGCATTCTAAAAAAAAAAAAAAAAAAAAAGATGCTGTCTGTTTACTAGATAAGTTTGACAGTTTAGGTTTTAAAACACAATTTCAGAATTATTAAAGGGTGCATGCCTTGCACTCTGTCACGCTATTTTGACTGTGCTTTTCAGGTGATGTCCCCACAGAAAGTCACAGTTGCTTTATGGGAAGCTTAAAGAAGAAGTATACATTCATACAATCTTCTGTTGAATGCATGTGCAAATCAGTGTATGATCTCTGCATACCCAGGTGCCAGGAATGAATAAACTCCAGTGTGTGTGCTAGAGTTCCTGTCTTGCCAATCAAGATGGCTGAAGACCCAAACTGGGAAGAAAACGTGGTGAAGATGTCCACACCAGAGATAGAGCAAGGAGAGGAGAGCAGATTATATGAAATATATAAAAGGCATAAGGAGCACCTTTTACCTAACAACATGGCATGCTGTACTGTTTGCACCATTTCCTTGCATAAATGCAGGTAAGCATAATTAAAAAAAATGCCTGTAAGAGAAAAAAAAATGAAATAGTATACTCACCTTTCTTACCTTACTCCAACTTATGTTGTTGCCTAGCTGAGGGTGACATCATCCCCTATTCCTATCTATGGAATATAAAGGACCCCAAATCCCACAAAGAAAATGCATCTGACATATGTGCCTGACATATAAGTATCGAGCATTCCCAGGGATTTTGATGGAGGACGATAATGTCAGCTCCTGCACTAAGGAAACCAAATGAAAATACCCATTTTTATTTAGGTACTTATTTTACCTGTTATAAGCATTCTAGCAAGGATAGGGAGAAGGCAAAGGTAAAAAGAAAACCATGGATATATAATGACTATTTTATTGAAACACTATCTCCATCTGTAGCCTACAAATGGCCTAAATTAATAGAGATGCCTAAAGTATTAGCACCCTTCACCTTTAAAAATATACTATTATAGTAAGAAAGAGGAATGGCTACCCAAGGAGATATCAAAATCTTACACTTTAGGGAATGTCAACTCAGTGGTTTAGTCCCTAAATAAAAGAGTACCAGGGCTGGTGGTAGACACTACTACAGAGCGGGACCAAGAATCTGACACTACCAGAACAGTGGGATTCTGAAGATCTTTTAGAGAGCAGTTTCTTCAACCCTACAGTAGAAACCTTTACTGTCTTAAACATCATTTATTTTACAATGTCATGTTAGGCTACAGTAAATGACTATTTAAAGCAGGGGTCCTCAAACTTTTTAAACAGGGGGCCGGTTCACGACTGTCGGGGGGCCGTACTATAGTTTGAAAAAAAAAAGGGGAACATTCTTATGCACACTGCACAAAACGTATTTATTGTATAAAAAACACGAAAGAACAATACTATATGCACAGCACACTTGCCGATCATTAAAAAAAAAAAGTGGCGTTAGGGCTGCTAAAAAAACTTTGTCAGTGTCTGCTACCTGTCACTCACTGCTGCCTTCATACATGGATCACACTGCAGCACATGTGTACATGATCAATGTGCATAGTATGTTCATACTATTTACAAATGTACATTGATCATGTACACATGTGCTGCAGTGAGAACCAGTGCAGTGAGAAATGAAGGCAGCAATGAGTCTTTGCTCATACCTTCTCTGCCTGATGGCTTCAGCCCGACAGCTCCAGCGTTACCCCGGCAACAGTGGTGTCACGTGACCGGGTTCCCTGGAGTGCAGATGGCAGGCAGCCAGAACTCTGGCAGGAGAAGCAGCCTCAGCAGCCGGCGGGCCAGATGGACAACTTCAGCGGGCCGTATTCGCCCCGCGGGCCGTAGTTTGAGGACCCCTGATTTAAAGTGTCAAAAGCAACATAATGGATTAGAATGTGGGAGGCATAATGGACATAATGGAATAGAAAGACATTTTTTGTGATACTTGGTAGTTTTAGCCTTTGGGATTATATTTGTGATTTAAGGGTTTAAAGGCCAAACTATCACATTAATTGAGACTTAAGTAATATTTTGAAAGATAACTTTAGTAAATTTACATGGCTGCCTTTGGCATTGCAACTTATACACACATACATTCGATTCTTATAAAACAAGGAATTTTGTAATTGCTTTGAGCTCATAATAAAATCTTTCCACCCAACATGAGCTTCACCTATTTTACCATTTCTAAACTGAACAAAGATGTTATTCTGAGTACAAATGCACCTTAAATAAAGCTTCCCAAGAATATTCATGCCAGATTCCTCCTGCCAAGCTAATATGAATAGCCAAAGTATTTGCTAAACTGATCTTTACACAACCATACCATCAACAACCATGTGCAGATAATACTGCTGCAGATCCACAAACAGTAATAATTCACATGGGGCATTAAAAGCTATTCGCTTGGCATGTGCCTTGTACCAGGATTGTTTCAAAGACTGATGGATGACATTCTTTCAGGTCTTTCAGCTTTAGTGTTGTATTATGACGCAGTTTTATTTAAAACATAATTAATTTAAACATTAACTGAATGGCTGAAAAAATACTGCAGAGACCTAATGTTTTCCTAAATTATATGCAAATCCAATTATTAATATTTTAGATTGGCTATAACATGTTATTGTAATGTATAAAGCCATTCTGAACATTTTCAAATTAGCAGCAATATATATATTTAGGCACTTTATGATATAGGAGGATAATGCTCTATCTCTCAGTTATGTTTCAGAGTTGTCACCCTTTACCTTGCAAAGTAATTATTAAAAGTAAAGTTATTTTTAATATTTTTCTTAATTTACAGCTTTTATTAAGATAATACTGTGTGATCTTGCCATGGAGATGCTTGTTCAAGCACTTCCTACTTATTAATGATAAAACTCTTTCTGTCTCATCTGTACTACTGATTTGTCACCTATAGAAACTCAAGCAGCCATTTCAACACACAATATTGGACAGGGTCCATGGATATAGACCTTAAGATATCATGCCTTTAGAAATAACTGCAGCCATTGCTGGAGCACAGGTATTAAAAATGTAAGTGGTTGAAATAAGCCTGGAAGAGATGAGCATATCTGGTGTAACAAAGGAAAAAAAAAGGTAAAAGAAATATTACATTATAAATGTCAGCTAAACTTAGGGTTTATATTACATGTTAAACAGTGCTGTGTTTCTAGGATACAAAGACGATGAAGAGTGAATTCAACCAATAAATGCAAAACTGAAAGATGTTCCTCTAAACAAAAAAAAAAGAACTAAATGCTTTCATTGTACTTCCTAACTCGTATCATTCTTTCCTGAAATACAAAATCACTCACGGTGGGCCTTTTCACACCATTTAAATGTATTGAGGTTGGTCCCTAAATGTTTAAAGCTTCATGAACTGGAAGAAAAAAATAAAGAAAATAGTCACATCAATGAGGCCTTTGCTTTTGCCACCAGAGATCTTTAAGAAATGACATATAAAGTATTATTAGTGATCATAAATCCTTGTTTGGAGTATTGCAAAAGAATGGCTCTTTGTAACAAATAGTTTCACCAAGCAAGACTTGATGGATTCGCCAGGTACAATATTATCATGGAGAAGAAATCTTGAGTATTATATGCTAAGCCATCACCCTTGCAGAGTTCTAAATTTGAATTCCATCAATTTCAAAACTGATACTATATTATCCTTTATTTTGAACCAGTTGTGACCGGGATGACAAAAGGCAGATTACAGTGAGGTGTGGAGACCTAATAGATCAGGAACAGACTGCCTGCAGATTCCTTCTGTGAGGGATCAATACTAAAATGTAGACACATAAAGAGCATCTATATCTTTATAAATTCAATGTGCACATAAAAGCTTTTGTTAGATTTCTATGGTTTCTATGGTCTTGTTTGCAGTAGCCACTGTTACCTCACTCACATTGTAAAATTGTCAATTAGAGACACTTGTGACAAACATCAGATTCGCATAACATCATGCCAGTATAAAATGACCAGCAAAAAGAACAAATACACCTCAAGTAGAGTATCATTAAGAGAGTGGTTTGGTACCTTTCATTGTAGGTGTTGTACGTGACACTTTTTTCCTTTGATGTGGAGACATAGATAATGTGGACTGTAAGAGAAAGATGGTGTTTTAGTGTCACATATAACTTTTGCAGCAAAAAAAAAAAGAAAATAGAGTATAAATGTTGCCTACATAATTGAAATCCTCACCACGTAGGTAAATTCTATCAATAACTTAGTATCCAGTCATTTTTTCTCCTTAACCTTTTGAGAATCTTTCTTGATTTCTATTTATTAATCTTTCACTGACAAACTAGGGTTACCACGTATGATGGTGGTATGCGTTGTGCGCACGTATATGCCAATATACATTATGAGGTATAAACATTTTGCTATACGGGTCACAAATAACACCTTTGTCTGTACGAAAGGGTTTTTTTTTCATTATTTAACCCAACATGCCATAGTTTAGTTTGTAAAGGTTTGGTTGAATGATGTTCTTGATGATGTCAACATACTTTGAAATTCAACAAATCCATAGTTTTGCTGCAACCCACCGACATCTATAGAGGATGAATTTTCCATTTAAAGGATCAAATGTTTTTAGAGCATGAATGTTGAAATAAAGCATCGAATTTGTGGTACTTTAGGAGCACTCCTCTAACACCAACAAAAGAACGTTCAACCAATTTCAAAGAATGTTTGCGAGAACATCCTATTGGCATCTTTTAGAGCAACAAAAAATTATTGATACAGAACAACCAAGCTTTTGTTAAACAAACTGCAATTTGCAATTAGCCTCCAACCTACCATATGATTTTTGAACTGGAAGAAATACATAAGATTAATTAAATGCTTACCCAGTGACCTGCTCTACCCAAGTACTAAGACTTCTCAATATTCCTTCTATGTTTTGTTAACCTTTTCTGCACTACATAAAATGCAGCAAAAAAGTTGATGGTTTCTATTTTTTAGCATGGGGTGTGAAACTCAATGGCAAGGAGACTGATTTGCAAATTTCTTCAGGGTGATCAAAGTGCTAAACTCTGATATATAGATACCTGAAGGCAAGGGGTAAATTATCTCATCAACCGAAAATGATACTTATATTGTATACGGACCTACTAACTCTTATATATGCATATAATTAATATTTTTTTTTTTTTTTTTTTTTACATTCGTAGTATTCTTTGCACTTTAGATATAAACACAAAAAAAAGACTGGTAAAAATAAAATTAATAAATAAATGTTCCGGTATTCATTGACTTCCATTTTAGATTGTATTAGAAAATCTGTCACTTACAAACATAATTTGTTGACTGACTTCCATACAAAAAATTGACTGATTAAATGATTAAATGTAATGTTTCAGTTTCCAAAATAGAAATAAAAAATACTTGGAACAAAAACAAAGTAATAATTATTATTGATCCTTCACATTAATTAATATAATAAAGAATTTATTGTGCACTAGCAGGAGTTGTTTATTAAACCCTTACAATGGACTTTTCAGTCAAGTGATGATGTGCAAAATGCAGCAGCCTCTAACATCAAATCACTGATCTCCTCTCAGCATGATCGGTCAGCTTTGACTTAATCATCAATTCTGGCAATTCTTAACTGAAAGGCTCAATACCAGAACATGTTATTTTTATTTGGACATCTTATTTCTTGACCAGTGGGAGAAAGCTGAAGAAAATGCATAAGCTATCATGCTGATATATTAGGATTATACCATTTTTTAGCTTGCAGACGAGTAATTCTCTTGGGCACTTACCTAGTGTTAAATTCTAAATCTCAGAAGTACGTAAATCAGTAAACTGTCATTTTATCCTGCACCGAATACAAATCACGCCATGCACGGCAATTCTCTGGGGTACAGTCGTTAAGCTGTGGGTTTCTCTGTAGGCTGTGATACATTGGTTTCAGTACTACAGCATGCAGCAATTTTATCCCACATAATGCCACGTGACTAGGCTTAGGGACTACCAGGGTCCACAGCCATGACTCAGATAGGGAAACAAGCATTTTGCTTGTCCTATTAGGTATTAAAAAAGCAACTGCGTTAGAATTGAAGATCATAATGGACACATATTGGTCATGTGATGTACATATAGGGGTTATGTGTATATATATATATATATATATATATATTTATATATTTTTAAAATGGGGTTTATGTTAGAATGCTAATTAATAAAGGTGACAGAGTGCATAGGAAGAGGGTAGTTAAGAAGCTGTACTTTGCCTGACCCTTTCTGCAATAAAGTCACATTTTTTTAAAGTGGGACTTTAGTTCCTCTGTAATTCTGATATCTAGCTCTTTGGGGAATTTGTGTATCTTCAATGTTGCCCTCAAATCCACATGAAAAGAACCTCTGCTGGTGCACAGTATTGTTTAAATACCGTATTTTTCGGACTATAAGACGCACTTTTTCTTCCCCAAAACTGGGGGGGAAAAGTGGGTGCGTCTTATACACCGAATACATGTTAAATATACCGGTAATTAAAAAAAATCATACTCACCCGATACCGCGATCCCGCGATGCTGTGGGCTTCTTCTTCTCCTCGCTCTCCTCCCGGCTGCAGCGCGTGTCCCCTCCTCCTCCTCTGAGCGAGGAGAAGCCGACACGCGTACCCCCGCGATCTCATAAGCAGGCTGGATCAGCCTGCTTACGGGATCGCAAGGGCGAAGCCCACAGCATCGCGGGATCGCGGTATCGGGTGAGTATGATTTTTTGGCACAGGGTGATCAGAAGGGGATACATTGTGTCAATGTATCCCCTTCTAATCACTCTGTGTCAATGTATCCCCTTCTGATCACTCTGTGTCAGAGTGATTAGAAGGCGATACATTGACACAGAGTGATTTTTTAGTATTTTGTTCAGAATCTTTTTTTTTTAGGTTTTTCTCCTTTAAAATTGGGTGCGTCTTATAGGCCGGAGCGTCTTATAGTCCGAAAAATACGGTAATTGTTTTTCTTTGCTACATGTTCCCCAAGGCAATACCCAGCCTAATATATCTTTTTTGACAGTAGTTTCCTTATTGGCCCTAAATGGCCAGAATTTAGCATTAAGATACACCTTTCACCGAACTATAGAAATAGGAAAATGCCTCTAAATTCAGATTTTTTTTTTCTCTCAAAATATACAAGCTTTTACTTTAGGGATGCCATTCCCACCAATGACCACCAATTTCTTGAAAAAGGTTGCTATATTTTGCTATAAGATCTTCATCAAACCTATTGACCATCTTCTATTCTAATGTCAGAAAACTTTGTAAATATAAGAAAAGTAATTTGAGGAAAAAAATAATGTTTTTTATTTTAAAAATGTCCTAAAGTATGCAAAGTATATTGTTTTTATTGAGGATCAATAATAAATAATAAAGGTAAATTGTAGGTTGTGTGTAAAAAATGTTTATAGTACCTAAAAAACCTTTTAAAACCTAAAATTTGATCTAGGGATGTGGTACACTAATTGATAAACACTCCCTCTAATTAGTAAATTAGTAAAAAGAAAAACATTTAAATCAGTTGCCAGTGCATCACAATACACCAAAGCCTGTTCTATTCTTCTGTATTTTTTTAATACTTCACACCATATTTTGGTGGGGCGGATTGTAAGGTCTGAAGAAGTGGTACTACAACACACAACACCATTAATCGTGTGTTATTGGGTATTAAAACACAAATTATTGCAAAGTATGTCTGTGATGCAGGAATTATTTGCTTACTTTTAAATTCCTGACAGGTTATGTGCCTTGGGCCCTAGTTATGCCACTGGATGGCAGTTAGTAAGTGAATGTCTGCTTATGGGAAATGTGCAATATAGAATAAATTAGGTTACCCCTGAAGTAATTTATTCTAAGGGTAATGAAATGACCCTTAGCAACTTCATTCTAAAAAGCATTTCATTTTATTTATTTCACATTTTTATCCTCATGAGGACAGAATTGTTCACTATTATCATACCTTCTGTAAAGGATTTGGGGTCCGTTCTTCATCAATTTCTGTTGGTAAAACAAAAAAAAGAGTCAATGACATATAACGTTTATATATTAATATTAATTATTATAGTTATATATAGTTAATAATATAGTTATATTTAACATCTGACATTTTGGTATTAATAATCTAGGCATGGATAGAACACATATGATTGTGCAAGTTGACTTTGAGAGGTCTACACTGATATTGATTGAGAAAAAGGCTACACTTACACTTACACTTAAGGCTAAAAAAAATAAAAAAACATAAGAAAATCGCCCCTTGTTTCTTATTTATGATTTGTTAGGTAACATTGAGATAAGTCTATATGTACCAAACAGATGTAAAGGCTAAATGAAGAGACACTTCTCTAACAGTCATTATACCAACACTAAGGTTGGGGTTAGGTAAGTGTTAATTATGAATGTTGCATTTGCCTCTTGTTCCCTCTTTTTAAAATATTCTCTCTTTATTTAACTATTTATATTGGTATTAAATTGCATCAACTCAACTTATGTCTGGTAAATAACTACACTGATCTGAATCTGGCATGGACGGCCACATGCATCGACACCTTCATCCAAGTTCAAACATGGATTGAAGCATGCTTTCCCATATCAGAATGGAAACAGAGAACATAATGTAGACAGAATTATTTTTTTTCCATTTGAGGTGCATAGCCCCATTCAGGAGGCCCTACTGAGAAGAATTTGCATTGTATTGTATTTCCTGGTTTAAATGCATGTGTTAGATTCAATTGTAAAATACATTTTCAGACAGGACTCTACAGGATCTACACAGACCCTTACAATTACAATTCATTTAACTACTAATATTTAATGAAAAACCTTAGAGGTAGAAAGTGGGGTTTTGTGGCATATCTCAATCCTATCTCATAACTAACTACAATTATAACACAGTAACACATAATATATACAAGGTTTGCAAGGAGCTGGCCTAGAGCACACTTGCTGCAATGAACAGCTGCTTACTGACAATAGAATAGTACTTTGCTTGTTGTTACCTAGAGAATTTTCTATATCAGACCTTTTAAAATGGGGTCAATAACAAACAATTAATTACCTTCATTTACATTACTATTCTCTTACATACTGGGAATATTCCTTTACATTGTTTGTTTCATTTTTGTTTATTACTAATATTTTGGGTGTACCTTTTGATATAGACGTTTTATAGCATCTACAAACAAAGCTAATACTAGGATGATTCTACTATTGTTGTTGATCGCATGATACTCTTGACACTGTTTACAATATTACCATTTATTATTGTACTGTCACTGGTATTACCCTAGATTGTCTCCAGTATTTGCTTTAACGAGCTTTCACAAGTGTGCCTATACCCCTGAGGAAGCCTTTTTGGGAGAAACACGTTGGGTACCACATTTGAGACGGGGGTTAACATTTAAACCCACTTCTTACTGGAACCCAGGAAGTTACCCAATAGTTTCTATACGCATTATTAGTCAGTTGCTCATTGTCTAGAGCAGTAATGTTCAACCACTGTGCTGCGGCACACTAGTGTGCAATGAGGGATCTTCAGGTTTACTTTGGGAAATTATCCGATTACTATTGTCGAGTGTCTGGTCTGTAGTGACTGGCAAAGTTATTTAATACTCTTCCATGTCAGTGGGTGGCAGTAGGTAGCTTAATTGTCTTGTTTATTCTGAGATACAAGAGAATTAGCTACAGTGTGTCATTTTGTAACATTTTTGATTTGTGGTGTGCTGCAGGATTTTTTTAAATGTGAAAAATGTGCCATGGCTCAAAAAAGATTGAAAAACACTGGTCTAGAGCTAGCTATTAGTCTAATATGTGAACTGTATTTAACTTCATTAGGTTCAATATTGATGGACCCCATGACTTGTCAGTAAGCAGCTGTTCATTTTAGCAAGCAAGCTCTAGGCTAGCTCTTTACAAACCTTGTATTTATGTGTTACTATATTATGATTGTATTTGGTTATGATTTAAGTAAACTTTGATTGAGATATGCCAAATTTTTTCATGTATTAGGCTACTGGGGTTGGCATTAGTAACTTTTGTGTTTAAACCTTGTACATCGCGTGTTGTTTATTTTTGTACTCTACTATTATTTCACTATTAGGAAACAGCAACTGTATTCAGGTGCAACTTTTCCCATAGTCTTCATTCTATTTGAATGTAATGAGATTAGGTATTAAAATACTAATACAGGTTTAATATTTGTAGTAAACAATCTGATTTTATTGTATTGAATTTTACTGCAAAGCACAAATGCACATGCAAGAGTTTAATAACACCATTTTGCTAGAACATCCCCATTGCTATAAACAATCAGTCTAGAGCAGTTGGTTTGAGCTAGATCTAAGGATATCAGACTGCGATTAATCTAATCCCTTTATAGGAGAAATCCCACTTTTCACTGAATACAAAGCTCCATCTGTAGCAGTAAGATGCCAAGTATAATAAGCCCATCACAACAACGGAGGCATCAAGACTTAGGGGCACATCAATCTATCAAAGAGAACAGCATGATGTGCCAATGCACAGAACATCTTATGTACAGTACATCCGCTGGTGGACAGCGAAAATGGATTTAATTTATTGGCAGATACTTTCTAAAAGTCATATTACAGATCTAACAAACTGTCATGAGAAAATATGTGGATTCCCATTGCTGACCTTCTTCTAAAAGATATATTCTTTTAAAAAGAAGATTGTCAGCATTGGGAGACTGGACTCAGATATTGACCTCCTAATCTTAGTGCTTTTGAAGTTGCTATGCTGGCACAAGTATGTAAAAAATCCTGATATGCATGTTTTTTCCACAGGATAAAAGCTACCCTTTCAAAGTAAAATTTTCTTTCTTTGGGTATTATACATACCCCCTTTCTAGACACTGCAAGTCACAGATCTGGTATTCTTTGCTTAAATATTTCTTTCCACTTATACTAAGGCAAGTGAATATTGTCTTGTCTTACTACAAACCAGTCACTAAAGAAAATTCTTGCATGTTCCTTGTAGTTTGCATGGAGCCACATGACCATGCATGAGTTTATAGTTTATTTTTTTACTACACTTGGCTGGCCTGTGTAACATCCTTATAAATCAGGATGAAATCTTCAAATACCTTGCATCTACTCCACTGCTGGGCCCGTTGAACATGGCATGCCTGAGATTCAAAGACTACTGGAACCAACTGCACTTTGCCTAAACTCTCCGACCTGAAGCCCTTAGTTATCGACTTTTTTCTTGATTCACTGACTAGAGTGAGACTGAATATTTTGCATCAATATCTTGCCTGTTTTAATACTCCATTGTGGTCTACAAAGAGATAACAAGAAAATCCCTTCTGCTTAAATGGCTTGTCACAGATATTGATGCAACCAGGGCACCTACTGAAATGGCGTATTCCTTACCCACTTGGGAAACATTTTGGCCTGTTTTACTGACCTAACAGATTGGTTACCTGGTCTTGTATTATACGTATACACCTCAGTGGACTAAACTTACAGTTTTTGCTTTAGTGAGTTATTCTCTAATATGACTTCACCATTTCCATACAGCTGGCTCAAGCTGCATTACTCTTGACTGCATGTACAAAAGTCTACACGAAAGAAGGCTACACAGGCTTTTTACAGACTAAACAGAATATAGCTATAATTGTGGCATTGAAATGGAAGTTGTACTTCTTATCCTCAATGTCTATACAACTGTCCACTAGATTGTAAGCTCTTCGGGGCAGGGTCCTCTCCTCCTGTATCACTGTCTGTCATTTGCAACCCCTATTTAATGTACAGCACTGCATAATATGTTGGCGCTATATAAATCCTGTTTATTATTATTAATAATAATAATAATAATAATAATAATGTTAATAATAATAACAACTGTTGACTTTGCTCCTATCCTATCTCTGGGCCTGCACAGATATATATTTATTGAATACCCACTCTCAGCCCCATTATTCTACAGTGTATATGGCTGTCAGTTCAATAAAGCAATTTATTGAGGCATATAGCACTGTTCATTTGCCAGTACCAGGGATACTTTTCTCTGACCAGTTTCTGGCAAGTATAGTATAGCTTCAGAAGCTACAAATTGTCTCTTTTGAATGAGGTGAGAAAGACTTTATCTGGCATACTTACATCATGTGTTTCTATACTATGCTTTGTTAAAGGGTTTTCCTTAAATGCCTAGGTAACGTACGGTTATGTACTTATGGTTTGGTGGTGGTGATGGTGGGGCAACAGGTCCCCCTAATTCACTTCTTGCAAGGTAATTACTTTTGCACAAAGTTTTATCTGTACTAGCAGATAGGATATAGAAGGTTTTTCTATATGTGATTATTGTGGAATGTAAGTCAAGTAAATAGGCAGCAGTAAAAAAGGAATGTGTATTTTAGGATATAATTCTATTGGGAAAACCAAGTACATGTGGTGGGAGGACGGGGAGAAACAGCCCCAAATGTCTTACCTTTGATCCTTATTTCATCCTTGTCTTTCCAGGGCTTTAGTATTAAAGTACTTTGTGCTCCCCTCTGCACCCAGAAACTTCATGTCTTCAAACTTAAAGTATGCATTTATATGCGGGATCCCAGGGGTGATCTATTTGTAGCTACAGCTTGTCTCTTTTCTCCTACCCCACACTCACTATAAATATGTAGCTAGCCTTGGGAAGTCAAGGAAGCCTTTCTCATGTAAACTTTTTTTTTTTTTATCTATATATGATCTATAGTTTTATAAAATTCACTCTCCTAACATTACCATAACAAAATTAAAACTAGTAAGTGATATAGGGAGCATGGAGTATCTGCGCCTTACAATTCCTCTTTCATACTGCATTGTACCAGTCTAACCAACCGCTATTGTTATATTATAATAGAAATTTGGTGATATCACCCTATTTTAATGATGAAACACCCCCTGTAGGTCCCTTACTGCCTGTCCACTAAACAAACATTCTAATTTAAGGACAGTTGTCCTTTTTAATAGTATGAGTAGCCCAGTATGTATAGTATGTTGTTGCTGAGAAAATCTTTCACAATATTATATAATGCGTGTTTAGTAGAAGATTTTGGTGTAATTGGTTTTGCTATGTGTTCCAAAATAGGGGCAATAGGCTTATTAGATATGCAAATAAATCTTATCTCTTTCCCTGTTGAGCTAAGACTTTATTATTTTGTAAGGTTATCACATAAAAAAACAAAAACACTTGCCATAGTAGATTACTCCAAAATGACATGAGACATATGTTATGTTAAACATTTTTTCATCCTGTTTCTAAAACTGAAATCTTCTTGTACACATAGAAGATTCCTTTAGGAACAAAAAATAAAATAACAGGACTGTTCAATGTTTAATCACATCTATTTTTTAAAGACTGGTGTGTACCATCAAAGGCCACAGGTGCGCGGTAGATGACAGCCAAATTTGATTGGCTGCTTTCCTGAAAAGATCCAGCAATTAGTCATGATTAAATCCCTGTATAAATTGCCCGCGCTTGCTGATGGCTACAAGACAAGCAGGTGCAATGTCATTAGGCCAACTCTCCATCTCATGTGTATTTCTGACATGTGGTACTGCCAATATCAGATTCCTCCAGTCAATATGATATACTGGTTGATTTAGTTTAATTGACAGATGCAGAAGGGAAATGTTTTCTGAACAAGGTGAAAAATATGGAAATAGATCTAATTAAATATTTTGCAGACATCATATCACCATACTGCTTTCCCCTACTGCATAATTAGAATGAAAGTATGAAGACAAACCCAAACAACCTGAGCTAGACAAAGAGAACAAGACAATATAGGTCAGGCAAGGTTGTTCTTGTCTCTGGTCCATTATTTTCTATGCTGTTCATTGTCAGACGTTTGACCTGACCAGCTGGTAAAGAGAGATCTTTGTAAGTAACCACAGAACTGCAAGGTCTTATAGTAATCCTTATGTACTTGTCTGATTTACATTCTAAATTTCTCATTTGGATTAGTGCATTAGGCATCAGATTATTATATGAAGCAAGATTTAACCCCAAGGCAGTCTATTACTAATTCAGATATCAATCTATCAGTACAAGCTTTTGTATTACTTTTGGGAAAATATAAATAGTTATAGATAGTCTTTATTTGTAACATGGATGCAGGTAAGTCAGAATTGAAAACTGTATGTAAACCTTCACCAGTCTGGTATACAATAAAAATCTTTCTTCCATATTCTTCTTGACCCTAAAGTTACCCTACCTGGCTTCCAAAGTAATGTCTTGTAAGTAAAAAACATAATTTCCCTATTTCACGATACATTAATGTTGATAAGAGCCATTATGCATGGTTAGGTCAGACCTTGTCCAGAGGGAGAGGTCCAGAAGTGAGAAAAAAGCATTGTGTTAATTGCAGTCAGTTCATCTGTCAGGCTTCCTGGTTTGTTTACTTAGCAAATAGAAGATTTTCTCTTGCTCACCATGTATTAAAGTATCACAGTGGTAAACTAAGCACAGCATGCTTCTGAATAGTGCAGGCACCCAGGAAAAGTGGAACTAAGTCAGAATATTTCTTTGAGGTGCCTGTATATTGAAGTGGAGAGGAAATGTGAACTTTAATTCACACTGACCCTTCTGGGGTACTTGCAGAGTATCAAGTGGTAATTTACAGAGTTTAGAATTTCTCTCTCTTGTGATCATTTATTATAAAATTAATTTTAAATTTGTGTGCTACCCACAAGCTATTTGGTTTGCCAGAGTCAAAAACAAATCTATCTAAAAGGCAGTACAAAAGTTTACTTCATTTATCTTTTTTATGCTGTGTACTTTCCTTCCTTATTTGTTTCTATCTCTCCTGTATCGCTCAATTTCTGAGTCTGATTTGTGTACTTATTTTTGTAGTCAACTATATATATTAATTATGCTTTGGCAGAAAATAAATGTAATTAAACTTACACTGCATTAGGATATTAGGTGTATGTTGCAATTAACTAAGGAGAAATTCAAGAAATTGTCATTAACATCTAAAAAAGGAACAAAAAATCCCAGTGTGATATTGAAAGCAGGGAAACATACAAATATACAAAGTGGCGTATATTATAAAACAGAATGACATGATTTATGTGCCTGACCACTTCACAAACAAACATTACATTGTCATTAGTGACAAATAAATGGTTCATAGAGAGTGAGCTTTTATGTGGTTAAGTCCAATGTTCTCTATGGTGCATGCACAATAAAAGCCCAGCTCTGCATGTCCGAAATATAACAAACCAATGTGCCATAATGTGGTAATCAGCCTCTTTGGGTAATCTTGGGTAATAGGTAGAGTGCTGGTAAAAGTTTGCTGTGTGCCTTTAAAAGACTCTCCTCCCAATGTACTGCCAATGCCAATGTTTTAAATTAGTTGTTGAACTACTATATTTTTCTGACTCAGTAATTATCCTAACTGTAATAGTAGACTTTTAAATTCTCTATGATGGCATCAATCTTAAAAAAAAATCAACCTTATAAAGATATATTATTCAAGCCGTGTACTAATTAGAGAAATATCCAGTAAACTGAACAATGACGATATAGAAATCAAGGCTTAAAAGGCCAAACACAACATTTAATAAATTACATAGTGTCCTAATATTTTTACAAAGTGCTTCCTGGCAGGAATTGACTTTTATAAAAACGAATGTTGAATGCACATGGGAAAAAATGAAAAAAGCAACAACATCAATGCTAGTTAATGTCAATATATATTATGAGTCTACAACAAGCTATAAACAGACTGCTATACATGATGCACATTAAAAGTGTATGTAAATCTTAAATCTATTTTCAATATGCTTGACAACCCCTTTCTGCATTTAGATTTCTTTTTCATTCTGCAAATTATTTCTCATGACTTGCTTTTGGGTGACATGCGACATTTCTTTATGACAGCATGGGCCCATAGAAAGTGGGTTCAATTATGCTGGCTGTCATTTATCTTAAAAGTAGAGGGCAACTTAGTGGAAGTGTTTCTGTTTTTTTTTACCCTAGACCCTATTGTTTTTTCCAATAACCTGGAATTATGCTTAAATTCAACCAAGGTGTACTAATTAGGAATAATGATACCGTGCAGGCGCTATGTGGTGCTTGTATGTATATATCTTATCTTTAAATAATTCCAGGGTGTACCATGTTTCTTGGGGCATAGACCCACTATTGGAGTGGACAGGACAGGTTCATTTACAAATTAATTTTTAGTTAGTGCAGCTTTTCTTCTGAAAACCATGATGTCATACTTACATATTTAGTAAGGCCGAAAAAAGACCAATGTCTATCAAGAAAACCTCATATTTTACTGTCTTTAGATTGATAAAGATGATGTGAAATAAGGTTCAGTATTAATTAAAAAAATTAATCTGATTTTTTCTTTGGAGCTGTGTGAATGTTTCTCAAAACCCCCGAAGACATTAATATTAATTAATGATCCTACTGATACATTTCAGGAAAGTAATGGAATCTTCAATTAGTAATGAGCCCAGCTAAATTAATCTTTAGATGTGATGGTAATTAATTGGTGAGTAACATGTATTTTCAGAGATTCATATAAATAGATATGATAAAAGATTACTTCCTCAATATTAGGAGACATTTGCTATTTGAAAATGAAGCCCCTAATCAGCTGTTCAGTAGGATGGATTTCTAGATCATACCATAGATAATAGGACCATTATAAATTGAAGGGTAAAAACTAGTCATTTTTTATTTGAACAAGTGGTGAAAAAGACACACTTCATTTTGATGCTCTGGTGGTATCCGCCATTGTCTGCTTTATCACCCTTTAAATGAGCATTATCATGACAAACTGTGCTGTGATACCATGATGATGATGTGCAATAATACCTAAATGTATAGCTTTCAGTATACAATTTTATTGTAATATTTTGTGCACCTTTATAAATTATGCACCCCAAATTTAAATGCAGACCAAGCGTTAGCAAGAACAGAAGAGACAGGCCATATCACTGCTAGAAGTGCCAGATGACCAGTTGAGCAATACCAAAATAAAAAAAAAACTATTTGTGATTGCCAGATTTTAGACATTTTTTTCTCTGACAATTTTAGTAGGAGGGGCCTCCACTCCAATACAAGAGATTATGATTATAGTAAAGGATTTGAATACTTTCACCTTTTACTGGACTAATAGTTCAATCATACTGCACATGCTCAATATTATATTATATTGGAGTATATCAAAATAACTGTACCACAGATAAGTAAATATTGTATTGTATAGGTGTATGTTTCATGTTTCTTACTGTAGAATTTTGATATTGAGTATCTTCAGCATGTTAGACTATTTTTTCTGTCCAGATTCTCAATAATAATATTGAAATAAAAATTTAAGTCAGAGGGGTAAAGCTAACCAGGGCTTAAATGGACATAACTCGGAATAGGGTCTAACCCTTCTCCACTCTATTTATAATATGTGTTGTCTTCATATACCATTCACACTTTATTGCTTTAATTTATGGAGCTATTTGAAAGATTAAGCAGGTGGATTGGGAGTTACAAACTTTTTTAAATATTATATATCTGCACATCTATCCAGAGTGGTAGACTGGTCAAAATAAACAATGGGTGGAGCTGGAACAGACCAATACATCTTACCTCATGGCTCCCCAGATTGCCAACTCCAGGCATGAAAATGCACCCTACAATAGGATGCACTTTGGATTTGTGTCTTAGATACTTAAGCAAATGGGGTTTATCACCCTCACCCTCCCCTTTATTCCCATCTCCGGACAACCCTCTTTTCCCCCCAGGAGTGCAGGACCCATTTTTTCTTTGTTTAATCACATCCAACAATCCAACATATGTAGAGCTTGGGGGACCCAAGTTTTCAATCTTTGGGACTGAACCCCTGGAGATCCATACACCTGCTCCACTTTCTTTGCTCTCTACACCCAAGTGATTAGTTTCAGAGACCATTCACACCTTTTGAGAAGCTCTGCGAGGGAATAGGGGTGGCGAGACACGTTCTTTCTCTGATTTACAACTCGCTACAAGAACCTTTATCGAGCTCTACTCCCCCCCTTACCTTACAATTTGGGAAGAGGACTTAGGGCTGAGACTCACTTTGGCCCAGGGAGAACAGATTCTATTTTGGTGTCACAAAGCTTCCACTAGCAGCAGATACCAGGAATTCAGTTAGGAGTTATTGTCTAGATGATATCTTACCCCGGGTAAACTGCATCAATATTTCCCAAATGAGTCTGATAAGTGTTGGAGATACTCAGTAGCAACAGGCACCTTAATACATATTTTTTGGGATTGCCCCTTGCTACACCCATTTTGGGATACGGTTTGATCAATAACCCAAGACATGACGGAGATACACATACCAAATGATCCTGTTTTCTTTCTCTTTCAGAACAATTCCCCAGTGTGGCTGTGGTTCCAGGGAGTCCATGAGATCCACAGAACAGAAGACTTTATCTCCTCAGCCAGGGGCACACATAGGAGTTTCTTTAACACCTGGTATTATTGGTCTGAGTTTTCTTTCCCACAGGAATACAGAAAACATCTGGGCCCCTCCTCTTTATAGGCTCAACTGTCTGAGTTATCGTCTGGGTTTGTGGGCCCCCCCTTCTTTTTTTCCCCCCTTCTCTCTCCTTCCCCAGTGTCTTGGTTTTAAACAAATATTGTAAGCTTCACAATTAATACTAGTGTTTCTTACTCTCCGGAGTTTAATTTTAATTGGTGCGCTGGTACTGATACCTCTTTTTGTTACTAGATATTGTTTTGATTTTTATAAAAACCGTTACTGTTTTTCACTTTGTATTATTTTCATATAATATGTGAAATTTAACGCTTTCATTTATGGTTTATATGTTTTTGTGATTTCTTTATATATATATAAAGAATATTTTAAAAAAAAGAAGAAATTGCCATGTTGTTTCATTTAAAAAACAAGTATGGAGAAAAAGGAAGTGACAACATTTTTGAGGCTTCATTTAACACACACATTTTAAAAGACTGAAGTGTTTTATATGACTGACCAATTGTTCTCCAGGTTTTCTCTATGGTCCACCTCCAACCCTCCCTTGACAATGAACTCACCCATGTGTATGCCCTACAATGCACAGGAAGTAGTATTGACTTATTTTTAATAACATTCGGGATTTATATAATACATATATTTCATAATACCATTTATTTAATGCAATGCACCTGCAACAGTAAAAATGTATGAGAGGGTAAGTGAATTATGTAACATTTAGCTTTTTATATATTACCCCTTTCATAGCCAGCCATTTATCACAACGTTCTCCTGAAAGGTGAATTTGTATTCCATATAGCCGGAATGAAAAGGGCACCTTTTTGTTTTCCCAACATGACACCACAACAGACTAAACTAAGATATACTGGTTCTTTAACAAGGAAAGGATAAGGCTTTAATACCTAAGCAGGATCTCATGAGGAAGAATGATCATTGCAGAGAAAACATTTCTCTGATCTAAACATTGATTTCTGCCCCCATCCAACCAGGTCAAGCAGAATGAGATATTACATCCTTTCCCGCAGGCTCGCTCCGCAACAATCTCCATGAAGAAGAGGGTTTCTGTTGGATCAAACAGCTGCTGCAATTAACCCTCCTCTTCACCAGCACTTTAATTAGCCATTTGTATGGAGTGAAAAGCTCTCAGCTCAGCACACCTTTGCATAGAATATTTAACATTTTTTTTAAAGTGTGGAGATCTTTGTAAGAAGAAAGAAAAAAAAAATGTAATATATGACTTCCAGCCACACAGACATCCTTGAGCAAAAGATGAGCAAACAGATGGTCTCATTATCCAAAGATAAAAGAAGGCATAATTAGTACAATTGAACAAACAGGTACATTTACTAGAGGTAAGCCTAAAAGAAAGATATTGTCTTAATAATAACCCTATAACCCCACTGATGTATGGCATATGTGGGTATACTGGTGTCTGTTAGGTAATGTGTTTTAACTATATTCCTCCTAGATATTTAATTCGTAATGCATATACAGTCAGTAAAAAAAGATTTGCCCCATGCCGCTTATGTTGCACTATTGTAACAAATCCATTTTTTTTAATGTGAAACGCATTGGTGGGGGTGGATTTTTACCATAATTGGTAAGTATGCATTGGTCTACCATCAGCAGACCTGGAAATAGAGCTGGGCTCTACACTGCACATGAAACAAAACAAATATATATATATATATATATATATATATATATATATATATCATTGCATAACTTGTAATTAAATACAGGTTGACAGTCGAAAATCCCAATCCTTCAGTTTCTCAGCATTTATTTCGGATCGCATGTTCAATATAGGGACTGCGGTACACTGTTTGGCCACTAATGTTTTGCTGGCACTGTTCTGCAGAAACAGCTGTTAGGTCTTGCTTGCTAAACTAAATACACCTTGAGACTTCCCTGCTGCCTGGAACTGTGCCAGATGTATGTGGGTGCTGCGAGAGAAAGCCTGCCTGTGTGTGGAGGTATTTTCAAGAATCGGGCAATTCCCCCTCCCAATATTTACTGCATACTTTGATTTATTGGTCTTAAACAATTGTAATAAATCAGATTCAGACATGAAATAGAATTGAATGATGAATCAAATTAGTTGTTATGAGTTGTAATTCAGTTTTATATAAAGCATACTGAATCTGACTACAGATTCCCACATAATTGTTTTCCCAATATTATATATAAAACACTTATGCTATGGTACTTAGAGCACAAGAAAGGTGTACTAAACAACTTGACAAGCTTTTATTCTGCGCCATTCTATAGTGATAACAGACACCACTTAACATTTAACAAGAGACTATTATCCATGTGTAAGTTTTAGCTAAACAGTAGGCAGCAAGATTCTTGCAATGTAAATACCACCACATTTATCTCTCTGGACTTCCTTACTAATACTATAAGCGTAGCTCCCTCACATGAGGGTTAGACATGTATCTTAATCTCATTTCAGTTTTTATTAAGATCCTATGTATGTGAGTATTTAAACAAAAACAGTACATTTTATTATTAAAAGACAGTTCTTGTATACCTGGAGATGACTGGTCGCTGCTAAGAACCAATGTTGCAGGGGTTGGTCTTCGTCTTCGAATCTATTTAGAAAGAAAAAAATATTAATATGATAGTAGAGAAAACCATGAGGCAGAACAGCAAGTGTCCCAAATATTTATAGGATCTCTCAGCTTGCATCACCAGCCCCCCAACATTTATAACACAAAATTATTGATTTCTAGCATAGCCTTTCAGCTTAAAACAACAATTGCCAGACAATTTACATTCTATATTTCTGTTGAGGTAAAAGAATAAGAACTGTCCTAGTGATCCCTGGACAGCTTCAGGTTCAAGTAGTTCCTAATAACCGGTAAAAGGAAGTAACCTTGAGCAACACATCTGTAATGCTTTATGACTTTATGGCACAGACCTGCCAGGAGGTTGTAGTGGGTAACCACTTCCTCATGCCAAGAGAACCACTGCTTTGGGGAAGAAGCTCCAAATAGATTCTTCTCACAGCAGCCCCATAGAAAACAAATGTGGGAGGAAGTGACTGATACCAGTCCCACTCATTGCCCCCAACTGTCAAATGTGGAGCAAGTGACCCAGCAGTTGGCAAGATGCCAGCTACCAGGAGGATTGCTGTCTCGATGCAGGTCTTAACCTGCCCTATATGACAAAAGTAGACAGAAGAACCCAAAAGGGGCTTGATCAAAGTGCCTCAAAGTGCAATCTGATCTTATCTGCAGCAGATAAGCTAACTACAGAGAAAATGGTTTCTTTAGAATTACAAAAATAAGTAAAATAAGGGAACCACTGACAGAACAAACTCTATTTTGTTGGACAAATATTCACCCAGCAGTATAAGTGAACTGGTATAAAGTATATTTGCCAGGGCAGATATTCAGTGGAAACACCCAGATTTGGTGATATGTGGCCCCCATAAGTAATTATTATAGTTTCAAATTACATGCTATCTAGTGAGAGGTATAGTGTGTCCTGATTGAGACAGTAACATTGCAGAAATTTTTGCTTGGCGGGGTCTGACGATTCTGTGTTGCCAGAAATGAAATGGTCAACTTTACCAATTCATAGAAAGAAATGGCACTGTCAAAGGAAACCTCGCTCAGAGGAAACAAGGCAGATATGCAATAAGTTCTTACCCAATTTTCTGGCTTACGCTTATTTATATTAAGCCTTTTCTTGTGTTGAGTGGCATCCTAAATTACAGCACACAATTACTACAAAATATATCAACATCATCATCAATGTTGGGTTAGAGGGTTGGTGAGCTGTGTTGTTGAAGGACTACCCAAAAATCCCCAGTTTAATTATTAAAATAAAAGTGAATCTTTCATGCGAAAATTTTTAGTAGGTCACGTTTTATAATTGCTGAGAAACAGTACGTGGCTTTAGCCAGAGAAATCAATAATGTATACGTATGACAAATTTTTCAAGTGCATTAGTAGTGTCTGCATTATTTCAAAACACAGCCACTGCTAGCACTTTTGTACAGCCCTGCTTAGCCTAAAAATGGTAAATAGTTATGACTTCTAGCACAAGATTTCTGCAAGAATGCATTTATCCCTGGGAAATGTCTGTGACCACTGTAGGTTAAGCTACATTCAGACTGTAGATTTTTGTGGTTTAACATGAACTTCATAATCATCTCTGGCACTTATATATCACGTATCTACATAGTGTCTATACAGCTTTTCCCTGCTGTTGCTCAGTTTTTTGTTCTGCATGTTTTCTTAACGACTAACAGCTAAGGACCACTGCTTTTATTTGGGGAGGATGCAGCAAAACACCTCCCGCTCAATTCTCACCAAAGAACTGTCCTACCTTCACTGAAAACAATCATTGCCAGTCATTTCCAGAAGCATTTCTTTAGAACATGCAGCCATTGCCACTATTACATTTCTTATTCAGAACATGCAGTGGGCAGTAAAGAGACAATGGTAAGGTTATGGAGTAAGGTGATAATTCACCATAATAGGAGAACTGCCTAAACTTTTGTAAATTAGCCCTGTTGTCCTAAATCCCACCTTGGACAAGAGTCTATATTACTACCCTAAAGCCAGCCTAGCAGGCTTTGCCAAATGGATACCAGTTAAGGCAAATAGTTAACATGGGGATGATATTTTCAGAAAAGTAGTATTACATAGTATTTTTTTAGATGTTTTCCTTTTACAAACATTTGTCACTGGTTGTCCCTGCTGACCGCCATCTAAACATGCTAGTTGTCTGGTTAATATATGAACCCAGTAGATGCAAGTTTCCTCTCTGCAGAAAATACTAATCACATTCCCTGATACTCTGAGAGCTGCTAGAGGTCGCTTTTATTAATTCTTTATCTAAAATACAGTAATTAAAATAGGAAAAAACGGCAAGCAAATTCTCATCATAATTTACATAATTTAAAAGGCAACATACGCATCCAAAACACATTATAATTTCTGCATAAAAAATATTGAAACATACATTCAACACACCAATGTAATCCGTACGTTCTAAGTATGCTCAGTTCTAGAAATGCATTAAATGTTTAGTAAATGTTCATACAAATATTAAAGTAAAAGGTATTTAATAATCTTTAAATAAACCCAGTTGTCAGGCAAACTGATCCGTCTTTCAGCTATTACCATGGCTAAAAGCCCAGCCATGCAGATAAACATACTGGCAACAGAAGTGAAGCTTATTACCCTGCCAAGATAACATGAAAATATCAACTCCGCAGTAATCTGGGCCAGTCATCTGCTGCCATATTGTCCAGTAACAGTGCATAGCATATGTTCCATACACTATATTTTCGAAATGGGAAGAGAAACCAGATTTCTGAGTTCATCTATTCTCATGACTAGCAAATAGTGTAGTTTTGTTAAAGCAAGTAGTTTACAAAACCAGGCACATACTTTCTGCAAACCCAGCTTACTCCAGCTTACATTCCCTCAATGTAAAACAACCTGCAAAATACCAGTATTAATACTTACCTAAGCCGCCATCCTGGAACATCCCAGTCATAGCAGCTGGCGGTGATGCACCATCTTTCTGCTGATTCCTGGGATCTTGCTGATCATCGCAAACCATGTCAAAAGAAGATCAATCAGCAAGGAATCTCTCAGTGGATCTTCAGTATTCCTGGTATTTCACCAAAGCTCAAAGGCTGTGGGCCAAAGCCTGGTATAATATTGGTATATAGACTGTGTTTTGGCATGGGGAGTGGGTCAGTATTAAATGAGTGTACCTTACAATTTAAGTGCCTGGTCCATTTTAAAATAAATCTTAATAAATTTTTGTATTTTCCTTTTGAAAATACAGCCCTATTTCCTTTTATATACATTTCTTTTATGATGTGATCAGGGGTAGGTTATTAAAGGATATAAGGAAAGTTTAGAACTGCTGGGGGGTGGAGGGCAAACATACCAATCTGCAGTCTTTTGTCCCTAGTGTTTTTTCAGCAGCTTGCTCCAGTTTGTAGAAGTTATTTTTTTTATATCAAATATTTTGGATAGCTTTTGAGGAAAGGAGTTTTCATTTCCTTTTTGGCCCGCCTCACCTGTCTATCCTAAGGTTTAATGTAGCAATTTGTTTGGCACAGAGAAGACACAAACACAAGCTCTCCTATTCCTACTGAATCCCCAGAGGACTACATGCAGCATAGCACAGAGTCATCACAGATGTGACAAATAGAAAAGTGTGAGTTATTTATTATGTGACATGACATTACCAAGGAAATCCAACACCGCCTGTCTTGTAAACAGTTTGGTATTACAGGGACTCCAACAACTGTGCAGTCAATGTTTGTTTCATAATGTGATCATTAAATACTATTTATTGTTTCTGTTCAATATCTGAAGCACATTTTATAATACTTGCATAGGTTTTTTACAACTTCTGTAAATGTATTTCTGTTTTACAAAATTGCCTTGTAAATGTAATTCATCCCAGACCACACCTGACACACAGGACATGAGCATTTTATACATCAACAATATTTAAAATAATGTGACAATTAATGAATGTCATTGCTTCTTTACAGCTACTGCAGTAAGACTAAAAGCTTTTATCTTATTTCCTAAAGGTGTTGCACAGGTGAAGTCATAAATCACTAAATAAAGGAATTCTGGTGATACAACAGACTACACTACTGTGTTATGCCTGATGAGCAGATGTGCAGATCTGTGCATATGTAAAATATGCAAAAAAATCTTAGACACCCATAATCGATGTGACGGCCCCTGCGGAACAAAGCTCACATAGATGAGCTAGACAAGACTTAAACAAAAACTTGACTTGAGGATGTTGAATGTGTGCATCTTTTGAGCTACATCAATATTCTCCTTAGTGTTTTTTTTTTACTAAGAATAAAGGAATTGCTGTCAACAAAAATAATAAAGGTCCATGTCACTGATATATCAAGGTATATTTGAAGATCAGTCACTGAGTGATTACATTTTAGCTGCATTCGGTGCTAGCAACTGAATCTCGAGCTTTGACAGCTAGTCATATTATCTACTTGTAATCATGACACACCAGCAGTTTGTAGCTGCCCAGATAAGCATTGTAATGCTACAATAGTAATTCTTGCTAAAATAGTAACATTTTGTAGCTGCCTAGATAAGCACTGGAGTCTAAAATGAATACTACAATAGTAACTCCATGCCCAATTTCAGATCACCAGCAGAAAAGCTTTAGGCTGCATACACACGTGCAATTCTTGTCGTTGGAAGGGATCTTTTATGATCATTTCCAACGATTAGAACCGCACAATGCATGAACGAGTGCTGTACATATAGCACTGTTCTGCTCTATGGAGAGGGGAGGGGCAGAACGATGGGGCAGCACCCCGCTGCACGCTCTCTCCCTTCCTTTGCTCTAGGATGGCTCGTCGTTCATCTGCTGTGGATCCACCAGGTTGGATCTACAAACGATGAACGACGCAGACTGTACATACACCAGATTCTTGCCCGATATCCGCCCTGAGCTGATTATCAGGCGAGAAAAATTTGACGTGTGTACGTAGCTTTAGCCTCCACAAATCTCTACTGCAAAGTGTGCCATATTACTCAGGAATACCCATCCCCCCTATATGGAATCACTTTCTTCCTGGTCCAAATTGCTGCTGAATATCCCTTCCAGCATTGGAACAAGTTCTTGCTGGTCCAGCTAATGAGAGAGAAACACCATTGAAACAGCTATTTGGTAAATTAACAATCCTGGTGCTAGAAAGTTGTTTCTGGTGTAATGATTGTTCCTATAGGAAAGGCCCATGCTGTGCACTAGAGTAGAAGAGTAACTACGCCCCTATACTTGTTAGTGTTCTGGATGTAACTGCATATGTTGAGTTTTTTGGGTCGCTTTCATTCTATATTTAAACAGATGTTTGATTTCTATTTAATGTACCCTCTAAATCACTGTATCTTATTTTTATATTTCAGCCTGTTAACAAATGTCATATTTGCTTAACACACATGTAACTTCCTCAACCAATCACAATGGATGACTGAGTCACTTTACTGTAGATTAATTTGTAGGTGATTGTCAGGGAGCAGATGCTAATTGCCCTCATCAGACAACAATTGCAGATGAATGCTTTAGTAAATCAATGACACAGATGAATTATGAAGATGAGATATCTGTATCCATGACCTTAAAAAATCTTTACAGAAATTAGTGGTAGCTAAGTAACAAAGTGGTTGACTAAACTAAATGTCAAACTATTAGCAAGTCATGTTCCGGCATTATCTGACACAAGGTTGGCAGAGCCAAGCTAAAAAGGTCCAATTTATTAAAAAGAATGTCAGCATTGCTCAAACCAACCAAGTTGATGTTTAATTTTTAGCACTATGAAAAAATGTCAGCTAAAATCTGAGAAGGTTTTCGCTAGTCAGGATACTTTGGAAAGCTAGGATGGTGACAGAAAACCTCAAAATTTCAACACCCTAGTGTTTTATTGTGTTTTAAAAGTTGAGCCATGTTGCAATTTTTATTTACTACCTGGGGTCCCATTTAGTCCCTAGCCAAATATGAGCCATGGCTTTCCTGAAACCTCTACAGAATGTTTAGATGAGCACAAAGGTTTGCCATGCAAACTGTTTTGTTTTGGCAATTTATTTTTTAGAGAATAAAGAAGAGAAATTTTATGCATTTCATATTGTTTTCAAGCAACTCAAACCTGCCAGAATGATGACATTGTATTTAAGATGTACAGTGAATTATACACCAGGGCCTTATTTTGTTGACATCTACAGGATTGCATCTAAATGCACTTCCCAGATTGACAACCCACCATCACCTCTGCCTGACAGAAACAAAAGTTTTAGGGTTACAAAAGCCATTAAGTTACAAAAGCACCTACTGTAAAATTAGAAAACATCCCCAAAGAGAAGGAAATTGTTCTGAAACTCATAGCCCCCGTAATAATACAAGATAAGACAACATACTAAGTAATGATGATGACAAGGATGCATTAGTCTGCGGTTTATGAAAACTAAAGAACAATTTTCATTTTAAAAGTCACTAACAAAAATAATTTAGTGCAGTATTTTAACTTTTACCATTTTTCAGATTGGGTTGTTTGTGTAAAATAAATAGCTATGAGCCTGAGATAAGGAAACAAATTATACATGTTGTGTTTGGCAGCCTTTTCACAACTTTCTTTCCCAAGAACAAACCTTAGAATAATTTTCAGTACTTAATAAACCCGTTTAAACCAAGTTCAATGGCAAGCATGGGAGTTACAGTGGCATTACAGAACACTAGAAAAATGACTGATGTTGCGCTTCTGGCTCTGCCACATGGTGTTGGTCCCAGAACCATGCCCAGTAGGCACCATCAAATAGAAGGTCAATTAGCCACAGCTCAAGGAACCCCTGGCAACCTCTGAAGGAACCTTATTCTACTGCAACCATTTGGCACCATAAGTTTTGCCACCAAATAATAATTATTTTTGATGGTTTGTACATGAAAAATCTGGGTTTTGTCCGTTATTTTCGATGGCCTCAGTATGTAGAAAACCTTTGTAAGGAGAGTTTACATCAGAATATAATACATTTTTTGATGGAACAATGGTGTATTTGGCCCAATTCTTTTTAGTAAAAGAACATCTAAATTGGAAGCACTAATTATCTAAATCACTGCCAGCTAATATACCTGTCAGTAACAGCAAGCAGGGAATGGAAGAAAATTTACTTTTCTCCTTTTTTTAATAAAATTGATTTTTCCTTTCTATGGGACTCTGCATTCCTAAAAATGTGTGCTGTGTAATCCAAGCAAAACTGTAAACAATGCGCTTTGTATACAGTACTACTTCACTTCTTATATTTGTATTTACTGCTTGATATAAAATGTGAAATACACTGTAACTGCATCATTGTTTTTGGATGGAAAGAAAATGTTAAAAAACACTACACTACACACACACAAGCCATGTAGAAGCCATGTAGAAGATCACATGGTCACTGGCTACCAAGAGCTTAGTGTTTGGCCCTTGGGCACACAAGGCTATTTTCACTGTCTTTCCAATAAAACACTTAGATCAGGAGTCAATCTGAAGAAAATTTAGCAGCTGATCTAAAGCAAGTGACCAATTTTTGGGTTTCTGATCGGACAGGGATAGATTGGATGTGTTGGTGAATATCAATTGAAAGCACAAAAACAGCCATTAAAGGAATGATTAAGAACATTTGAATGGATGGACAGAATTTCTATCACGTTCTCAGAAAAAAGATCAGAAGGGCAGAATACTGAACACATTTGCAGTCTTTTGGAACTGTTGGCCAATCAGTTACAAAAAAAAACCTTATAAACTGTTGGTTGAGTGTAAATTTGGCAATGGATCTGCTCTTGTGTACTAGGCCTAATATTACATTATAAGAGTGGGAAGATAATGTATTGTTTTAAGAAAGATAACTATCTGATTGACTTAAAGTAAGAAAAGAAGATTGGCAAGGAACTACACTGTTCAGCACCTCCAAATAAGAAGCAGAACATAGATAGGGGACAAATACTGTTGCCCACATGTAAAAGTATTTACAGGTAGTCCCCAGGTTAAGGACATCCAACATATGGACGACTCCTAGATATGAACAGGGCTTCCCTGCTGGCGGTGAGCTCTTTTTGCAGCCTCTTGTAACTCTTTAATGACCAAGACAAACTCTGCAGTTGTTTCTTTTTGTTAATGAATGTCTAGGCCCCATGAGGATTTTTTCTTTTTTTGCTCTGTTTTTTGCTTTGTTTGTGATTAACTCACAGTGGGGATTTTATACAGTAACTAACACCACGCTGCCTAATAATATATTGAGACAAACATCTGTTCTAATTGCTTCTATTAAAATAATGTACCTGTTCTGACTTAGATGCAAATTCAACTTAAGAACAAACCTACAATTCCTATCTCGTATGTAACCCAGTGACTACCTGTACTGTATACAAAAAGAAACTAGACCTATAAACACATTTATTTTAAATTAAAAAACACTGGAAAAGCTAATCTTTTTCACATCATAAAAGATGTTTTTGTTTTTTTACATTTCAATCACTGGAAGTTCCTTGTATTTTCCAATACAGAGCAAAACAATATTTTTACTTTGATGCCCCCCTCTTCAGGTGCAAATGCACATCTTTCTTTCATCTTCCCTCCCTCCTACTGCTTTGGGAGGAGAAGACTGTGATTTATATACTCCCATTATCTAATACATAAGTCACTACATTTGCACTTTACAGAGATTTGAGGATTCCTTACCACCCCCTTCATTAAACAGAACTATGCCAATACTTTCCCATGGAGAAATATATCAGTTACGCTCCCTTGCAAGCTTAAAACACATTTTTATTTTACAGTTTATGTGGCTATTTAGGTATCTGAATTGACAAATGGTAAGCGAAAAATACCCTGAAGTATATTTTAATGTATTAAACTTGGTTACAGTTCTACACAGCGCCCTGGGCTCCTTTGAGACAGTGCTGAAGAAGATAACTCAACAACACTAAAGCATGTTCACAAATTGCTTTAAAATGTTGCCAAATGTACATAGAAGTTTTAACAAAACCCAGCCTATTCAAATATGAATTAAACTTGAGGCCAAGCAAAGCAATGTACAGCTGTTATTTTTCTGTCACATACATTTGGAATACCTGCAGTTTTCTGCTAATTTGAAGAAACCACCAACCCAGGTGGTGCCTATATATGTAGAGGGGGAAGACTGTAAGTTCTAATGTATGCTGATTGCATTAGCATTATGTATGCATTCCATTTACATGTTTAAATCCTATAAGGACACATCATGCAAAAGGCGCCTCTCCTTCTGGATCACGCCATTGCACTTTTGCGATTTTACATTATACTTTACAATCTACCCAAATGACCAACACCTTTTTAAAACTCTATCTACTATTATTTGAGGTGTTAAAAGTTTTCACTTCCCCTATCTAAATGAATGACATGAATATATGTGACTCATGGCTAATCTTAAAAAAGTAGTTTGGCATTTGGTGTGATATTCAGGCGGTGCTTTACTCCTGGGGACTGGTTAGTGATTGGTGGGGGTGTGGTGTTGGAAAGGGTTTTGGAAATGGCACGGGTAAGAAATAAAGGAAAAAGGCTTGGAAAGTCAGCTACTGAGAAGAAAGCTGATCCCCTCAACTGCTTCTATTTAATGTGCAAGTTGGGGCATTACATTTGATTGGAGTCCAGTTATTGGTATGGAATGGTAGTGGAAAAGTTGTTGGGAGGCCCATCTCAGTATGTTGTCCTTTATGTTACATAGTAACATATGGTGGTGGTGCTCTGTGGAAGCAAAGTGCAGCTGGGGTCCTTAAATATTAGTGGTTTAACAAATTTGAAATGAATTTTATAATTAATATTGTTTACATGATTATGTATGTATATTTTGCATAGGTACTATTACTATTACGAGACTGCTCTTCTGGGTGGCAATCCTGGGTGGTGTTCCACCACAGTAGAGTGCACCCCGCCTATTCCCTCCGGCGGTGATACTTTTAGCAGCAGAGGAGTTCTAGGATTTAGTGCTCTGTGGCTTGCAGCATCCTTGTTTCCCTTTAGTGGTGTTTCCCTCTCAGGGACTGACACTGCACAGCTGAAGGGGATTTGGAGCTGTGCTGCAGCTGATTTGCAGAATTGTCCCTGATCAAACCCATGCTTCCATTGGCTGCTCTCAGATTCCAGAGCCTGTTGCAGTGTTTAGCTGGGCTAATCTGTGATAGGAGAGTTTCTTGTGTGATTTACTGTTGCTGACCATTGCGTGTTCCCTGGCCCATTAGTTATACGCAACCTGAACTGAGCTCTGCCTGTGACTCCAATCCTGCTTGTGCCTACTCCCTCTGTACTTTGTTTGGTGGACTGATTGCCTGTGTACGACTTTGGCTTTGTACTTTGGATTTGCCTGGTAGTTCTTGTGATGCTTATTCTGTGGGCCCCTGGTCTCCTTCCAGCGCATCTCCAGGTGCCATCCTTTGCACATTAAGTCCTAGGGGCAACTGTGTGCTGGGACAAGTTGCAATCTGGATTTTGTCTTGGACCCTGCCCCAAAAATAGGTCTAAATCATTTCCATAATATACCATGGACATCACCACAGCTGCTTTATAACATGGCATTTCATAGTCATTTTATGTAACAATGATGCACAGATGTCAGTATGCCAATTGTGCAGTAATAAAGAAGCCACAGCTGTTCTCTTCTATGCTCCAAGGTATACATCTATATAAAGATAATATGATATATAAATAGATGTCTTGCTGTTTTAATATGCAGGCATGCACAAAATCTTTATCTATAAGTTAATGTTTTGGTAGTATTTTGTTGTAGCACAACAGTCTTGCTGTAGTAGTTATAACTCTTACAGGGCATTTTATAATAAAGTTTTACATGCTTTTCAATAATAGTCGCCACCAAAATTTGTATTTATTTGAAACATAGAACAAAGCTGGTTTAAATAGCTACCCTATGGCCAACATTACATCTTTCAAACTTGTGTTGGTTGGTTTTAAGGATCACTGGCAGTGGCAGGCAACACACCATTGGTGTAAAAGGCCCCTGCCAAGTGGAGCCAATCCATCAGCTTTGGCCAACCTCCATTGGTCAGATACCATGTACTGTTATCCTTATCTTCTCAGATATAAATCTGTTCAGGGCTTATGTCTGGCTCTGCTGTTTCTCATCGTAAGTGCTTAAACAACCCTAATTCATTTTGTTATATCTGTGGCAGTTTCACCATTCCCAGTCAAGGGCCAACATCAGCACATTTGCAGAGCAAGCCTATTTGGCATATTTCAAAGTTAAACCTGGTGATCAAGATAAGTCTTGGACCCCTCTATGCAAACAGTCTTGGGTCCCACTGTGCAAACAGTGTGTCGAGGCTTTACGGATGTGGACAAAGGGAACACGTGATAAATCGCCATTTGGTATACCTATGGTTTGGCGAAAGCCAGGAGATCATTTCAGTGACTGTTACTTTTGTATAGAGAAAACATCAGGATATAACAAGAAAAATAAATGTAACAGAAAGTATCCTAGTCTACCATCCGCTATACGTCCAGTGGCTCATTCAGGTTCAATCCCAGTGGCGGTTTTCGTTACACTACCCTGAATATGGTGATGAACTAGGTGAAAACAATAATGAAGATTTTTAAATTGAAGAGGGCTCTGTTCGTAAGGGATTTGATCAGCATGAGTTGAGTGATTTGGCATGTGATTTGGGACTATCGAAGAAGGCTTCAGAACTCCGAGCATCAAGACTGCGTCTGCGACTGAAACTGGGTGTGATGAAGCAGTTCATTACAGCTTTGCAAACTGAAGGAGAGTGTTTCAAGTACCTCATGTAACATTTCCTAGTCTGTCATTAAAAAAAATAAAAGCCAGTGTTTGATGGTCCACAGATTCGGCAGCTCATCAAAGATGAACATTTCATCAGGACATTGTCAGGAGGCGAAAAGAATGCTTGGTTATCTTTCAAAGCCATTGTCAAGGACTTTCTTGGAAACACACAAGCAAATAATTACACAGACATTGTCCAGAAACTCTTGGAGAGCTACAAGGTGCATTTTCTTCATAGCCATCCTTCTAACTTCCCGGAAAACCTTGGTGCAGTCAGTGATGAGCAAGGTGGATGATTCCACCAAGATTTGAAGGACATGGAAGGATGGTATCAGGGTAGATGGGATGTACATATGAAAACACCATTATGAATAAACCATTATATTTATATTTTATATACATAAAAAACCAGGTTATCAATGGCAGCTTATTTCTCAGTGAAATAGGGAGAATCGTCCTTGAAAATGATTTACAACTGTGTAAAATAAAGACATATCAGCCATAGGTTGGGTTCACAGTTAGCTTTAGTTGTGTGTCACTCATCAAGTCTATAAACTAATGTTAGCATTTGCAAGCAGCAACTGCTTTTTAACTTCCTCAAACTTCTTTCGACCGAACAACTAGAGAATGAGAATTCTGGCCACCATGTTCTGTCCAGGATTTGGGTTTCTAATGGTAATAGTAGGCAGCTGTTGAATGGTGCTTGTTAGGGGTAGTACCAGGGGTTTGGGATGTTCTCACATTATATGATAAGGGATAAGACACAATGAGAAAGTAACCTTTTCTAATGACATGGTTAAGAGACTAGAGCTCCACCTAAGGGCTGGGTAAAAATCTATTTAATTATATATAAATAATGTATTTAATATTATATTCAATATTTCCCATTTACTTAACTAAAAAAATATATTTGACTTTTTGTTTTTCCATTTTCCCTAAAAATTAGTAGACAATATGTACAAAACCACCATTTATTTCCTTTAACTAAAAATTTCCAGACACAAGGCTCAGATCATCATGAATGTAGAAGGTCAATATTGTGGATGGGTCAGCAGCACAGGCATTCCTGACACTGATCCAGACGCTGTGATTTTAATAAAATGGGACAGATATTACACAACATTGTCCTTCCTGTCTTTGCCTTACAATGTAGGTCATTCTGCTTTGTGTGATTTGAAAACCTGAGGGTTTCCACATGCAGGTAAAGCCAGTGACATTTTCCGAGAAATGCAGAATATGGTCGTACATGCTTTTTCCATTTTTATCAGTCCTGTAAAGAAGGATTAAAGCACAATGAATCAAATCACTCATCACCTTCCCTTCAGTACATTTGTAACGTCAAATTGGTATTGGTGTTTTACTGCATTACTTTACAAAGTAAAAAAAAAAAAAAGATGTCAGCTAAAATTAATTCTGTTTTAATCGTAACATGTTCACTGAATTTTCTTTCAGCATTATCTTTTCATGCAAAATGCTTATTCTTCAAATTCCACCCTTATGCATGAATCTGACTAATATATAGGTGGCACAATTGAAGTGCAATGACACAGGTAATGTCTCCATGCCTTCTGGCAAGAACTGGAAGATTGAAATCCAATAGAAATTCAAACAAAAGTTGTTTTGGGGTGATTATGGGGTCACTTTGGGGATTGGTAAGGGGGTGGAGGTGAGGGAGGGGTTAAGGTGATAAAAGGTTTGGAAGAAAGGGGGTGAGGTCACACGATTGTACAGTGTGCAGGAAATAGCTTCCTATCCTTCCATCCATTTTTTGTGGTAGTACAAATAGGGAGTTGCTTATTGGGCAGTGGAGCCATTTAAACAAAAATATAGTGGTGTTTTATTGAATGTAAAGTTAGGAGGGGGGTTGGTAATATAAAGGTCTGCACAACTCTGTTTTGCTACAGTCATGGTAATGTTATCACTTTTTACAGAATCTTTGCAATCAGTAAACTCATATCCGGCTACCATTGCCATTTGCAGTAGTGTAGCACAAACCTTGGGTGGGGTAGAAGGTATATTGCAGTACATGGAGACCAATGAGTCAAAAAAGGACCAGCATAATGATATAGGATGCAGACTGTTTATTCTGAATCTATGATCCAGAAAACTATATAATATATTTATAAGTATTACAAACTACAATCTGATATGTGGCTACAATGTGTTATTTGTAAACCACGTAATATTGGTAGATAAGATTATTTATTACCAAGATTATCAATCCGTTAAAACTAGATCATTGTAGATCTGTATATTAGACAAAAGTCTTTATGTGTTAACCATATGTTAACACATGTGATCTGATCCATTACTCTGAGAAATGTTCAGAACACATCGCACTGTGTAACTTGAGAATCCCAAATTGTGGCCACTTAAGGGAACAGAATGTCTTACAGGACATTTCCACACCGTAGGTCATCTTTTAGTAACCACTCAACTCACCCACATGCAAACATGTCATCAGAGCTCTTATAGTATCAATACTATGAAACAATAGTTTCACTAAGATTGTAAAGTCTGGATTGATTTCTTTAAAAAAAGCTTATTCAGGAGACCTCTGTTTTATGGTGAATTGTATGATCAATGTAAAGCTTGCACACTGTGCAGAACCTCTTTGTTTCATGTTGTAAATTCTTATGATAGAAAAGAGAAACAAGTCTATGTTCATCTACAAGCAACATTTCCCTGGCTCTCAAACACACATGACACCAAGTTCACAACATATGTTCTGTGACCTGAATTCCTTTTCCCAGCATATATCTTCTACTGCAGCATTGGGTGGGATAAATGACCCTTACGGTAGGACAAAAGCTACAGAAGTTATAGTGCTACTCAACAACAGTTATATTTTGTTCCAATAGTAGCCATCTCATAAGCAACCAACTGACTGTTACCTGTAAGCCAAAAATATCAGCGAAGGATGCTTACACTGGTGCTGCTTTTGCTAAGCCATATTTAGGACCAGCATCTGCTCTCTAGGCTAAGATACTGACCCATGGATAACACAATCATTAATTCCTGATCTCTGAATTTTAGCCTGTATGTTATTTTGGTGCATAGGTATCTTGTCAAGTTAATTGCAAAGCAAGCAACCCTAATCATGTTGGAAACCGAACCAATGTCTGCAACAATGTCAGTGTAAAACAAGAGGCAAAAAGCAAGATGTAAAAGTGATTTTTCTATAAACGTTACATTTACTTTGGTATACCTAATATTACATTAATTGGTTTTCATTTGCCTCCAAGTGAAGCCTTCAACAAAGCAGAAAGCCTACCAATATTAGGATTCTTAATTCAAATTACTAATGAAGGAAATCGTTATACATATTGATTAGATTATATGTTAAGGTGTCTTTACTTAGCAAAGTGGCTGAGTAAATTTTTATTGTGCGATAGGCATTAACTATAGGGACTAAGCTGAATTCATTTGGAGAATGTAAATGTAAGTGATTGCTTTGGCTCACTGCCCTTAACACAAACCCACTGCACTTTACACTGCTTCATTAAATAGGAATGTAAATATGGTCCTCTAGAGGCTTCCTGTGGTTGCTCCGCTCACACTGCTAAGCTTAAAGCTGCATTCCAGGCAAACCGCTAAATACAAAGAAAATGTGAACCATTTTACATGTCAAGAATTTTTACCTCTGTCCAGGTAATGTCATTATCCTGCAACCCTATCAAATAACACAGCCAGCTCCGGAACTCTTTGTAAACTGCAGGACCCATCCTGCCTGTGATAGGACAACAAAGAACAGCAGTACACCCTTAAGGTAACCTCTGTTCTTTCTGATTGTATAAACATGTTAACATAGAGCACTATAGAAAGATTAAATCCAGTCTGAATGCAGCTTTATGCAGATTACACATGATATAGGAAAAATGTTCACAAACATATGTCAGTACAATGTAAAATACATATATTGATTTTCTAATAAATACAAAACTGGATTTCCGGTGCATTTTTTCTGTTCAATAAATTATTATCAAGTACTGTACATTTATATCTGCCTGGAGTTCATTTATAACCCCATAAAACGTCTCATAAAAAACAAGGCAGGAAGCTCACGCTGTGAAAAATCAACACTAAGCATGAGCTGTCAAAATCTCTTCTTCCCAACCTTGTTTTTTCCCTTTCTATGAGAACTTGTTTTTACCTGGTTCTGCTCTGATAATTGTGTATCAGTTCCATCCTAATGAGTGACAGCAATCCAATCCAATCGGCAATCTAAAGTAGAAATCACCTCCCAATTCGTTTTACCTTACTACAATTGTATAAAGAATGGAGTCCCCTTATAGTATCTGCATATATCTACTACAGAAAGCTGTTTTTTTTTGTAAAATAAGTCATGGACAAATATGTTTGATTAGTGTTTGATTAGAATACAAAAAAAGAATATATTTTCGGGAATATAGCACTGTAAAAGTTACTATTTTACACCCAGTTGACCTCCTATCTGGTAAACTGTGAAAAAAAGAATAAACTGTTATTTGAAATTTTTTGAAGGACTAAACAGCAGTCAAAAAACAACAAAAAAATATCCAACAGGCAAACATATAAAATACATCAGATCAAGTGTAAGTAATGTTACTTACTTGTTACTTTTGTATGTAATGTTATTAGTAGTGTTGGTCAAATATCTGACTATTTGATTCGACAGCTATTCGATAGAATAGGGGGATATTGTTTGAGTGATCGAACTTTGAATTCGAACACCATTAAAGTCAGTGGGGGGAAAATTCAGGTTATTTTTCGGGACTGTGTAGAACTGCAAAAGCAATCAGGGAAGCAGAGTTGACAGCTCCACTCCCTTGATTGCTCTTGCAGCCCTTTACTAGTTGTATGTGTTCTTGGATAGAGTTTCTTTATCCAAGAACACAGGAGTCCTGTGTTCCTGGATATAGAAACTCTATCCAGGAATAGGGATGAGCGAGAATGCCTCTGGCACCCTTGCGAAAATTTCCTCGAACTTCGGAAGGTTCCGCGAAATTTCGGCAAACCGATTTCGCGAAACCATCAGAAGATCGAGGAAATTTTAACAGGAGGATTCACAGGGAATTCACAGGATTCCCTGGGAATCCTCCTGTTTGTGATCCCCTGGGCACTAGAGGTTAATTAAGCCGCAAATCGCACACAGCCGCATTCATTGAGAAGATCCCCAACACTAGAGGTTAAATGGGGACAAGTCTCCCCATTCAAAACCTCTAGTGCTCCCTGATTGGCTGAGGAAAGCTAAAAGAAAGGACTACCAGAGCCACGGCCGCATCCATTGAGAAGATCCCTGCACTGGTAGTTAATTAACCTCTAGTGCCACGGATCGCACATTGTTCTCAATGAATGTGACCATGGACGTATTCATTAAAAAGATCTCGGGCACTAGAGGTTAAATGCGGACATGTTTCCCCATTCATTTACCTCTAGTGCTCTGTGATTGGCTGGGGACAGGAAAATCCTGATGACGCTTGAGCTGTCATCAGGGTTTACCTTTCTTCATCCCGTGTTTTTTGGGTTGGGTCTATCTGAATTTGAACAGCCATATTAGGGTGGAATAAAGGGACAATACAAATTTGAACACCAACACTAGTTATTAGTATCTATTTCACATACTATATGTATTTTTTTGGACTTAACCACCTTTTAGGTTAAACATTTTAGATAGGAAGCTTTAATCCTTCATTTTTATTGCTTGTAGTTATATTCTAAATTTTAAGTATCATAAGTGTGTCCAGTCAACATAACAAGGCAATTGTCCCTGAAGCTACAAAATAAAATTGTGGGCACTCCTGTTCTATACTAATATATTAATGAAGCTTACACATCTGCTGGATAATAGCTAAAAGGATCTTTGTGGCTGTTTACACAGATTTATTAATATTACCCGTATTTTCCATGGAAAAAACAGATGCTTAAAGGAGATAATCACAATACCATTTTCTCTTGATTTCCTTATAGGGCACCATGTTTTATATGATTACATGCTTGGAATTCAGAACTGAATGAACCATAACAACCAATAAGATTTAATTTTGTGAAGGCTCAGTAAAATAAAGATAGGTAATAGTAGATGGGTATTATTGTAAAAAACAGCAACAAGTTCAAAGTCTATCTACCTTCCACCTAGGCCAGTCTTCTACCTTTCACATTTCTGTGGAACAGTGGTGTAGCTACAGACATATGGACAACAAGGCAGAATTATATGGGTGTGGGCCTCCTTTCCTGGCAACTCCGATGGTCATTTAGCCACAGATCTTTGGGTCCCAGTGCCAAAGCCCCTACCATGTAGTACAGGTTCCCTTATGTGTATCTCCTTCTATCGGGAGACCCCTCTTTCATCACCTCTTTCAGTTCTGAGTACAACAGCAATTTGCCAGGAAGTGGCCATAAGGTGCTCTGCAGTATGGGGATCAGTTTTGATCGAGACCTCTAAAACCCCTTTTCCTGCTGTGTAGTTAGAGAAGAAGTACCAGGTTTGTTGTCCTGTTGGACTGAATAAGCTTGATTTAATAAAGCTCCCCAAGGCAGAAGAGGATACGATTTCGTTAGTAAACCTGGGTGATCCAGCAAACCTGGAATGGAATTCTTGAAGCCATTTGCTATTTGTTAGCAAATGTTTTCAATCCTGGATCAGATCCATTTGAGGTTTTTTGGATCACCCAGCTAGACTGATGAAAGTGTATCCTCTCTTGCCTTGGAGAGCTTTCATAAATCAAGTCCATGACAGAGCAATTCGGGCTACAAGTAAAAACCCAGCTGCTAATTTTACCTTTTAGAGACAGTAGGTGATGGAAAATGGGGGTAAGGGTTAGCTAAAGCCAGTTTTTCTTTATTATTATTATTATTATTATTATTGTTATTAATAAACAGTATTCAAATAGCGCCAACATATTACGCAGCGCTGTACATTAAATAGGGGTCGCAAATGAAAGACAGATACAGAAAATTACACGGGAGGAGGGGAGGACCCTGCCCAGAAGAGCTTACAATCTAAGAGGAGGGGGAAGCAGCACACAATAGGAGGTTTATTTGTGAAACTTGTAGTCAGAAGAGTACATTATATATGACTCAGATGAATAAATATTAAAAAAACAGAAAGCCTATTCATAAAATGTCAGCAAATTCCAGCTTTCTGATTTAGTAATTGACTGTAGCTGTGCTGGCAGACCCTAGGACATGGCTATATTTAGGTACTATAGATTCCTAGTTCTAAAAACGCTGCATTAAAGGGTTTACATGAAGAACAGCTAGTGCCTTTTCCTTTATAGCAGAGTCCACTGTGACTATAGCCTGGGGACTAAGGGTTCTGTCTACTATTCAGGCACTGGATGATTTGTCCAACTTCTACTACATTGATCAGAGCTAATTACTTACTGGTAGCTACAAATCATAGAACATTCCACTCTGCTAGTAAATAACGTAAGAAATACTAAATGTCTCAATATTTTAAAAACATATTCAGAAAAAATATCAACTTGCAATGTGATGCCAAACTGTTAATATTTTATAGTTAATAATGACAACAATACTACCAATAATACTACTAGTATGGGCAGAAATATCTATTTTTTAATTGTACTTTCTAATACAATTTGCAATTTCATTATAAGGTGATTTGACATTTTGAGAGACACAGTGCAAGCGCACATAATTAGATAATCTGTAAAGCATAAAATATTAGCAGGTAACATCTATCTGTTAATGAAAGCAATCCGTTGTTGCATTTGAATTTTAAATTAATTTGCAAACATTATGCAATTACAGAATTCCAGAATCAATCACATAGAAAGTTAATTTGAGGATAGTGCTGCCAAAGCCAGAAAAAATCAGGCTTATGAGAATGCCTATTTATTATTTCCCCTAATGAATCTGCCCATCCAATAAAGGATATTTAAGTTACTGAAGGAGGCTAGTGAACTAAGCAGTATTGGCTTCTTCTACCTCCTGGGGACTCCACCTTCAGTTTTCTCAAAGCTTCATTTACCCGTCCATTTCAGGCACTGGAACAGAGTTTCTTGACCTTTTTAACATGGGGTAAACCTTTAAAAAACTTTGATGTCCTAGGGAACCCCGGCTATTATTACTATATCCACAGCTCACAGTACATTAGTGTCATGATTAGTAAGAAGAACACTTCCTATATTGCTGGTCAGTGGAAAGAATGCCACCCAAATAGATCATTGGTGTCACTTAAACTGACCTGAGAGTCACAAATTGCTCATTGCTTAAGGAACCCCTAGCATCTCATGGAGGAACCTTAGGGTTCCACAGAGCCCTTGTTGAGAAACACGACCCTGGAAGTTTGTGGGTTCTTTCACACCTTATGTGTGAACCATGTAGAAGGATCCCTTATAAAACATGCATAAGATGTACATCCCTAAGATTTCGAAGTTGTCACCAGAAGAATACTGATGAGATATAAGAAATTAACTTCCACCAAATACATGTTCTCAGTAGAGATACCTTTTAAAGTGGAACTAAAATTAAATTTGAAAAATCTGCAATCAGATTACAATGTTGCTGGGATACCCAGCAATTCCGACCTCCCCTGCGGTTGCTGAGACTGAATGAACTCCCCACACACCTGCACAGGAATTACGTAATCTCGGCCCAGCCAATCAAGATGGCAAAAGATCGTAAGAAGGAAGAGAGGAAGGAAGAAGATAGTGCCCTCTGAGAGAGAATGGGGACACAGGAGTATTGCAGGGTTTAGTTCTGCTTAAAGATAAATGTCAATAAAATATTATAACATTAAACCAGGGCAGTGAAGGTGAAGGCTGTAACCTCTACAATAAATAATAGTGGTATCTTCACATATGTGGCACCAGGTAAAAAAACAGATCTAATTCACAAGTAAAAAGTCAGGTGATGCCTTTGTGGGAGTTGGGTCATTTATCACACTAAGCAAGAAAGATTACTCACAAAACATGAGAAATGTCTTTAGATAGCTGTATCAGCTGAAGTGTCCTACTTCGGTCAATAGCCATGGGGGCCAGAGGTGCAGCATGATGAACACAATACTGGTGGATATTATACAGTGTGTATGATTCTCTACATGCTGAGACTTTAAATGGATGCCATTAACAACCCACCCGTCTGAAAATATTCGCATTTTCTCTCACTTTAGAGATCATTAAGATCGGAAAAGTATAATAAGCAGAAACATGGGGATGCAAAAAGCATGAAACCAGGTATCTAATTTTATTCTTGTGGAATATTAAATGTTCTGAATGATAACTATAGGTATATACTCCAAATGACAAAGGTTTACCAAAGTCCTCATTCCTTTTCAGCAAGGTTTACTAGTTTAGGGTTTGCAACATCATTATATGGGAGTAAACTACATTGTCAATATAAACAACACTTGCTCACTTGGCTATTGGTACATTTACTCAGTTATGAATGGGGATTAAGGCTATGGAAGGCTGTATGTGTAATAGTTCTCATGCTCAGTTTGCACATGGAAAATTTACAGCTAGAGGGTCTAAGGTCATTACAAAAGCCCAAACTGATTGCTCAATGGAATGCATACAAAATCCATGGCAAAAATCCAAGGGATGCATGTTAGCCCAATTCATTTGTTCCCAGTTCAGGGATACTGTTTGGCTAATCACTAATAGTAAATAAGAATAAGCAGGCTGGGCTACCTTGTCATGCTATTCCCCTGGTATTACTACTTAGCAAGTAACTGACCTGGAACAAGAATGCTGATTTGCAGATGTTGTTATGAAAAGCTGGTGAACCCAGGTACAGCTTTTTGATACACCAACCATCTGCTGGCACTTGCCTCTGCCGTGTCAGTGCATGTCATTTAAAGAGCTTGTGTGGGTAAAATATAACTACAGACAAAACATTTTTGTAGATTTGGTAGAGCGGTAAGGGGTTACAACCCTGGTCAGATCTCCTCATTAGCAAGACTTGCTTTCTCCATTTGTCAATTTTAAATTAACGCCAAAAGAGGAAAAGAGGGAAAATATTCCAATAGGAAAGCACAAAGTTTTGACTTTAAATATATTTTAAAGCATATTTCCAGACCAAACCTATTTTCATATGTAAAGAATTAGATCCCTATTCTGTTTTTTCACTGCTTTCCAGGGCCACAGGACCACAAATGTCCTCCTAACCACTCCCATTTACCCAAATAGGAGCAGTTGAGAACCATTTTGTACATGTGTTTGTACATGGTCGCATTTGAGTTTTAACGGGATTTCATCTCTGCTCTCAGAAGCAACATTTTTCTTCTGGCCGCTGGGTTGCTTTTCCTTCTCTGGAAGAGGAACTGCAAACACAAAGGCAACTCGCAGGCCTGCGGTACAGTTTGCAACTTCTGGAGATAGCATCAGTGTTCTATGCATCTGGAAGTGGCAAAAAGCAGAGTTTAGAGTTTAGACCTCGAAAAAGAAGCCTGAGAGATTTCCCCTCACTTCCTGTCCAAATAATAAAGTTTTCATTACACATAAGCTATCGGTAAATTTCCAACAGCAATGATGACACAAATAAATACAGTGATTTAGTAAATTCTTGAAATTTTCTAAAATATCAATAGTGATGGTGATTAGATTAGTTGCAGTTGTAAAGTTTTCTTTTGCATATATTATGTCTTTTCATTTAGAAGCATTTTTTATATCAAGTACGTCAAGGTGAAGCAGTACTGTAGCTTTCTGTATCTTTGAGAACAGCGGTGCCTGGCTTTGTAATAAAGCTCCCTATGATTACACCACATCACATGACATCTTTTATTTATAGACTCCCAAGCTGGAACGGTTTTATTCCTGTCATGTTGTCTTTGCAGACCTCCCTGATCTTTACATCTACACATGGAACCCACCTGTGTATATAAATGTATAAATTGGGCAAGCATATAAATTACAGACACGTGAATGTTTATAAACAAAGACCATGGTTTCCTGTTCTGATTTTTTTCTATTCAGATCCTAATTCTAGCTAAATGTTACTTAGTTTGCTAAACCACTGCATTTATAAATCATCTTTCACCTTTTTACTCATCTCAGTGCTGCCGATAACCTCCAACCTTTTTCAGCAGCTAACTGCCTTCATGCACTCACTGCAAGCTTGGCTGCACGTCATTCTATACTGGCTTCTGGATAGCGAACCTGGCTTCTGAACAATGGCCAATGCCTTCACAATGCATTTCCATAAGGGAAATGACCAGAGAGACAGAAAGGTGAGCACAGTGTACTGCTTGTCGTTTCACTCTCCAGTTTCTGGGGATAGGAAGGAGACCTGTAAGTGAAAGGAAAAACTACAGCAGAGAAAGATCGGGCCACCTTACTGCTAGACAGTACTATGCCATGGAGCATTACTGGATGAATAATATTATACCAATTTTTAAAATTGATCACAAATATGTATTTCGTTTAGCTGCTTACAGTACAGTTGTCTAAAGTCTGGGATAATTTGAGAAGCAGGCCAATTGATTGTAATACTCAATAAATTAAACTTTGGAGAATAAATACAAGAACAGCGGGGTGGATAGCTCTCTGGCCTTTGCAGCACTAGGGTTCTAGTTTCGTATCTCATTCAGGACACTATATGAATGGAGTTTGTATGTTCTTCCCATGTTCGTGTGGGTTTTTTTTCTGGTCACTGTAGTTTCTTCCCACATCTCAAAAATATGCAGTTAGGTTAATTGACTTTTCCCAGAATTGACCTTAATCTGTTAATGACATATGACTATGGTGGGGGAATTAGATTGTAAGCCCCTCTGAGGGACAATTAGTGACATGACTATTGTCTGTCCATGTCTGAGCTTTATAAATACTAAAGTTAATAATAATTTGTAAAAGTGAACATTTTGGATGTAGGTTAATCCTTTCTACCTGCCAGGGAAGAGCAAAGAAGAATAATCTGCATTTTGTCCTAATGGGAAACTAAATTTCCCCATGGTACTTACAACTGGAATGGTCAGTGAAAGAACAATGTACTCCAATTTGTTTTCTAGGTGAAACGACATAACATATCTAAATTAAAGAAGAAAAAAAGAAAATCTTTGCTTAAACCTCACTGGATTTTTTCTTCAAATAAGAACAAATCATCTGATGAATAATTCAAGAAGAGCAGTATTACTAGGTCACTGGCATGAATGAATTCATTCTTCAATGTTTGAGAAATTTGCTCATATCTAGTGACAGGATGATGACAAATGAGAGGGAATTCCATGATGTATTTTCCAACAATAAAAAGCAGTCGCAAATACTAGATAATGCTAATTTACTGGAACCTTAAAAATGTGGATATTGAAGAGTTACTAAACTGGGGAACAGGTTAAATATTTCCCAGCACTTACATGTTTCTGTCTGACCTAAATAGCTCTGTGTGCTGCAGATGTGGTCATTTTAAATATTTATTGGACCATTCAGGCAGATTAAAAAGCAATGCAGCAATTTTAGGGTATCACACTAACCCAGAAGTTGCCAAGGGCAGTGCTTCCAGAATATAGAACTTCAGTGCCTTTATTATCTCCTCAAAAGTTCACTAAAATCACTAAGGGCCATTTCTATTTTCAGAGTAGATTAATTAAAAAAAAGGGATGTCATGACTAAAATATTCAAAAAGAAATTACAGAGGGGGTTATTAATCAAATGTCTAAAAAAAGATCTAGGCTTGCTCCCTGTAGCATCTAACCCCTTCAGAACTTAATGCTATTTGTTGAATAGACATCCATGATAAACATCCACACCTATGGACAAAGCCCTTCTGTTCTCCCCCACACTGCGAATACATGGGTGAAAATTTCCAGCATGACCCACAAGTTTCTGCAACACTTTGGCAGTCTAAGACATTGTTCTTTCCTTAACACCCAAACAAAATCTAGAGCTGTACATACTTAGTTATGGGGAGCTCATTTAACGCCCACTATCCAGTTTCTGAATAGTTAACGGACTACTCAAAAATCTAAATATTCCTGATAAGCCAGTTAGTAGTTGTTTACTGGAACCTTGCCACATCCACATATTCTTACACATCATGTTGTCCAACAACATCACTCTTTGCAAAATGGCACCCCAGCATGATTGTTGGCTCTTTGGTTTGCTTCAGCAACAGTAGAAAATCAAAATGAAAGAGAATATTTATCTCATTCAAAAGAACATCTTTCCAAGCCTGTGATCACAAGCACATAAGTCTGCACTATTGTTTGAAGTAGTGATTAGCTTTAGTAAATCTAAGGCATAACCATTTTCAGAGACTAGACAGCAAAAAGCCTTGATGGCTTAATGGCCAAAGGCAAACATCTTAGGTGTCTAATCCATGATGTGGTTCAAGTGATCACTTACTACATACAAAGATCTAATGCCTTACATCCTGTAAATAAAATGCAATGCAATAGCCATTCCAGTGTTAGGTCTGAGATTCAAATCTCAGCCAAGAAACTATCTTCATGGGAGGTTCTTCCCGTGTTTGTGTGGGTTTCCTCTGGGAATTCTGGTTTCTTTCTACACTACTAAAACATGCAGTTAGGTGCAGTTGGCATTGGACTGTGTTAATGAGATATGACTATGGTAGGGCCATTAGATTGTGACCCCCCTTAAAGCACAGCTAGTGACATGACTATGGTCTTTGTAAAGTACAGGGTAATATGTTGGCACTAAATAAATACTGGATTATAATATTAATATTTTAACTTAAATGTAATTGCTTCATTTGGAGGGCAGGTCATTGAAAGAGAAAATACAATTCTAAAGAGTATGGCTGACATTACATGCAAACAATTTTTCATGGAGGAGCCTCTCTGATCAGACCTTATATATTATATGTACTCGTTGCTCAATGGCACAAAGAACCTTTGCTCTTTGTCTTGCATAGAGAAAAAAAAAGCAGAAAAGATCATCTCATCCAAGCTAACGGCTCACATTTCCTATATACCAGGTTCCCCGAAATGGGATCATCACTAGTAAAGCATGACGTCAGTGGGTAACATAATCCATCTGTGCCTGGTGATGACTCATTCATTCAGCCAAGACATCATTTCATTTAATCAGCTCAGAACACTAGTGAAAATGTATTTCTATCCCAATCTGTCTATTTAACGCTTATAGTTTAAAATTAACTTTGTAAGCACGTCAGTCATTTGCAAGCACAATTAACCTCTTGCATCATTATGTGTGTTTTAAAACAAATTAAAGGCTTTGGTTGTTTATCGAAATATGGTATTGGATATAGCAGATTCTGCGGACAAGGTGTATTCTCTACTGTTGCCAATAAGTCAGATACAGGTCTTCGACATCTAACTGTTCTATTACATTGTAATCATACCCTGACCTAGCCAGGTGCAAATGCTTCTGATGCATATTCATTTGTAATAAAAAAAAGAATACAGAATTTTTCGTTTAGTTAAAAAAGTTTACTAGGTCACCCTCCTCATTTTATTGGAAAGTGTCAGTACCATTTGCAAATATTCATTAATAAAACCATTATCAATAGCATTATGAATTAAGAAGGAACTCCAGCCCTTATGTTTTTTTCAAGATTGCCTTTATATAGGAAACCACATTTCTAAGCATATTGAGATTCATTTGCTCCCAGGAAGAATACTTGAGCAATTGCTTCAGGCTTTGCAAACATTTTGTTGCCAGACCACAGTCTCAGCACACAGTTGAGTTGATCAGCAGCTATTGGCTACATTTAACTAGCAACAAATATAAATATGCAGTCACTGCTGATTTGATGGCTTCAGTACCTATTAAGCCAAAGGATGTTGCTAAGAAGTTTTTAGTCCAATAGTTGCAAACTTGTTTCGAGACAGTTACATAAATGTGATGAGGCTGATGGATCAGCAGGAGAGCCAGGCAACTGATATTTTCATTAAGTCACCAAACGCAGCCTCTATTTTACTCTTATGGCCCATTTCCACTATAGTGGTGCAGTGCATTTTTCATTTGATTGTATTTAAATGTGCAGCAAAATGCACTACATTGCACAGAACTGTAGTCTATGCTGTGTGTTCCAGCATGTTGTTCTGCAGTATGTTAGCAAAATGAGTTTTGGTTGCCCAAAGGAATGAATGGCAACCCAATGCTCCAACACATATTTTCCTGTGCATTTTGTTATTGCAAATAGGCCCTTTTAAAGGTTTCCTCTAAAGGTAAATACATGTCTGTTCAATAGCAGAATCCCCCATTTATATTTCCTTGTATTATCATGTAGTTTTATGCATTTTATTTTTTGCATGTGCCCCATAAAACAATGATTCATTATTATGGCCCGGCAGATTTATTCTAATATTCAGATGGGCTGCCCACATTCTCTCACTGTCCACTGTCCAAGAAAACCTAGAGGTTATTGTAAAGTGTTAGACCAGCTGCAATATTAATTTCCTATTAGTAACTGATCTAATCATCGGATACTTAGAAGTCCTGAATCCCCCACCTATCACAATGGGGTTCCAACAAAATAAATATGATTTAATTTATAACCTGACATTTAAGTGTGTTCAGTACAATATCTCCTAATAAACTGTTCCTTATTGACTAATAAAAGAATACAAGATGAATGCTTAGCATCATGAATCTTAGCCTTGCAAGGGAAATGTTTACTTACCCTAGTTAATAAAAGTGGGTAGGTTGCCGCTTTGCTGATTTAAACCATCCAATCAAATACAAACAAAAATAACTTTTTTTTTATTTCATTGCACATTATTGGTATTTTTGCCAAGTTAGATTTCACCAGATTTACTGAAAGAGGTGACAATTCCCTTGCAAAGTGATAATACACTTTGCAGAACAGAATAAACTCCTTTAGTAAATCAACCTCATTGAGTTGTTAGGTACACGTTAAGCCTATGATGAACACATTTTAATCTTAAGAGTAACATGAGAAGAAGCAGGCAGGCATACATGGCTTAAAAGCATTGCTTTGGGTCTTAACTCAAAACCAATGCGGTATTTTTCAGCTCAGTAGTAGGAACGATCATAGACTTTCTTTTTATCCTCACTAAAAATTACCAGCATTTCGTTCAGCCCTGTCCAATCGTGCATTCATTCAAAAAATAATCAATTTGAGTTTAATATTAGCTCAGTGAATGAAATTTCATATCTTTCTATCATCCCCCTAAATTAGCTTGCAAACCAAAAATCTTGAATAATCAAGTAAGATAATAAAGATCTACTGTTGTGCACAGTGCTTTAATCCTAACTCAGTGCTTAACATGACTTATAGGAGGGGGACAATGAAAAGAGAACCTGGGTATGTAATGTACATTCATAGTCTAAAGAGCAGTTATTAATTAGTAGATGGATCTAAGATTGAAAAAGATTGCAAAGATTTAGAAGGTAAAAAAATTCAAGCATATGAACTACAATGGCGTATATAATTATTAAAATGACTTCATCATTTCACCATGTTTTATGATTTAGTTATGGTGTTTGTCTCTATCTAGGAGTAAAGTGGTGGCACAATGATTTTCAGACTAGCAAAATGCCAGCTGATTGTTGTGGTGGATATTTGGGGCATTTATCGTGGAGCTACTGGCTGTAAGGAACTCTCTGGCCCGCACACCAAGCCAGGAGGGTTAACTAGTAAGCTTCTATGGACCATTTTATTCAAACAAGTCAAAAAAGCTTGAAAACAATTTGCAAATCTAAATTATCATAGAACAAATGGGATAAACAATTATAATATCTGAATATATGTGGAAACAAAGGCCCCATATTTGGTGGTCTGCATGGGCTAAAACCAATCGGTTCTGGTTTCATTGTACCAGCAATGTTACACAGACATACAATACACTTGGAGTCTGATGCTTCCATAAAGAGCATAAATCCTGCAAGTGCTGACATAAACTGACCACCAGTAATTCGATTCTCTGTCAATAATTAGATTTATCACATAAAACAACTCTGCTCATCCATTATAGTTACTAGCAATTTATCTGTCAGTTCTGATGTTCTCCACCCCTACCATCTATTTCTTCTCATGGCTGCATTGTATTTCATTCTTGGCCCCGAAACCTCGAGCCTGACTGTTTACAGAGGTTTCTTCCTGGACGCATTGACAGTCTCTATATTAGGAAACTGCATTCAAAGGTGTTTCCTACTGGCATTTACCATGTTCTAAATCTCATTCCATTTTTTTTATAATATATTGTTTCTTATTAAAATAGTTGCTGGCAAAATGAATAAAATAAGTTTGCATCTGTTGCCTGCGCAGTTGGTGTGTTTGGTTTCAATTCCTGACTTGGCAAAAACAAAAATGATTTGTTCTTTAAAGTAATGAGAGGTGCTGACGAACCGTTTAATTTTGTGGCTCAAACTATTTTCTTAACAGTATCTCTGCTGTTATATAAATTGGAGAAGCAAGTGGGATCATAAACCTGCCGGCCATAAGAATTTTTCTTCAGCAAGCGAACAAAATAATTGGATAGGGAACAAAGTTCAGAGGAATTCATAGAATTACTTTGAATTAAACCAGCTAGCAAACTAAAAAAGCATAACATACAAAAAACTGATAATGTCCCATAAATGAGACATCACTTCATTCATCAATACTACCAGATTACTTACCCCAACAATCTACAATCCATCTAACAAGTTTATTCACTAATAACCTTCAGTGTTACAGTTATCACATTATTCCTATCACATAGAGAAATGTCTTGGATAGACTTGGTTTCTGGATCATTTATTTCTTGGCTACAGAAAACCATACACTGGTCGATCACAATGTTTTTGTTCTTTAAAGATTAGACAAGTTGATAGTCTGTGACATTTCCAATTATTTTTTAGGTTATATGTATGTTTTCATAGTAATGCTGTAGCCTATTTTAAGGTTTAGCTCTCCCAAATCTGTTAATAGTAAATGCAGCCCCCAGCTACTCCGAAGGGCCATACAGATATAGATTTTTTTTTATATACATGGTAATAAAGAAAATGTGAAATAATATCAAGTCCAGTTGTACAAAGTTTGTAGTTATTATAGGACATAGTTTAATGCTTCAATGCAAAGCAGTTCCTAAACTTCCAATAGCTTGGCTGCATCTATTACAATATATCTGAGCCAAGCATGTTGTAATTAAAGCCCGTACACATGCTAGACGATTGTTGCTCGAGACAAATGCTTGAACCTATCTCAGGTGAAAATCTAGCATGTTTACAGCAGTCCTCTGATACCATTCATCAATCTCCCCTGGTGGATCAACTGCTGCTCTGTCCTATAGAGGAAATAATAGCGGGGTGCTACTCGCTCATCCACAGAACAGCATTGTGTGTACACCGTTTGTTCGTTCTCCTGTCATTTATAAAATTATTACAAAGACTGTTTCCAGTGACAGTAATCTGACATATGTACAGGGCTTAGGTGTTAGGAAGTATCCAAATCCATTATCTGTATTCTGGTTCCAGGGCAGAGATGCTGAAAAAAGATTAGCATCATCATGGCACCAAGATAAGTGACATTCTCATCTGTAAAAGTCACCAAGGCACCAATGGTTTTCCTAATAATTCATGACAGGTGCACTGTTAAAGCGTATCTGTCTCCAAAATCAAAATGATGTGGTGACTGCATTGGTGTTCTAAATTATGGGGACAAGGTTTGCTCAATGTATTGCATCTGTAAAGGAGCTATGTATGCACTCAAGGACAGAACGTGTGTTGGAACTTCATAGCACTTCTCCTTATATCCATAACATGAGGGTTCTGTAGTCCACAAGTTAAACTGGGAAGATAACACTGTTGAGATGCAGCTGCTCCTATATTGTCCCATTTTTGTAATTAAAAAAAAGGTAAAGACTATGGAAGCTAGTTCAAGCCACAGCAAAGATAGGTGAAGAATAAAAGTACATTCAGAATGTCGTTTTTGACCTCCATGATAGGTTCTCTTATGAGACACATGTGTCACAAATTGTGGTGCAGAAGACAGAAAATGAGTTTAAAAATTACTCATCAAACTCCCATTATCACATTAATATAATTTCCCACAAAGCAGAGAAATTATAAGGTGACACTTTTTTCTTCTTACCACAATAGCAGATTACTATTCTGAATAACATCACAGGATGTTGCAAAGAACATAAAATTTGAGATTTTCACCCGAAGAGAATTGAAAATTCTGCAGATTGTTCCCTCATTAAAATGAAATATCCAAACTGTACAATCTATTTCAGAACAATGACACTGAATTGTTTAAGGACTCATTAGTCAGTTCTTTTCTATTACATCCAAACCTAAAAAACTGACATGGGTGTCAAAGAGAAGCGAGGCTCCGAGACCTGTTGACGTTCAGCGGACCAGAAATTTTTTTTTATCCGACTGTTAAGTAAAACATTTAAGGCTTTTCAGTACAATCCAGACTATTATCAGTCTTCCTTTTCCTTTTGCAGACTCTCAATAAAGGTGAAACATTCCAGATAAAACTGCTGAATGGTGCAGCTGTTAAGAAAATAAATGAGTTCTTTTCATTGTAAAGGTTTTCAAAGTCAAACATCCGTCTCTGTGTTAGTGTAAATGAACAATCTGCTAGCATTTGATACTCATAAAAAAAAGCAAATTATAAACATACTGTGCAAACATTAAATGAAAAAGAAGGGAAGTGAAATAAACAGATTCTAATAACTTGCTACAGTCGGCCTTTGTATTCTTATGACAGGTACAATAGTACCAGCTTCTGAGTGGGATATAACATTACCTCCTGAATTATTTTCCTATTAATTTCATTGTCAGGGATGTGATTAATGCTTGATCCCAGCTGTTTGCTGTTTACCCAAACTTTTGTGGGAAACGTAGTATTACAAATGCTACACTTTAGGCTTAATTTATTAAAGTTCTTAAAGACTGGAGAAGATAGACTAACATGGGAGAACCTGGGTGATCCAGCAAACTGGGAATTAATTTTTTTAATCATTTGCTATTAGTTGTTAACAGTTTTCAGCCTTGGACCAGATCCATTCCATGTTTCTTCATACACACCTATAGTGCCCCACAAAGCTTTTCAAGAGGCAGGATGGAACTGATTTGCACAATAATGCACTACATTACTTTGTAGTTGACTACATTACAAAAAATTAGTGCTTGTACCTTTTTTTGGTACAAGAGGCAAGCCATTTAAATCTGTAAAACAGTGTGAGCCCAAAAATAATTGTAATTATACAATATATTATACAAAATAATTTTCACATTATATGAGGCAAATTGGTAGCTGACATTTGAATCAACAGAATTTGAAAAAATTATGCTTCTTTCACTTGTTATGCATAAAAATATGTTCACAGGCTGAAATGATTTCAGGAGCTCAATGTTAATTACCAAAACCCAATTTATTAGGAACTTACCAATTCATTGCCAACCTAACACACAGTGAAGCTTTTAGATGAGTGAATCCATGTTATTGAGCTACATTTTTATCGAAAAGCAGAACTAAACCCCACTATACTCACCTGTTCCTGTTCCTCACAGCGCTCCTCCATCTTCTTCTGTTCTTCCTGGTTGCGGTTTTCAGGCGTCTTGACTGGCCAGACCAGGATGACGTAACTCCAACATAGACCTGGCAGGAGTAGGGGAATCTGGGATTGCTGGGTATCCTGGCATGCGTAGCTCAGCAATTTTGTCATTTTCATATAAAGGTCAGAAAGGTAGGAATGCAGAACGAACATGACCTGCTCCTTTCTTCAATAATGCTCCTTTCTCCAATAATGCCCTCCCTCATTTTTAAAAGTGGAACTGTAGTTCTGGTTTATAGAGTGCAGGCAGGGTTAAAAAAAGGATGAGACTTTCTTAAGCAATGTGCTGCCAAATGCTGCATATTTGTAAGTTTACACCCTTTAACACAATGGCAAACATTTGCCAATTTGCATTTTTATGCATTGTTGTGAAGAGGCCCTTCTCTTTAGGAAATTATTCCCAGATAGCAGTGGCACTTACCCAAACAACTGTTAAGCAAGCACGACGAACAGAATATAAACAGTTGATATTTTCCAGCAAAAATAACATTTTCTGCTGCAAAATTTGAGAGTACCAAACAATGAACAGCCATGAACCACTTACTTGAAGTGGACATATGAGCAAAGCAACTGTGCAAATTACACTTACCACCCAACTATATAATTGTGATTGCCAATTTTTAAAGTTCCAACCTGTCTTACACAGAAGGTATCTGCAGAGATTTTAACAGCATGCAGTCTACATGGAAAAATATACAAGGTGAACGTAATTGCTAAGATGATCTTGCCAGTTGATTTAAATCCTCTGATTTTTTCAGCAATCATAGAATGGCTTGGTGAACAAAACTCCTGCTGCTGGACCTGCTGGATTACAACATCAGAACAATATTGATGTGTCCTATTCACATCTCTGGAATGGAACTGGAATCACAACTGGAATTTTACTTTTGTTTCAAATGTTGCTTTATGCAGTATGAAGATGAAATGTTTGAAAGAAGGAAATTTATCAAGGTAAAAATAAATGAAAATCAGGCTGCCTATAATTGAGCAAAACTTGGAATCCTGGGCAGCCAAGTGAGACAAATTTGCATAGGTCTGAGACAGATTTAGTACATAGAAAGAGATGGAAGATTTTTTACTGTAACTGCATTTTTTTTTAAATTTGCAACTGAAAATGATCAGTTAGGCAGGTCGCTATTGCAGAAAGGGACATTTTATCTTCTTTTTTACCCACCTTATCACTTGTGGAGCTGTCAACAAAGCTTTAATTGCAAGGATACCTGACAACCCCGACTTGCCTTGTGCTTGCCAGGACTGAATGAACTACTGAACACCTGTGTGCAAGTTACGTCACCCCAGCCCAGCCAATCAAGATGACTGCAAGTTGCAAGGAGAAATGGAAGAAGATGGCAGCACCCTGCAACAGAATGCCAGGTATAGCCAGGTTTAGTTCCTCTTTAGGTACAGATGGGCAAAGGGGACAGGTGTTTCTTGGAAGCTCCCGCCAGTAGGCACCGCCACATTCAGCCACACCAACCCCTGGACCTGGTTTTTAATCAACCAGCAGTTTAATGTTTGACATCAGGCGTCCTATCCTCGCCATTGCATGAACATTTTTGAAAGTGTGCTGCTTTCCACCATGCATGCTTACATTGCAGCAGACTAAAGAAATAATATCCATACCTACTGTATGCAGAGCAGCAGAAGGAAGACATGCTGTGCATTTTTGGTTAATTAACATGAAACACAAAAAAGCTATATAGGCTGCCACTGCTGATGGCTCTTATTAAAATGCCCCTTGCCTAGCTATCATACAGATCACAATGTTTTGCCACACTCTGGTTGTTCTTGATCAGTAACCAGTAACTGATCAGACAATACAAAATTCCACAACAACTTTTTAAAGCTAATTGGTCTCAGCCTCGTGTTTCTCTCAATACAATTTTTCTGTAAAAAAGTCAAAGCATACCCATTTTCTTCCCTGATACCTCTTTATTAGACCTATTAGAAGTGTACAAAACATTAAACCTATGCTTTAGATTGGTTGATGCAATGTTCTTATTATTTGTACTGACATCGGCAGTGCATTAAATTAAAAAAAAGTTAATGAACTGAGCTGTGTCACTATACTCTGTCCAGCACAAATCTCCCATTTAAAGCTAATTGCAGCAGCACTATGTGCTCCATGTAGCAAATAGGAGCTTTGATGTTCTGCTATAATTGCACAATTTTAAAACTGTTTATAAACCTTTCTGAGAAAACAAGCTGCTTACTCTGTATAAACACAGTTATTTATGACGTTCTATTGGACTGATGGGTACATAACCGAGAAGATGAACATTTTGTGTATCACAGTGCAAAGTTTTAATCAATATGGCATTTGATTTACTAGCGTACAAAGTTCCTCAATGGAGCTATGGACCTTATTTGTAAATGTTTATAATCTGGAATAGAAACAAAGTAAATCAGAATTATTGCCAGTAGACTGTGGTTTCTCAAACCTCTAGCTGCACAAGTTTAACTGTTTTGCTTTGTATCATCTATTTAACATTTTTAGACATGACCCCATAAGCATTCATCCCATATACCCTCCCTGTTGTTAAGTCTTGGCCAGACTGTATAAATCACATATTACATTGTCTGAATATAATTAAAACTGAGAATACTACTAAAGGTGGCAAAGTGGCAAGAAGTATGGCCTTGTCGAACTAGGACACCATCTTCATGGAGTTTGTATGTTTTCCAGAAGCTTGTGTGGGTTTCCTCTAGGTGCTCTGGTTTTCTTCCAAAACATACTGGTAGGTTTTTAACATCAGATCATATAAAAACATATGAATAGGGTTAATATTAAATATTAACTTGTGAGAAGAAGGAGAATAAGTTAAGCAAAAGCAATCTTCCCAAAGCACTCAAAAACAAGTAGCTCACCAACTGCCCCTCCTCTTCAGGGACAGTGCCTCTATTGGAACCAAATCCCTCTGTCGATATCCTTGCCTCCAATCCCTTTTAGATGTAATGTACAGATCTGTAATAAATCCTGTATATTTTATTCTGGACATAGTAGGAAAAGTTACAGCCTTTATTTTGTTTTTGTTTTTTTTACATGTTTCCCTGTTGGGTAGATTTCCCATCTCTATTTGCCAGGACAGGCAATGATGGGAACACTCTTTAACATGGACAAAGATAAAAACATAAACAGATTTTAAAAGAGTTTGGAAAGGTTTAAACATCTGAATGTGTGTGTTTGTATTTTCTTCTGTTGCCTGACCTTCCTGTCCCAATGACAAAAGCACCTTATAAGTGCAGAAAGTCATGGAAAACCCCCTTGTGGAATCACAGACAAATGAAGACCTAACAAAAATGTCTGGATAGATCAAGGCTTTAGATATTGACAGTGTTTATGCCGAACCTGGCTTTATTGCTAACCGACGCCCCCCCCAAAAAAAAAAAAAAATAGTGGAAAAGGCACCAATGGGTTTTACAGATAAGTTTTTGCGCAAATATTCATTATAGCCTGCATAATTTGAGTCATGGCAAGGAACTGGAATGGGCTGTGCAACTCTTTCATTTGCCAAAATTCCCATTGGATATTGCAAAGCCACTCACTACATAATGCCTGTTACCTATTACCTAACACTTTATGTTACTTTACTATGACAAGTAGTAATATATACCCTTCTGTTCTTAGATTCTTAGATAGCTGCAAATTTGCAGGCTCAACTGCTCGCCCCTTAAAAACACCATTCCTTCAAACCATAAAAACATAACCAAACTATTCCCCAAAAGAAGGGTGGGTGGGCGTGAAACTTTCCTTTCACCCTCCTTAGGCTAATGGCCTTGCCACTATTTCTGCCCTTTTTAACATCCTAACCCCTCCTTTACCTCCTCCCCTAAACCCACCCCTCTAACTTCCAGAACTAAATAATTAACTCTATCCTGGCCCGCTCCCTGTCTGCCCAAATATGCCGGCCTTCCTCTATTCTTCTTTTCTCGCTTGCTCCAGGCCTGACTTTTCTAATACATGACCTTCATTGTCAACTAAGCTAACCAACCTCCAACTAAGATTTTTTGTATTAAGTGGGGAATCGCTGAACCTATATAAGGTTTTTACTATGGTGCAAAACCTGGTTAAGGAGATTTCTTCCTTTTTCCTGTCCTAGAGGTCAACATCAGTGGGACAAACAAGGAAATCCAAGGAATTCCAGCCCAGTGTTTTTCAACCTTTTTAAAATGGGGAACCCCTTGAAATTATTTTCAGGTCTTCAGGGAACTCCTTCTATATTTACTATATCCACAGCTCACAATATATTAGTGTGGTGTACATTAGAAAGAATGTGTCCTATATCCTTGGCCAATAGGAAGGCTACCTCCTTTACAGATAGCCAAATTGATAATTTGTATATATTAAACTAACCCAAAAGGCACAAACTGCTCAAGAAACCCAAAGCAACCCCCAGAAGAACCCTATGGTTCCATGGTTGAGAAACACTTTTCTAGTCCATCCACTCTGTCTAAATGTAAAATGATATTTATGGCTGTATTTCTACTAAGAGAGGATGTATTATGCAGTTAATAAACAGCCTGTTGGTCAGGTCATACTTCCAATCAATGAAAGGCATTTTCCATGACCTGACATTATCCTTCCTTTGCAGAGTGCTCTAGTTGCAGGCCCACTGACATCTGACATTTATCTGCTAGGTTTATTGCTGTATCTGTGACAGAAGCTCCATTAGTCTTCAGATGTCTCATAATATTCTTGCCAGGTCACTAAACATTTTATTAGCCAATGTGATTATCATTAAATGTTAATATTAGGAAAATATATATATTATTCTAATGTTTTCACTGATGTGTTACAGAAGATTGCATTTTGGTATCACAATAATTCCCTGCTAAAAAAGCTGGTGCTACACTTTCCTTGGAAAATTTGGATCATTTACTTTCATAGTTCTAAAAAGATAAAAACAAAACAATTGGAAAACCCCAATGGTAAATAGGATATGCTCCTAGGTGTACAATTATAGCAGCATGACGCACATAATGCATTTGCTACTGAGAAGCAGAAAAAAGCAAACCCTGAACAGAACTTAAATTTGAAAAACTATTCCGTCCACAGTAAAACATTTTATCTGTTTGTCATTGAGCTGATTTTCTGTCATTGTAGCATTTTCAGTAAGGGGCAGGACAAAGGAATTGATTGGCTGTTTAAGGAGAGTCAGTCAGTCAGTACTTCTCCATTACACAGATCTCACTGTGGACCACAAGGGACATGCAAAAATAGGAGTACAAGTGCTGGTCAGAAGTGAAGGAAAATACTGCAGGAAACCGATAGGGATTTCGAGGTTAACAAGGATTTATTTTCCTGTGTTTATAAGAAGTTAAGCCTATTTATAAGGCAGTGAATATGACATTCTCTAAAACATTCTCTGGTAGAGAATCTTTCAGGTCTATAGGATTTGTAATTTAGTGACAGTAATTGGTCCCTCACCAGAAAATGTTTTGGTAATTGTCAGATTGACTGCTTTATAAATAGACCCCAGGTCTGCTAAAAAGGAAATGATACCTATATTGTTTTACATTCTGAAAAAACTTGTAATTACCTTTTTGTGATTCTATTTGCTAGCATATGGAAAGTAAGTGTGCCTAGACATTTAAATGCCTGCACCCTAATATCTGTATATCTTCAGCGAGATCTAGGGCTGCCTCCGACTCCTAAGACTACGTACACACTTTTAACGCTTCTCGTCCGATAACCGGCTCAGGGCCGATATCAGAAGAGAATCTGGCATGTGTACAGCGCCTGTCGCCCATCGTCCAAACCACTGTTCTGGCGGATCCACCAACGATGGATGACGAACGGTCATAATGGAAGCGAAGGGGGAGAGCGTGCAGCAGGGTGCCACTCCGTCGTTCTCCCCCTCCCCTCTCCATTGGGCAGAACGGTGCCATATGTACAGCGCTGGTTCATGCATCGAGCAGTCCTTAGTCATTGGAAAGGATCGTGAAAGACCCTTTCCAACGACAATTATTGCACGTGTGTACTCAGCATAAGCCCACAAGATTTGTAGTGAGCTTTGGGGATGTCCCTGCCTTTGTGCTCACTGTTCTGCTTGCTGAAAGCTATAGAGACACAGTGAAGAACAAGGCAGGGTAAGGCAATAATGGGGACAGATCAGCCGCAGGAACACCATAGACAAAGCAATGCTGGTGGTTAGTCCCAGATCAGCATTTGAGTGGTTTTTACCTGAGGAAAAGATAGCATCAGCTGATCATGGCAGTGTGAATTAAAGAACACATTGCAAATGTCTAGGTGTTATACTACATACCCTTCTTGTGGATTCTATGCCATTATGGATCAGAGCTGTTTTGGTACAGGGAACCAAAACAATTTTAGACCACTTTTAATGTTTAGGCTAATCATTGTGTGTATTTGAGTAAAGTCCTTTTGGATGCTCTGAAAAAAAGTAGTCCAGAAGCCCATTCAATTTTGTTTATTGTACCCCAGATATCACTGTAAGGCAGTGGTTCCACTGCTAATGCAGTTGGGACACATGAGGGTTTCCAAAACCTGTGTGCTAGAGCCCCCAGCGTTATAAAGGAAAAGAGGAAAGAGGTAAAGCAGCTTAGTAGCTAATGCAGAAACTACAAATAAGTTGATAGGATAAATTTTGTGTTGGAAGTTGATTGCCAGTATCTGTAAAGATCACAGGTTAGTGGAGATTAGTGGCCTTGTCCCTAAATGCCAGGTCCAAGGGTAGTGTAGAGTGCAAAATGGCAACATTACCTGGAATATGCTCAGTAGTGGCTGGAGATTATACCATATTTTTGTTAAAATGCATTTGCAGCAGCATTAACATTTACATGTACTCCAGCACCATCTACAACAGTAATACTTAGTAGGGAGCACATCTAAAAGAGTCCTGGCAGTAGACATGCCTTTTTCATTTCTGTACCTGTCAGATCTCCCCCTCTCCCAATTCCCTCCATCTTTTACTGCAGCCTACACATATCTCCCACTATTACACCTTCATGCCTCTACTCTCCTCTCACTATGGGAAGTGACCACAATCCACTCCCTCCACACCACAATGGCACACCAACTCTAACCATTGTGTCTAGGGCTCACTGCCATTGTGCTTGCCTCTGTTTGTGGCCATTGTGCTTGTTCTTGCATTTGCCATAACCAAATCAATTTGGAGCAATGACACACACTTTGTATTCAGCCATAAAATGTTAATAGCTGTAATATATATATTTCATAAATACTGTCAATATTTATCTATATTTACCACTACAGTAATGCCTTGGTAATCATTCCCATTGTGAATGTCTCAGCATTCACTACCACTGTGTGCCTCTATAAAGTAACGTGCCCTTCTGTATTCAGTCAGAAAATGTTATTAGTCATACCATATATTTTAAAAATACTGACAACATTCATCTAGCAAGACATAAAAAATTCATCCACATCATTGTTATTCAAATATAGGCACTAGTCTGCCTTTACAAGCTAGTCAGGCAGATCTAGAACACTGCTTCAATCTTAAATCCATTTCTGTCTTCAGATAGCAATTTGGGACTTTTTGGATTATGTAGGTTTATCTTTACAACCATCCAATTACATATAGATAAATTGGCCCCACAGGTATAGACTATATACTTTTTTTTTGTTTGGTGCATATTTCATTCATAGTACACGTTATCATACCTAAAAGACTTTAGGGTTGTAAAAGACTGCATTTCAATTGAATTACATAATGTGTACCTTTAATCACATTTTTCTTTAAAATAAAAAGGTAGATATACTGTACTATATTGTAATGTATGCTAATGACATTTACTAGCATTTTTATATCGAGACATTTAGAGCTACCAGGCATTCATATCATTGAATTTGACAAATACATTTAATGTGTGTTGAAAAAAGTCATAGGAATGTTTTGTATGTGCCCTGCGGATAAGGTGACAGAATGTCAGTAAACATTTTTATGTATTGAGTAGGAGACATCATACTGGCTGAGGGGTAGAAGTCACACTGCCACAGTATGTTCCACTGACCTAACTGACACTCATTTACATTCTTCTACCCAATAAGCTAGTAATGGCTCAATAATGGCTTCAAGGCCAAAAAACTGCACTGTTCCTTCACATGGGGTTAATGTATATTTCAGACAAAGAAAAATATTTGGCTATAGCTTAAAACTAAGCAGAAAGGCAAAATCAATGAAAAGTCAACAATTACTGACCTTTGAGACTCAGCAGAAGGCCAGCCTTCTGCTCCAAATAAAGGACGTTTTTGATATAAAAAAGCAAATAGGTCTTTTTACTCCTTGAATGTATGTATTCAAACATGGTAAACAGCCACAGACACCAAAACTGGGGGATACTATAATTGCCACTGACACCAACATGGGGGTTTACCCATTTCTTCTTCAGTGCATTGTAAGGTATGCTGCACAAAATGCAGCAGGACCAATATTTTAAAGTGTGGAGATGCATCACAGCCCATTTATTTTAAATAGGCTACCTAACCTAATGCAATGGCCAAAGTTTTGGGGCCACAATCGAGGTATCCTTTAATTTTTAACTTCACTACCACAGTGTAAATGCAATAAAAAAAAACAAGCTACTCCACTAAGTTTAGACTAAAGGCTTAGGTTTTATAGGTACCTAGAAAGTGCAGAGTCACCTAGGAGAGTAGACCACAGTCATGCCTCCATTGGTGCTGGATGCCAAAAAAAGGGTTGAGGAAGGGGCACCGGAGGCTTTCTCCCACATAGGTCACATATAAAGTTAATTTTTCCTCAAGCTGTCTGTTTCTAGTCACATTATGAGACCAGTTTAGAATTTACTAACCTTACCTTACACTACGGGCTTGGGATTAGGATGTATCTAAGAAGAACAGTCTCACCTAGGTAGACCTAAGTCAAGCCTGGGTCAGTGCTAGATACTTGTTTTATTTTTCCCATATAGGTCACATATTTTTACAAAGTATCCCTTCATAGTCAAATGATATGATCATGGGGCTAAAAACAGTTCTTTCAAAGTATCCACAGCCCTACAAAAGTTTTTGTAATTATACAATAGTCTAAAAAATGTCAAATACATCACCTTATTTTATAGGAAGATGTCCTGGAAATGTTTAGTGGACACACCTTGCACGTAAGAGACATGCATTGTTAATCCTGCAATGACTTTAACACTCACAGGACAAATGATGCCAAATTGTTAAAAGACCAATTACTTTGTTCAGTATTCTGAAGAGCACATAAACAATCTGTTGTTATAATAAACTTTTGTATTCCTGAGATGAAGTGCCAAAGTTCCAAAGCCAAAAAGCTATTTCTAGACATAAATTAGGCTATTGGCAGTTTGCTGAGCAAAAACACACTACACAGTTCTTGCCAGGACACATTAATATGTTATAGTTATATGTTTGTCGCTTTGGGCAATAATGTTACAGTTCACTGACACTACTGTAATGCCATTTCATAGAGAAAACACATGTATAAATCTGTATTTAGTCTTCAAATACCCTTTATATCCAAAATAGTAATAGTTATTGTTATAAATGATAATATTGTATATTTATAAATAAATGTGATAATAATTTAATATACTATTATTATTATTATTATTAATAATAATAACAACAATAATTAATAATAGTAATTATTGTTCTTAATAGTTGATTATTATCCTTTTTAGCTGGTTGATAATTTTTTTCACCCAAGATAACCTGGTTGTGCTTCCCTACCATGTGTACATTATTATAGAAAAACCTTTTACTATACTCTTTATCAAAATCAGATTTCTCATAGCGCTCTAAAACCTAATCTAATACCCTAAAATTTAAAGTGTGCTGATTCTTAAAAAAGAAACTTTTTATGCTGGATTTATTGCTTGGTGTCCAGGCAAAGTACAGATAGGCGATGAACGTCGTTCGTTCGTCGTTCATTTCCAACGATAAAAATTGGAAGTGTGTACGCAGCTTTAGTCTCATTGTTTAGGAAAAATCAGTTATATAGTATAAACCAAAGTTTAGCTAAAGAAGTGTAAAATTACAAGTACAGAATTTTTTATGATCGTATGCCTTATGTTCCATTTTCTGTATTCCTATCCATTCAATGTATTCCTATGGTCCTATATCAAATATCAATGACCATTTAGGAGGAAATTGGAAGGACACTGGCTTGCTTCTTGCACCAAGCAAAAGCATTTATGGACCGTTAAAGTGTGCTTATAGCATAATAAAATGGTCTATCATTCATTTTTAAGCTCAGTGTGTGTCAGAGAAAAAACATATTTTTTATAAAAACTTTTCCAAAATGTCCTAGCTGTTAAAGAGAATCTAAACTCAAAATTTTTACTTTACATAAAAAAGGTAGACAACCCTTTTATTTAAAGTAAAAGTTGTATTTTTTTTTATGTGCAACACCCTTTTTTTTAAAAAAAAATACGGCAATCAAGACAGAATGGGAGTGCAAAGCCTCCTGGGATTCCTACATCACACATCCCGGGAGGCTTTTGGCTGCTGCTGCTCAACATCAGGCCATGCACAGAAGGAGCCCTTTATTTAAAGGAAGAAGAAAATGTCTCTTCTTCCGGGTTCTTTCTTCTCTGTCACCCGATCTTGCACTGTCCAGGTGTGGGATCAGGTGATGTAGATGGGGAAAATATTGGTGATCTCACTGTGCATGCATGAAATCGGCAATCTTTTTTCCCATCTATGTCACCTGAACTCACACCTGGGCAGTGGGGGATTGGGTGACATAGAAAGAAGAACCCGGAAGAAGAGAAAAGAAGATGTCAGCGCTCAGCACTTCCTCTGCACCAGGCCAAAGACGTATACCGGGACAACACAGGACCCAAACAAAGAAATCTCCTTATGGATCAACGAAGGTATATATGTTTTTATTATTCTGAGTTTCCGCTTTAACACAATGCATTTTTATTGTAAATGGGATCAGCCCTGTCCAATTCTCATTTGTTTACCCACTCAACCCCTCTCACACACTTTTCCTATTTATATAATATCTCTATAACATAGACACAAATGGTTCTCGTAACAAAGCAGTGAATCTGACGTTTAGTAACGTTCTGTTGTAGTGATGGACAACCCCTCCCTGCCTTTAGAAACATATGGACCTGGATTCCACAATTCTCGGCCAGAAAAAATTGCTGAATGTCAGATTTTCTGCTTTATAAATAGGCTTCTAACAGTTCTGTAGCTCAAGATGAGAAATTAGAAGCTAAATTAGACGTGTTGACATAACACAGTCATTTTGCACCTGACAGCTCAGGATTTCTGACATGATCAGCAGGTGTTATTATTGCACAAACTGGTGTTTGAACTTATCAGTCAGACAAATAACTAAATATATCTTCACTGGTATATTTAACAGGCCTGATGGGACCAAATACACAATAAGAGCCATTGGGTCTGATTTTTTTACACTCTCTAAGGCTAGAGAAGATTACCTTTCATCAATGAAGCTGGGTGATCTAGCAAACCTGGGACGGATCTAGTCAAGGATTGAACATAATTGATAACAAATGCATTTTAGGAAATCTATTTCAGGTTTTCTGGATCACCCAGCTTCAATGATGACAGCGTATCCTCTCCAGCCTTGGAGAGCTTTAATAAATCTGGCCAATTGTGACAAATTCCAGCTTCCATAAAACATCCAGTCCTCAGTGATGGCAGCTGCAGCCAACAACCTCTTGAAGAATTGGCTGCCATATATTCCATTTTTCCAAATTTTCTGCTTATGCTACCAGTTTTCTAGGAAAAGCAATTTACATAGCTCTGACAATACTTTCTATTTATGGTCTTAATGCAACACACAGTTATTTATAAAACACTGATGGAAAATCATTCATTGTACGACATGCACTAACATGTCTAAATGCTATATAGTAGATAAAGAAAATAAATAAGCAATGTTGTGTGCTTTAGGTTTATGGATTATGTTATTATTGGATTAAAAACTTTTCCTCCCATAAATACATTGGGGTGATTTACTAAATGAATTTAGGCTGTTCAGGCAAAATATTATTATATTAATTAGTAGCTTTAAATATATACTGTTCTTTTACCAATTTAGACATCATGGATATGTGGTCCATATTGGAAGTTTTTGGCAGTGATCGGGTTCTGAATCTATGTCTGCAAGGACTTCATCAGCTGTACAAATCCTAATTCTTTCTGAACTTTATGTGCTTTTCCATGGCTAAGGTGCACCAGCCATCTACATCTGAGAATGACTATTATGGCAGTACTGTGTATATCCTGAGCACATTACATGTTCACCTTTTTCAGAAATACTTTAAGCAGCTATGGAGCACTCGAGAAAGCTCAGTGCTCCAGTTTTTTTGTTGAGAAAAATTTCACTGAATTTCACATGCCTCTGATTAAATAGAAAGGCAGTGAGGCTCTTGGGATTCTGGTACCCAAGCCTTGATCTGTGAATCACAAAACAATATCAAAGAGACGTACCCTGAAGTAATCTTGGGAGATAGCAATCTCTTCATCACAAACAGGAATAACAATCTATGCTGTTGTGAGTAATGATGAGCTTTCAAATTAGAATAAATTTGTATATTGAAATGTGTGTAGGCTCTTTTTTACAAAAATAAGGTTTCTCTGTATAAAATTTCTGCATTGATGGAAAAACATTTTGCCATTTTTGTACTCATCCTATGACAAGTCATGCTGTAAATAGAGGTCCTGTTATTGGGGCCAATCATAATCCACATTATTAAATAAGGCAGTTAAAAGAATAAATTTAGACTGTAAAGTATAGTAAGCCAAAGCAATATTTACATTTTAAATCTGAAGTTAAATGTGCCTATATTTAGCCTTCCCCTGATGCTCCCTTCTTCTTTATCAATGTGCTAATGAATATTTTAATAAAACTTTTTACCTATATGTTGAATATCTTTTTTTAGATGCAGACAGATTAAGACTGGTGGGAGCCAAGCAGGGTGCTGTATAAAGCTTCTTGTGAAATGCACTCAGCCCTGATGCAAGAATGGTACTGGTTCTTGGAAGGAGTTATGCAATTATTCAACTGCCTTGGTGGGTCAATGTAAGTCTCATGCATGGGCATTTCTAAGCAATCTGCATTAGCATGCAAACTGCTCTGTCCAACACTAATGTGTAATTCTTTTAATCCTTAAGGATTAAAAAATTAAAAACTGAGTAAAAGGGATGGGCCAATAATAGTCTAGCTGGAGGGCAAAAAGCTAAATGACACTAGGCTTTCACCAACCAGGTAAAAAGGTAATCTTTCTGACTTGCGGCAGCCTTTAATACACCATGAGGCTGATTTACCAAAGCTTTCCAAGACTGAAAAAAATTGACTATCATAGGTGAACCTGAGTGATCCAGCAAACATGGAATTGGTCTTGTCCAGGATTGAAAGCATTTGCCAAATAATAGCATATGATAATAATAAATCCATTTCAAGTTTGCTAAATCACCCAGGTTCTCCTATGATAGTCTATCTTCCTCTTAGTCTTGGAGAGCTTTAACAAATCAGGCTCACTGTGAAAAGCTTACAGTGTGCAATGAAATCAGAGTAAGCAATTTCTGAGCACAAGGAAGATAAATCAGGAATTCATCTTTAATTCATTCATATAGCTGAAAGATTTACTTTGCATGGTTAGTATCTGCTCTTGGCATTACTGGATTAGCCATTCCAGTTAGTAAGTATGGGTGTGGCTTTGCCTAATTTTATATCCATTTAGATTTTCTCAGTCTCTGCCTGCCATAGCTGTTCTTTAAATTATGTAAATAGTTCAATGCAGAAAAATGCAAAACTCAAAGAGCGCTACATGCACTGAGAATGATGTACAGCCACGTGCAATGTCAAGGGCCCTGGTTAAAGTCTCCTATATTGGATCTAATTAGCACTAAGAACATTGAAGAATAGCTTTTCCCAAAGTTTGAGATATATAGCATTGGTACTGCTAAACTACTAAAACCAGAAAAACACACCAATTTTAGTGTCAATGGCATGCATTACATTGAGTTTGTATTGCACATTGGAGGTTTTCCATCAGGAATGTTGTTCTATAGAGGGCAGTGTTAAAACTGCATCAGAATTGAACAGAGATTTTTTGAAAGTTTATAAAAAAAATTACTAAAGCTAATTGAAATGTCATCTTGACATTACATTTTACTTAGCCATAAAGAAGAATTTGTTAGCACCCACCATATATAAGTAGAGATGGTCAATGTGATTAAACAAATTCAAATTTTTTATGCAAACAACACTCATCTGAAATTGATCCAATTAAATTTTCATGCTACTGGCATACAAAAGTCAAATATATTGTATCTCATTGACCATTTCTATATTTAAGATCTTTGTGAAAAAATGAGATCCAAACAGAAAGCAAATATTGCAAAATCTGTAATTACGGAAACGTACTAAAGTCTGAAGCACACAGCTTTAATACAAAGGTGTGAACAATATGGCAATCTATAATCTATATTTATGATATTGCAGACATGATGGTGGTTGGATGGTAACTTGATTGTGACAAGGAGGAGACCCGCATTCAGTACCCCCCCCCCCCCCCCTTTATAAATAACCTGGCCCGTAGGCCTTTTTTTAAAACCTTACACCAATTTAAAACTCCTCTGGTAACTGGTCCTCGAAGGCCCTCCATTTACTCCCCCTTTATTTGGGTCTGCACCAGCCTGATATATATGCTCCCAGCCGCAACCACCCAACTCAGGAACAATACCAGCAGTACTTGCAGCCCTTTAATCCAAAACCATTTTATCCTTCCGATACCAACATAATTCCAGAGACTCCCACATCATAGATGGGTCTCTCACCCACACTGAAACATTACATCAAACCAAATTACCTTGAGGACCTCACCGCCTATTTGCACCCCAAAACACCCCCCTGTACTAAACAAAGGGACGGGTGGGTGGGAAACTATTCCTTCCTATCCTGCTGCTAAATGCTCCGCCTCTTCCACCCCCCCTGCCTTATAACTATTTTCCCTTCCCACTATTACATCACCCCTTACTCCGACTACCTCCCCTAAGACCACCCTTAAACTTAACCTTTTTACTGCCACGAGCCCTCACTGCGTTCCCCCGTTCCAGGCCTTTCTGGATGATGATGGTGGATATTGTGTACAATGTAAATTATGAGAAAATGTTCTATAAAATCAAAGTTTTGGCTTTCCAATAATGGAATATTATCTGAAGCGGCCATGGAAAATCCATGAAAGAGAAGAATTAGGCATTCTAGAGAAGGGGGTGTCTATACACTATTTCTAGAATGTCATCATTGATCTACAGTGCTGAGTAATAAGTTGGCACGGCATAAATTACGGATAATAACTGTACTTTGCTGCCTACGAATGGCCAAATGGAAGCACTATAATTACAAGGGAATTGTTTTATGACAAAACAAGTGACAGAATCACATGTACACAATTATTGCTGCATTCAGCAGCTCCTTGCTTGTAGTACAATCTGTGTATTGCCTTCAGGAGGTCTCCTCCTCTCATAAACTTGTTATTGTTTTATTTCATTTTAAGTGAAGCTCATTACAACGTTAGGCTTGGTCTCCATGGACAGCCAAAACATAGCTAATAATTTATTTGCAAGCAGTGATGTTGCAGTTCCCCGAAGGTAAACTTTAGGGAGAAATTGCTAGTTGATGCATAATTTATGTAATTATAATAAACTCATACCAAAAAAAGTGACTTGTTAGTAACTTTATCCTGTACCAGTCTACATAATGATTATTTTCTTTGTATCAGTGCTGTAATTTATATGGATCCTCCACAAATACCGGAACAAACTAAAAGAGAGATGCACAGATGCAGAGGAAATGGGGAATTGTTAACATTTTTTTGCTTTTTAGTTTTGAGACTAAAAGAAGAGAACAATAGGAAATACGTATTGATTTCAGAAACACATTCATGTGATTTACTAAGGGGGTGTCCTACAGTATTGCCTAATTAGTGATTTTCTCTTTACCTTTTTTAACCACTTTCACCAAACCAACAAGTAAGTCTTCAGCCAGACCAAATGACAGGCAGTTGATTTACTAATAGCATATAGGCTGCTCATAAAGCAAAGTGAATTGTTTCCTTGAAAGGAATATATCACTCATCTGAGAGATGTTCTACTGACTTCAGCCCTCCAACCACGAACAGGAAAGTTCTTGTTTTTTTTAATTTTCCTTGCACATGATTGGGTATTGGTGACTTTTCACCACATTCACCAGATAAGTGAATTATCACATATGTCCAATTCATACACCAAAAAAAGAGGTTAAATCGATCCTCCTTCCTACAGTTAATATTTTGGCTATATGTGACATTTTCTGAATTGCCTTCTTGTATCCTTTGGGATTTCAACAGTGACGAAATCCCTGGTTTATGAACTTCCAAATCCCAACCTTACTTTTTTCACATAGGTGTTCCAACCCCTATTTATGTAAATGTAAAATCCAATTAGATAAATTCACTGGCACTGCAGATGTGAAGACCCAGGGAGTCAATAGACAGAATTGCCAGGCTGCTTATTTCTAATTGAATCAGTGCACACTTGGGTTAGGACAAAATGAAAAAAATTGCTTTATGCCTATTGCCAGCAAACAAGTTTTGTGGGTTGTGATTCCTCTAGCAATTTACCCCTGATATGCCCCTGTTCAAGCAACCCTATACTGAGTAAAATATGGAGGTCGAGCATCTGCTAGTTAGCTGGCCATTCAATTGGCAGCATTATTATGTTGATGCAAATAAGGATATCTAGCTCCATTGAGATTTCATGGCTGAATTCTTGTTCCAAGTTTATGGCTTGGCACAATAATCATAAGATCAGTATAACTCCCTGGCAACTAACATTTTCAGGAGAAGATTTTCAATGGAAGCCTTTGTATTTAAATAAAAGTTTATTATAATGCAGCTTATCAGTACTGAGATCTGGTGGCTGAATTATTTTTTTTTTTTAGACTATATGAATTTTTATTCAAATATAGAAAATTGTCAGTTGAATCTGCCATGAATTCAGAGTCTTTGTAACTTCCTGTCACTGAACTCTCCGCTTCTATGGACTACCTTCTATGGACTACCAAACACTACCCCCTTGTGTAATAGAGATGAGATGAAGGGGATACATTTGTAAACCATATCAGAAAAGCAGCCTTGGTAAACAATGCTATTCTTCCACCGATACATTGCAATGAGTGGGTGTTGTCACCCTAAGGCAGGAAACTAATCTATCACTGCACCTGGTAATCTGTAATATATTGCATTTGTGTTATGAGACTTATTTACGCTCTAAATCAATGTTTTCTTTCCTGACATTTTAGTAGTTTGATGCTCATTTACAAAATTGGACTTGCAAACAACAAAGTTCACTGATTATTTCACTTAATCAATACTCAATCAGTCACTCATAAATTTTGACATGAAAGCCTCCCTGAGAACATAATCTTTGTGTATGTTCAGCATAATAATACTCAATATCTCTTAAGGATAAAAGTGGGATTAGCCTAGAATACTGGAAGTTACCATTGACTCCCAAAACTGCCATCAGAGCAGAACAGCTTTATTAAAGGATCACTGTCAACATTATTTCTTTGTTTTCAGCACATTCTTAACTTTATACTACTATTTATACTACTACTATTTATATGAAACTCTCCTAGATTGTAAGCTCTTCAGAGCAGGGTCCTCTCCTTCTGTGTCACTGTCACTGTATTTGTCTGTCATTTGCAACCCCTATTTAATATACAGTGCTGCATAATATGCTGGCGCTATAAAAATCCTGTTTATTATTATTATTAATAATAATAATAACTCTCAAGTACTCATTCCAAATCATATGTAACATATTTAATACATAATGGTGAATACCATGCATCAGGAACACAGAGACAGCCCATGTTACATAAACCAGGGACCAATGTGTAATAGAGATTGTTAGAGGATAACCCTTAACATTGTTAGAGAATGACCCTGAACATTTCTACAGAACAGCCTTGAAGGTTGTTGGAGAATATCCCTGTTAGAAAATATCCCTTAAGACTCCTATATAATACCCACTAACATTGCTACAGGATAACCCTAAAGATTATTGGAGAATATCCCTAGAGACTGTTAGAGAATACCCCTAAAGATTGTTATATAATAACCATGAACACTGCAACAGTAAAACCCTGAGAGTTGTTATAGAATGACCCTGAACATTGCTACAAAATAACCCTGAAGACTGGTATTATACTGTTACAGAAAAGCCTTGGAGATTCAACCCTGAAGATTGTTGGAGAACATCCCTAGAGATTGTTAGAGAATAACTGAAGATATAAAGAAAGTAGTCATTGTTATAGCATAGAGATTGTAAGACACTAACAGTAGAAGATGTATATTTACCTTCAGAACTTCTGTTTCACTAAAATGATGGGATAAGTTGATTCATAAAATGCAATTAGAAGTACACCTATTCTATCATGTGTCCCAGAATGTTGCACATTCTGTGCTGTGTGCTGTGTTTTACGGAATCTGATTATTTGATTTCTGATCAGAAAACCGACTGGATTGGTTGCTTGAGTGCAACATTGCCAGCAGATCCACCTATGTGTACCCAGCCTTAGATAATAACCCCAGGGCATTTAGAGAATACCCTGGAGATTGTTAGAGAATTACACTGGCACTCCCATGTCAGAGCACACAGCTGCACATCTCATATCAGCCAAGCAGTATTTAATTACAGTTTGAAGTTTTCAAGTGACCTTTCCCAATGATATCCCCTGGCTTCCTTACTATTTACAGCTCTCCTGATCTTTTATCAACCTCCTCTATTTCTCTTAGCACTTCAGTTCTTTTATTGCTCTCTCACCTTCCTTCATTAGAATAGGAGCTTCCCATGTTTGTTCTTCATTATTCTTCCCTTCCCATTTTTTCTCACATGCACTGTACATTGATTTCTTTTCTTTGCTCAGTATCACCCATATCTTTCTATATGGCTGCACTTGTCTGGTTTATTCCCATAAAGAACAAAGCACCACCACCCATCTCCTTACCTGTTCTGCTGCCTCTGGGTCCAGATGTGGCTCCAGCAGTGGGACAGTGAATTGGATCTTTCTAGGACTGTTGGGTTCCATTCTATGTATTGAGCCTTAGCACAGGGTCAGTGTACTGTATGCAGGGATGTGCTGCACAGCTTCTGCTTTCAGAGGTTACAAGGATTTTGCCAGCCCTTATCTCCTCCTGTCTCTACTCTGAGAGCAATGAGGAGGATTGGCTGAACCTAAGCAGCAAGTATTCCCCATGCTCACCCCTCCCATCAGTATACAGCCTGTCATACATACACACAGCAATGTAAGTGTGTAAATATTTGTGATCCGGTATACACTTCCTTCATCTGCAAAATTTCCATACTTGTTATAATAAACAGGCTCTTTGATTTTATTTGACAATAAATGGACAATGATTTGCTAAGGGTCACCAAGTCCCTTTCAAATGCTCAGGGCAGCCATACACTACCCACTTATCACAAATGATGCTGCTTGCAAGAGTAGAATAGGGGTTAAAGCTTGAGAGAATAAAGAGCTCTTGACAGATCCGTAAGTGGTGAGTAATCACCTATAGAAAAGGAATAATCCTTTGACCCTGCATGCTCTAAGGAGGAGGACAAAAGTCGCAGTGGTCTTAGTCCTCGCATCTTGGATTGACAGTATAAAAAGTATAGAAATATATCCCTAAACTCACTTCGTGTTGAAATATGCTGTTTAAAGAAACAAAATATTAACAGCAAAACAGGGAAAGCATAAAAAAAATGGAGGTGATTCACTAAAGAACTGTTAAACCATAATTCATTGAGCTTCACTTTGCAAACAATACCAAATTATGTGAAAGGATATGAAAATAAAATTTTAATGGATCGATCGTCTTCGATTTACAATAAGAAATATAGCATAAGGAAGATGAGGGAAGATCTACTGTCTTTTCTTCTTTCTTTTTCTTTGCAAAGTAAATTTTTATCACATTCACTAAGTTAGGTGAAATGTCCACATGTTTCTTTTGTAAATTAACCTTAATAAAATCACTTATCCATCATGTGCCAGTTAAATAATTTAGTTTGTTTTTTACATAATTGGATATTTCAATAGAATATTTACACGTTTTAAATTTATAGTATGTGTTTTTGATTTACATATGATATCTTTTCAGTTTTTTATGGTTACTGCATGATGTGTGCATTGCCAGTGGCATATGGACCAACCTGCTGATTCTGTGTATTTGCTGTATGAGCATACATGGTTAAGAACTATACTGAGAGAAATATGTATGCTGCCACTGCTGATTTTCTGCTCCAAAAATGCTAGCTGTTCAGCTTTTATGTTGATCCAATAGTTACTGATCTGGTAACTGAGATTGTAGACCAGTTCTGACTTTTCTCTGATATTTCTGATTGGCATGTTTGCTCATGTTTTAGGGAACAGCAGTTGCAATGGTCACAATAGGGACTGAGCTCCATGGGGGTTCTATAGGACTCTACATGGCTGTGGAATAGCAGAATGGGTGGACACTAGGGGTTAGGCAATGTCCTGTATATAAACGCACAGTGAGGGCCAGGAGACCCCAGGGGCAGCAAGGCAGTTTATTTTTGAAGGAGGTCAGCAATAGTTTACCATAATTTACTCCTTAGGGGTTTTCTTTAAAATAAAAATTTCAAAATTCCATATTCACAAATGTACATTAGAAAAACACATGCAGTTTCATAGTTCACGCTCCAAATAACATCTGCACTTGCTGAGGTCATCACTGAAATAGATAGTATGTGGTTTAGGAACAGCTCAGTCATTGCACAGTGTATGGGCTTTGGTTATTTTTTGTATTTGCCTCTCAGGCCAAAGTTTTCCAGACCCTTTTACTTATACTCATATTGTGCTAGCATAGCTGAAAGATGTGGAAAGGACTGTGGGTAATGGAACTGTTAGAAAATCAATTTTTGTACACAGAGGTTTAATTTATACCTTTCCGAGGAGGGACTCTCCCTCTTTAAGAGCCAAGTCCATCTGTCGCTCTTTCCTCCTTGGTTGTCCGTCTGTCCAGCAGAGGCAATTGCAGCATGAGAGTGTACTGAAGACCAACGTCTATATTTGTTAACACTAACACCAAGGATTGGAGGGTATTTTCTTCAATTGACACCAAGAATTTGATTTCTTTCTTCTTCACTAACAGCAATAATTTACATTTATTTTTCTCCCACTGAAAGCAATAATAGGAAGTCTGTTTTACCCACTTTCAGTATGATGGGGTTCATTAGCCTTCCATTGCCAACAAAGATAAGGCCTATTTTATCCCAGAGACAACATTGATATGGGACTTATGTTATTGCCAAAGACACCACAACTCTTTTCCATGTGGCCACAACGACTTCTAAGCACACTCTGATGTGTTGTACACAGAATTTGATTTTCAAACCCTGTAAGATGTCCCTGCTAATTATATCCAAATGTTAGCAACTGTGCAGGAAAGGAAATCATAAATGCTGCTTTGTTTTTCTGTTTTACCCATCGAAAGGTTAGAATAAGTTTTTCTCTGCCTACAGGTGGCAGAAGAAAATAGACTTTTCCCATTTGCAGTTATGAAGCACACATTGTACCCTTCATCAGAAATAAATAAATAATTGTAAAAAAAAATGTTCTTTTTAGTAGAGGTGATCCTAGCAGAGCAATGTTGATCTGTGCACCAAAGGACATGTACCCACAGGCTCCATTGATAATGCAAACCACACCATGGTTAATGTAATGCACAAAAAATAAATAAATGAATACAACTTCAAAAGGTAGAGTAACATGTATGAAGCCCTAGGGTACTAAACTAAATTTGATCTGTTGGTAGCAGGGTTTAACTATTAGTGGGTTCGCATTAAAGATCTGTGCTGTTGTAAAGTTTGTTATATTGCAGTGTAACATTTGTCTGACAGAGGTGCCTAAACTACATTGAATATTTTTAAATCTTACTCTAAATCATTTTTCAAAAAATGTTGCTGCCTGATTGGATTAATGCCAGAAAACGGCAGCCCCTTTCTGCAACTGGGCCCCATAGCAGGCACAAGATGTGCAAAGATTAGAACTTTGAAGGTGGTAGTTCACTGTTCTTTTCAAGCATTTTTCTTTTATGAATATGCCTATGTAATAGAGCAGTGAAATCTGTTTTAAAAGATATGATATAGAAAGCCAATAATAGTAGAGGTTTACTACTGGTTAGGCTGTACATGTATAGAGCTCTTATAATTTATAAAATTGCTTAGGCTATTTTACTGTAATTCTGAGAGAGGTGGGAAATCACTAAGAACTAAGACTGTCTCGGGAAAATAGTCCAGGACATATGGGTTACTTAATTAAAAACTATTTTTTTTGTAGCCCAGAAGGCACATGGCACACTCAGACATGTATTTTATTTCATGTTTTAACACAATAGCCAACATCAAAGGTTGCTTAAAAATAAAAAACAAGAGCATGCCTGCATGTTTTGCCAACAGGATGTATTAAATATTTAATTGTGCTGGCACTAAAACGACAGCGATGAGACTCAACAACATATAATCTCAAACTATATGTGAAGGAAAAAAATTAAATTCATACATATTAGTAAATCATTGTTAAAGCTTTTGTTGTGATTGCTTAAGTAGGATTTAAACATTGTGTTAACAACATGAAGTTGGAAATGCTAAGCTGACTTGTTGCCAAAGATGGTAGTAGTGTTCATCCTTGTAAATTATAGGTTTAATCAGAAGTTTGTTTATGTATCCTTGTTGTGTTATCCTATCCGTGCACTTCTTGGCAATCGATATATCAAAAACTAACCACATACAAATATTGAGGTTCTAAAATGTTCTGGACCTCCAGAGGTATTCTTTATTACAGTGTATTATTACATTGCCTTTTATGAGGCAGAAAACAGGTGCACTGTGTAATCTTTTTTCTTTTTTTTTAAATAGATATTCAGATTTTCGGGGGCAAAACTTTTGACTACTCAGGATAACTGGTGATGGTATAATCATCATCCTAATATCATCATCCATACCCCATGCACAAAAAGAATTTAGCACATGGACTCACAAAAATAATGATTTGAGTGTGTTTTATTTGTAGCCCACTTAGGGCTCTATTTATAAAATGAGGATTCAGAAATTCCCCATAAGCATTACCTCGTGGGAATCTTCCAGGTCCATGTGTTTCAATGGCAGTAATTGGTTCCCACCAAGAAACGTTTGCAGGAATTTCAGATTCCCTGTTTTAAAAAGAGAACCCTTAGTGTACTTCCACTTTATTCTTGTACTACCAGTATGAAAACAGATTTATTAAAGCCATGTTGGAAGAACACATCTGTTTTTTTATAAGTTCCTTAGGCAGAGCCTCCATTTATTTAAATTTCAACTGGGAATGATGTATATTTGAAAGAAAAGTCCCTGGAGATTCAATCACTTGGTAAACTTTGACCAGTGGAACTTAAGTTGCATCTTTTTCACTTACAGATAAGGAATATGAATCTCTAGTCACTTGGAGCCTTTTTAATCTATTGAAGAATGAACTGAAGGCAAGAAATAGGGAAGAGGGTGCTAAATACCCAAAACAGAACAAAATCCAGTTTTAGAGTATGTTCCACACAAGCAGAAACCACAGCCTGGCAAGGTAGTAATTCAAAAATGAGGGATCCTGTGTTTGCTTTATGTCAGGGCTCAGGACTAAAACGGAACATGAAAGCCTCTTGGGGTACGCCATTTTCTGTAGATCTTCCTCTCTATCCATTCCACGGTATGTAACTAACTAGGGTTGTCCTGATGCATACAGCATCACAATCCACTTATGTTTGTGCTGAGCTCAATCAATGACTGGTAAGCTGGTGACGAACAGGGTTTAGGACACAGGTAATCTGAAAGATTTTTGAAAACAATTTGACAAAGATTAAGGCTCAAAGCCTCACTGGTCCACTATGAAATATAAATACACCAAGCAATAAGGCTCAGGTACCGAGTCCCTACTTTTTATGTCTTATAGAATGTTTTAAAGTGAATCTGACCTGGCGTAAAAAGTCTGCAAGGTAAGAACAGCGCTAAATGCCTTCTTTGGACTCTTTGCCAGCCCACTGTCAGTCTAATCCCATCTACCAGTGCTTCATTTGGCAGAATAGGCCATGGCAATTGACTGATGGAGGCAGAGCTTAACAAAGTTCAAGGCCCTGTGTATATCCTGGGACCAGGGTACAGGGAGCTCTACTGGGACACAGGGGTTGGTTTGTAGATCAGCATATGTAGTTAGTATCTGTATTGCAGACATTTTAGTCCAAATCAGGTTCACCTTATCTGTACCTTTTCTACTCTAATAGCAGTCTTGTGGTCACTAAAGAGTCAAGGAATCATCATCATCAATTATTTTTGTCATTATTATAATAATGATATATGATAATGATTAGTTTTTGGTGTTCGAATTTGGGTTGTTCCTATATTCAACCCAAAAATGGCAGTTGGAATTCGCGCAGACCCGACCCGAAAAACTCGGAATTCGACTTTGCGTATTTCTGTTTAAAAATATTTAAATAAAAAAAAAAGCAAACTCCAGATGAACTCTCAATGGAGCTGTCAGTTCCGCTCCCGATTTTTGCAGTTCTACACAGTCCCGAAAAAAAAACGAATCCCCCCCATACACTTTATTGGTGTTCAAATTTGGCGTTCGATTCTTTCGATTCGGCATTCAATCCAATAGCTGCCGAATCAAACACTCAGCTGTTCAACCGACACTAATAATGATAATATTTTTTTTACTTTATCTTTTTTTATTTACTTTATCACTTCTATCATATGACTGTAGTATAATTAAACTGTTGTTTGCTGGAATAGGTTATTTTAAAAAGTGAATATTTGTGAAATCTAGAACATTTTATTTAATTTAAATGTATATTTGTTGATTTATTATGTAGATTTGAATATCTAAACCTTACACATGATACACATATACCTGAGTGAATAGATAACCTCATAAAATATGATAACATTGAACAATGTATCAAAAAGATAGAAGATTGTAAGGGTTTTTAATAGATTTGTGTGTTTTCAACTGTAAGAGTGCTTAAGTCTCACTGCAGAAAAGAGCTACATGACATAAAGACATGATTACTTTCTAGCCAACTGTACAGATGGAAGATTAGTTCAGGTCCTTCCCTCTGGCTATAATGTTCAGTGTGGGAAAAGGTGCTATTTTTGCAGCACATCAGCTGTTAGTAACACTGACTAATGCACTAAAAGTGAAGGAGAGAAAATGATTTAGAGCTCGTAGTGACTTTACAATCAAAATTGTTTAAACTATATGAAAAATTCCAGGGAACAATAAAGATAACTCCTGCAAAGTGTAGTGGTATAGTTAAAAAAAAAAACTGGATGCAGCAGGTGACTGGGTTACCTTTTACTATACCTTTCCGACTCCCCAACATGACCATCCCCACTCCTCACTCCACATGGTTGCCTTCTTCTCTTTCATTTCTCTTTTCCTTTTTTTACATACCCCTTTCCACCCAACCTATTTACTCTCACAATGATTCCTAATCAATTTGCAATTTCTGCTTTTTATCATCTCTTTCTTTAACCCCACAGGGTATATCTAGCTCCTGTTCTGCCTTCTCCCAATAAAGATATCTCCACCCTTTGGCTCTAATCAGTTCTGTTTCTACCTTCTTTGTCACCAGTCCACGTTCATGATCAGCGCTCTCTTACTCTGCCTCCTCCCCCACAGTTAGTGTATTTTACCTTGCCCTTCACTTTCTCATCTTATGTTTACTATCATTTGCTGCTATTCCTCACTAATTAGGAAACTGAATATTTCCTATATTTATTATTAAAATACATTTACTCATTATATTAGAGAGGTTTTACAGATTTTTGAAGTAACACCCTCATACTCTTGCATAGGTATTTGGGGGTTGGGGGAAGTCAGTAAAAGATTCTTTTTTATTACCATTTCGACCCCCAATGTTGAAGGAAGGCATGGGTCCTGATATGGCGCAGGAAGAAAGGACACATGCCTACTGACCTCCGTTTCCTAGCCACTCAGACTGCATTCCTGAAGAAGAGTGTGGTATGAATGTTAAGGAAGGCCAAAAAAATGGGGGTTCTAGAGGGATATGGTCTTCTCCCCATATATTGTCCTAAAAGGAAATCTTCATATAAGTCTTTGTCAACTGGCCTTTGTTGGCATCAATTGGTTTTTACATTCCTTCTGAATTCTAAATGCGAAATTTAGAAGCATCTCATATTAGGTCAAAATATTGCCAATCCCAAAAGCCAATGGCACGGGCCCTATCTCCAATGGGCTTCCCCTTGCCTTCCCTTTTTGCCTGAACTTTTAAAAGTTATGATAACAAACAAATATAAAATGAATCTCTTTCTTCGTGGCAGAGTTTCTAAGATTTTCTCCCAGGGCCGTCTTTTCAGCATAGTACTATGAATTATAATAATTTAATGGAAAAACTGCCTAAAGTCCTACAAGTACACCCAGGTGCCCGAGCCAGCATCCTTACTCCAGCACTTTTCTTCTTAAACTCCTCTCAGACCTTTGTTTGGTGTAGGTTTTTAAAATTATAGATATTGTATATCCTTTCTTTTACTAAACTGTTAAAAAATCTGGAATCTCTAAATATGTATCATTGCTGAAATAATAACAGCAGGGAGCAAATAATTTCTGGATTCTCAGTTATTCCTTTGAGATATATTCACAAACTGACTTTTAATGGCATTTTTGATACAGCTGAGGTTCTATGGGTAGTACATGTGACAGATGGTATGTGCACTTAGCAGTTGGCGTCTATATGTTCATACATAATGGTCAACTAAGTTGTGCTTCGTATTGGATGGAGGCTGATTGTGTGTAAATAAAATGATGCTGGCACTGCACTAAGAATTCCATCTCTCTCTTTTTTTATTTTTGCAGTCTGTCAGATAGTTTATTTGGATACTTTTTTAACATTTCATCATTTCTGTCTTCAGCTTAGAGGACTGAGTATACATATATTATTTCATCTGGGTATTCTGTTTATTGGTATTTTCTTGGGCTATCATGGAAGTTGCCATCAAAGCAAACAAAAATGAAACCTGTAATGAGAAAAACGTGGAATCTGTCATTTCTAACATCTTCTGAAAACACTAGTTGTCAGATGGACATGCTGTACCTCTTGCCTCAATACTAAATAGCACTGGTTTATAATAAGTATGCAAATAGGTAACTTTTATTTTCCTATCCACATAAATATTCCAGATCAGTAACTCCTAAATTATTAAAGCCATTGAGATTGATTTGCTAAAGCAATTGGCTGTTTTTGTTGTTGTTTTGTTCTTTGTTTTTTTCTCCGTACATTTTCTTGTACCAGATTGGATACTTCTTGCAAATTAAACACAGTCACTAAAAAAGGAAATTAACTCTTGCTAAGTGAACAGCCTTATAGCCTTTGGTGCATCAAATCTAATGTGCCATTATTTTAGCAAAGTAACCAGTATGTTTAGATGGTGATTGTCAAAATATACTCATGACAAGGCTTACTTCAAACCTATTCAAAGTATTGGCAAACACAGGGGCATACTTGCCCTTGTGTCGAGAAACACAAAGGTCACTTTCCTTTTATGTTTCTTAACCTCAATGTTATAAAATAATTAATTTTTAGAACTCGCAGCCAGTCCAATACTCTTCTTTGGGCAATTTGCCCAATAGACATACTCATTTTCATTGGACACTACTATATAATTGAAGTAATAGTACTAATATATATATATTGGAAGCTTTGGTCACACTAGGAAAATGTTATAAAGTTTAATTCCAGTGACAACATTTTTTACTTTATGTAAATAGAGTAAAGGTTAAAACCTCTGTCAATCTGACTATACTGCTTTCTGATGTTACTTTACATTTATTGGGGTCTTATACCTGTGATGGTGAAAACAGTAGGGTAAAAACCTTCATTATTGTTTTTTGTATTGTTGTCTATGATTTCGTTGATGCCCTACATCAAAAAATGATTTCTTCCAGGAAAGAAGGAAAGATTTCTCAAGGAGAGCCCCAAACACCAGTAGAAACTCAACAGGGGTAACTGACTCTATCCAAAAAAAAAATATTGATATACATACACATCAACCTTAGTAACCATGTCATTCTTTAAATAGTTCCAGTACCAGTTGAGTAACTTTTCAAATCTGTTTGAACAAATTCTTAATGTTAAGGTTAGAGATCGCACTAACTGCGATTGATTTCATTTGTCATCATGCCTAGAAATTGCCTTAAGGATCCTGACAGTTTCTGGTACAACGTTGCCAAATTACCACAAAACTTAAAAAGAGAAAAAAAAATTATATTTCGGCTATCCATTTGGAGACCAGGAGAATGATCTTGGGCTCCACATGTCATCTGTACCAGTTGTTCCAACAGACTGCGTGACTGGCTAAATCAGCGTAAAGCAGCAATGCCATTTGCAATCACGATGGTGTGGAGAGAACCGCAAGACCATCGACTGCTATTTTTGCCGCGTCAACAAAAGTGCATTCTCAGGATAAACTTAGAACAAAATTGAATATCCCAGAAATTCATGAAGATTCAGAACCATAGATCTTTACACAAGCAGAGCTGAATGATCTCGTTTGTGTTCTAAATCTATCCAAAGACAAAGCAGAACGTCTTGCTTCAAGGCTTAAACAGAAGCACTTGCTTGCAAAGGGTGTAACTGTCTCTCACTCCAGAAAACAAAATCATAACTTTACAACGTTCTCCATTAGTGATGGCTCACTGTGCTACTGTCATGATATAAATGCACTCTTTAACAGTTTGCCAGAAGAGCATGTTCCATCTGAATGGTGTATCTTCATTGATTCCTCTAAAAGACGCTTGAAAGCAGTCTTACTGCATAATGGTAATTCCAAACTAGGATTGCCGATTGCCCATTCCGTTAACCTAAATGATAACATGAAGTTACTACCTGAAGCAATCCAGTATAAAACACACTAGTGGAACATCTGTGGGATTCTAAAGGTCATTGGCTTGCTGATGGGAATGCAAGGAGGATTCACAAAATATTGCTGTTTCCTTTGCCTGTGGGACATCCGATCTACGGGAGGAAAGGGATATTTATAGGGCCACAGATCAAGTCTGTTTTGCAGGATGATGTTTTCAAACATTTTCCCTCAGCAGCAGGGCTAGAAGCTTGGAATGCATTCAAGTGGCTGTGTGAAAATGTCCTGGGCAACCCTAAGTCTTCTGCATACAAGGAAGGAGTTCAGAATCTGCTTGATTCATACCACAATCCGGGTTGTCACGTCATTAAAAATACATTTCTTGCACCCACATCTAGAATTGTTTCTGGAAAATCTTGGCATGGTGAGTGACAAACAAGGAGAGCGTTTTCACCAGGACATTCAGTTAATGGAGCACCGCTACCAAGGTTTCTGGAATGAAAGTATGATGGCTGACTACTGCTGAATCCCGTACCGTGACAATCCGGACAAAGAGTACACAAGAAATTCATACTCCAAGCTAATTCGCTATAATGGCGCTTACGTTTTAGTACAAAATACATGCATGTACAATGTTAACTATAATAGTACTCATAACTCAGGAACTGTATGTGTTTTAGAAAAACTGAAAACAGATCTAAAATCTGCTCTGATGATTATCAAAACTAATTTTTTGTTGACTTGTATAATTAGACTGCTGCCAGAATGATTTCTTTTATCCAATTTTCCCATGTGATCATCTTTGTAGCATAGGGCAATGGGGAGCCCAATGCGGGACTATAAAGGATAAATAGTCATTTCAATTATCAGTTTACTAATGACATGATTGGATAATTGAAGTAAATTTTTACACAATTTACTGATTCTTAATGTCCTAAGTAAATCATTCTTGATATCTGACCTCTGACCAAACCACCAAGAACTGCACAGGTACTGGTGTTTACACTGGTGTGTTATTTCTGAGGAAGCATTTCAGCCTATAAAGTAGATTTGCCCCTTGGAAAATCCCTGAACAAACTTTCTAGACTAGCGTTTCTTGACCTTTCTAACATAGGGGAACCCTTGGAACACCTTTTAGGTCTTTAGGGATTAATTAATTCAGGGCTATAATTAATACATTCACAGCTCACAGTACGTTAGTCAGTGGGAGAAATATCATACTTACAGATAGCCAAAAAGATAACTGGTGTCAGAGGTACACAAACCGTACTGCTGGAGGAACCCTGCTTGAAAAACACTGTTATAGAAAGAATGAAATGCATTGGGGCAATAAAGGCATTAGGACAATAAATACCATAGATGTTACCCTTACACATTTCTTAACATGTATGCCTTCTCTATGAAAAAATATACCTGTGCTTACTCCTTTAAAATGTAATGGTTTGGATCTAAATCTCCATTTGAAATGTACATAGATAAACAGAAAGGAAGCCAGGTAGAGGCAGAGCTGTTTTCACACATGAATATGATCACTGCTATTTTTAGCATTCCTGAAACACAAGCTGAAAAGGAATATTGGAAAATGCAAAATTGTACAAACAAAGGCGAGCAGACAATGCAAAGGCACTAAATGAATAGTCACACAGAGGTGGAAGCTTGCCTTTCAGTCTAACTTGGAAGAAACACAAAAAAAAATAAAAATCAATTAAATGACCATACAAATAATTTAAATTACTTATTGCTTTTTCTAAGTAAAAGACAAGAAAAAAAACTATTCATTCAAAAGTTAGATCCCAAAGATGTCACTTCTTGTTATTATAATGTTATTGTGGCTTGTTACTGATGAGGTAATAATACCTAATAAAAAAAAACTCGAATTATTTTACTGAAACTACTACTAGTAGCTAGTGTGTCTGCTCCTTGACCAATAGATTTAGCTGATTTGATGTGTTATGTGATATTATTTATGTGGTCTAGGTGGTCAAAATAAGTGTGAATTTTAAAAATATAAGAAATGACAGTATAATAATATAGCTGTCACAATATAAAAGCTATAACACCAAATAGAATTTACAAACACAGAATATGTTTGTGCCTGCCTAAATAATAATTTAATATAACCATCTGGACAGCAGCATAAGAGCTACAATATGGCAATGTTAGGACACTGTTCATCTGTTCATCTTGACACTGTTCAAGATGACTGTATTATTACAGCAGCCATAATGGCCATTCTCACTATTTAAGCAGGCCTACAGGCATAACATTTTTGATTTTTTGTTGAAATCAAGTTTATTAAAATTTTTATAACAAAAATACAACAATAAACATAGTTAAACAAACGTGAATGTGTACAACAAGTGGATATAGCATACAAATAATGTACAAAACAGTACAAACAGTATAAACAGTACAAAACAGTACAAAGGAACCAGAAGCAATGTCTATGAGTAACAACATACAATCAGTTATAGAAAATGTCCAATGAGTCAAGAACATTTACTCTATCTATAAAGGCAGAATTGAAAATCAGAAAGTCATTCACAAAAATGTGAATTGTACCAGGTGTAAAAAAGGGGAGCTAGGGGACACACACAAGTATAGGACCCTAAGAGAATAACAAGGAGGAGGGAGTAGTGAGTATATGGCAAGGAAGGGGAAGAAGAGGGGGACAGGGGGAAATGATGCATATAATATACAGGCGTCCAAACCATTGAGTGAATATGTTATTTTTTATAGTATAACCCCTGCCTCTACTATTTCTTTCTGATGCAGGTTGGCCTTGCTCATTCCTACAGTCCTGCTGTTGGCAATTTTTACACTGCTATATCATATGCAGTTTCTCAATTCACCTGCCAAAACTCTAGTACATTTCAGCCAGTTGTCCCACGTTAAAAATATTCTGCTTAAATTTTACTGCTTCATTGTGTCTTTTTTTAAAGATTACAACTAGGAGAAGAAGAAGGAAGAAGATGGTTTCACCCTGTGACAGGATGGGACAGGTGGGTACAAAGGGATTTAGTTCTGCTTTAATTCTAAATCTTAGTTTGATTGAACACTGTCCTGTGACCAGTAGGACAGCATCAACAAACTACAATCCAATTTCTGTATTTACATTTGATGAAAATCATATAACATTGCTTAGCTACCAAAAAAAAACTTTTTGTTTGACATTAGCATTCTTATAAGCCTTAGAAATGGCCAGAATTGAACAAGGTTTATATCTCCATAAACGTCGGTGGGGTTTGCCACAAATTTTGTGAACTGGCATATGCATATGTGTTCAATGTGTGTACTCTGCATGTTCTCTGGTTGCATATGCACTTTGTGCATGCAGGTTTGTCTGTTGTATGTGCTCAAACCTGTAAGTGCTCTTTCTGAATACTTTGACTATGAATGCTGTGTGTTAGTATTCATCACTGAATTCTAATAGGATAAAAAGTCTCATGGAATAAATTCTCATTAAAATGACATATAATGGCATAATTCAAATTAGGTAATAAAATTGTTGTACTTTCGTGTTCATTCTCATTTATTTTATTTTAGTATGTTAATGTAATAAGGTATTGTGCAGTATTCCCATTTATAGAATTTCAAACATAATGCTTTCCATGAGACTCTTCATTTAATAAAAAAGCACTGTGGTTATTACCAATATCTTGAATAGTAATAATAATATTACAAGTATATTGGTCAGCTGGTTGTCCTGTATTTTGAACTCTCTTATAGCTAGGCATTCTTTTTCCAAGAGATTGTGTGCCACAGTCCAGCAGTTGTCTTTCAAACCCCATACAAGGTGATAAACTACCATGCCCACACCAGATTTATGAATTGTTTTATAACTTTCTGGGTGTATGTTTGACTTTTTACCTTGTTCTTAAAAGTGGGCTGTTAGTCTGCATCAAGCCTCACTTGTCATTGAGAATCTCATCTTGCTTCTAGAACCATCATTTTTCCAACTGATCTTATTACTTTTGCTTCTATGTACTGCTACCCACAGTTTTAAAAAAACAAATTTGGTTTCATCTTTGTTGACATCATGCCCTGTAGTCCAAATACCCCTTGTAAGTGAGTTAATTTACCCTAGTACCAGACCTGAGTTGATGTTGAGGACCCCCTAGGCAAATATAGTGAATGGCATGAAGACCAATCAAAAATATACTACTAATAGTAAAAGTACATTGTACTACTGAAAAACACCAAAATCATAAATCTGCTTTTCCATACATAAATGCATTCTGATGTGTTTTTTTAAAAAAAATGTGTTATATTTAGGTAAAAGGTCCCAGAATCCTTACTGCCTAAAACCATGTATATGAATGTATTAACAAAATGTTTGTTAACCATTTTTTGGACTGATTTACAAAAATATGCTTTCAATGTGCTTTTGACCAATTGCTGTTTTTCACTGCTGCTTAGCTTGTGAATTTTAATGTGAAATGTAAAAAAAATATATGAATCTAATATAACATTTATGAGTGAAATTAATACCTCCTATCTACTTCCAGGTGATACCACATTCACTTTCACTGAAATCAATATCCAGCTATTTCTAAATTTCGTTTCTTTCAGGATGACTTCATGCTATTAACTTCCTGGAAAATCAATATATATTTCCCATGTAGTGGCAACATATGTATTACAAAGAATTCACATCAGGCAGTACCCTAAAGGAGCGTCCTATGTCTATTCCACAGTTATATGAACACACATTCTAGCATCAGTTGGATCTCAACCGGTTAACATGTCAGAATATTTTTACCAATATAATGGGAAAACCACTGCATATGTAACGAAATGTAAAATAAATACACTATCCGAAACTCCTGGAAATGTCAGATAGCAGAGGCAACCGAACCTCTTCATGTAAAGGAAGTTTTGAGTCAGCACTTCCCAGCAAAATAAGTAAAATGGTTTATTTTTTAAGGTTGCCTGTCTTTAAGTTCTTTTTTCATAGCAACAAAATCACAAATAATCCAACTACACTTGTCCCTAACACATAATCAAATGATAAATCTGTGCTGTATACAGCAATGTCCATATAAGTTATCATTGCAGGAAATTCAGAATGCTTAAAAAAATTATTAAAAGTGAGTTATGGCTTCCTAAGGCACCATGACTTTACCCCCTCACTCTTTTCATTTCAATTGTGTTGTAAAGCAACAGCATCACTTTAAATTACCTGCATTTATGATTCCCAGTGAAGGATGTATTTTAGGACCCCCATTAGAAATTTCTGAGCCCCGTATTAGATAAACTTCCTGGCCCCCCTTCCTTCCTGTCTAAAATTTCCAGTATTATTCAGGGCCCAGTACAAAAGTACCCTATACCAGTGGTCGCCAAGCAGTAGTCCGTGAAACACAGGTGGTCCGTGGGAAAATTTTGGTGGTCCACAGAAAAATTTTGACGTTATTTGCAATTTTTATGTTTTAATAATAATAAAACGAAAATAATTTTCTAATAAATTCTTATATTCTAGAGACAATTTTCACCTTTATTCTGCACTAAATTCACGACTGTACTGGAGACGGAAAAACAAAAGAAGGCGCAGCATGACGTTAGTGTAGTCTTAAGTTGTATGAGGCAACCATTGCCGAGCCATATGCTTCAGTATTGTTTCCACCATTACAACAGTCATTCCGTTACGATTGTTTTATTATATTTGTTTATTTCTCAGATGCTCTTTTAGGTAAGTATGACCTTAACTGTGTATTTTTTTTAATTATTATATTTAATGGCATCAAATAGTTTGACTTTGATAATTATCATTTCTTGTTTGGTCTTAGATTCGAATGAAATAAACCCATAATGAGTGGGAAAAAGCAAACAAATATTTAGAATTTCTTTAGTAATACCAAAGATAATACAACTAATGATAATAGTAACAATAGTACCGGTAACACTCACCTAACCGTGAGCTGATCAATGAATCAGAGCCTCCACAGTCCTTGTCAGGCACTATTAGGAAGATTGTTATTTTACAAATGTTTTTATCTTTTTAAATAAATTCATATTAATTGTCCGTGGTATTTAAAATTATGAATTTAGTGGTCCGTAAGGTCTGAAAGGTTGGCCACCATTGCCCTATACCCCCCTGATGGTGGCCCTGGTTTCCCTCCTCCCTTGTAGGAATGTAGATGTTTACTGCCCACAAAACATTTGCAAGTAGCAGTTGCTATAGAGACTGCTGGTTCCCAGTCTCTTGTTTACCTTGCCAAATGTTTTGTAAATAGTTGTTTTCAGGAGAAATACTGCTCCAAACAACCACAAACCAATAGGAACATTGACCTTTGCCTACTTAGATCCTGTTCGAGAACTGGGTTCCTAAAATGTAAATATTTAGGCCCATTTCCTAATGGCTGGAGTTTAGGGACAGTACCCCTAAAGAAACCCAGCCAAATAAAATGCATACTATCATCACCTTAATAACAGGCTTTCATTGGAGCCTGTTTTATGGTTTACCTAAAAGCATTCTCAGTGAATGGGCTCAAACCACACTCAAGTGAGATCCTCAATTTAATTTAAAATTCTGCTTAATATATTGGTGCTATATAAATACAGTTTACGAACAATAACAATAATGATTACTATATCTTTGCAGCTTTGTCATAAATACACTGTTGTGTTGTGTGCTTTCAGTGAGTTCATTATCTTTGGATTTTGGTAAAATAGTAGCGAATACAAAGAAATGTCATATAAACAAGTGAAGAGTATAAAAGCCTCATACAACTAGAGCTGAATACAAAATTACTAGCCAGCCATTTAGCCAGTCTCATCATGACATATCCAAATACACTAAATTACATTTTACTTTATTAATTTTTGCAATCTTTATACCTCTGGTAATAAAAAAAAAAAAGTTGAAAATGAGTGGAGTGAGTGACTTTTTTATGTAAATTTCACTGAAGAGAAAACTTCCTAAGCTGCATTAAAAAAAATAATACTGTTACTTTCTTAGAAGGGATGTTTTGTATGAGGTATTTTCGGGGTAGTTTCATTATTTGGTAATTAGAGGCATATTTTTAAAGCAACCAAACATTCACTGTAGATAAATCAGTCCCTGTAATTTAAAACACATGTACGAGGAAAAAAATCCCGCAGTGAATGTTTGGTAAATATAACACTTAACGCTTTATTATTAATATTATTAATATTATTAGCATTAGTATTAATATTATTAATAATATTAACAGGATTTACATAGCACCAACATATTATGCAGCACTGTACATTAAATAGGGGTTGCAAATGACAGACAGTGACACAGGAGGAGGGGACCCTGCCCCGAAGAGCTTACAATCTAGGAGCTTTATGAATAGGCCCATTATGCACAAGCTATTTTCAATACATTGCATCCTTAAAAAACCTTCATTTTGCTTTTCCTATTTACTCCAAAACATTTTTTCAAAATATTACAACATTTTGCAGAAAATTTGTGATTGAGAAATTTTGTGGAAATGGAAACTCCCAGTTTACTCAAATACCCCATGAAAAGCAATCTTTCAACGGTAACAGTCAGACAGATCTACCAATATTTAAAAAATAGCCACTATATCTGCTTTAAAGAGCTTGGCCCCCACAAACCAATAGGAACTTTGCTTTCTTGAAGCTGAAAAAATATAAACATTTGAACCAGGCAGGTCTTTAATTGCAGAGGAGACAGGTTATGTCCCTTCCTCAAAAAAATATCCTTACCTGCCTGATTGTAATTTTTTATTTGCACTCACCTGTCCTCACTCTGACACAGGTGCTCCCATCTTTACCTGATCTTCTTCCTAGAATTGAGTCTTCGACCATCTAGTCTGGGATGATGTAGTTCCGCTTTATTGTGTTGATGATGATATGAACAAAATTATGGTGAACAAGATATGTTTCAGATAAACCAACAACAAATATTTCCAGGGGGAATCTCTAACAGGGGCTGTACCTTGATAAACAGAGCATGCTTATATTCAATCTTCGGATATCCTATTAAAGCAATGTTGTAGCAGGCAGGAGGTATTTTAGATGACCACATGTTATGCTGAGTTGTTCTATTGTAGCAAAAACAAGTAAAGCTTTCAATTCTTCCTTACTTATCCCATGTCAGTAGTTAATTTAGGTGGTAAGAAAGGGGGGGGGGGTCTTGGCTGGTCAGTAGGTAGGGTTCTACAGTTTAATGAATGGCCAAGGTGTTTCTGCATGCAAGCTTGTTAGTAGCAGTGGTAGTGCACATCTTGAGCTGACAACACTGCTTATGCATATACTCACAATACCGAAGTGTTGTCACCCTACGACAGGAAATACCAGAGTTGGATGATACTGCTAGATTTACCAGGTACAACACAGAAAATAAAATACCTAATTTAAACAAGAATACAATCACAAGTGCTACAAAGGGGTAAGCTAGCAAACTAAATTCAGACACACTTCAGTGTAGAGATTTTACTTCATGCATCCTCTATGCTGGATATTTTAAAGGATTATTATCTTTAAAAAATATAATCAATATCTGTACACAGGTTACAGTCCGTTTGTATAAACAATGTACAATATCTATGAAATTCAAAAAAAGGTGGTTATGTTGCAGAAGTGGTGGAGACTGGGAATGTGTTATATCATTAGTAGACTTTACTGCTATTATGTACCTTTACAAATCAGTATTCCCGCATTTGTGGTTTCTTACAGTCAACCTTAAAAAATTGTCAGAGAGGTCAGAAATTTAAAAAAAAACTTACAATGAAAATAGGAAGAAACCAGCACAATGAACCACAGGACACAGGTTGGATATCAGGGGTCTCAACAACCCATTCAGTCTTTACCCAATCAGGTAATAACTCTCAAGTCAGTTTATAGTTATTTGTAAATCAAAAGCCAGGTTATAATCTGTACATGTGTAGTAGAGCATATACATTTTGGTGTGGTTACCCTTTAAAGGGTGGAAAAGGTGGTTTTGGAGGTGGTACTCAACAATTAATAGCTACGGTCCCTAAAGTGGTGCTGGGTAGCTAGGGGCCATTATAGTTCTGCTGGATGGGAAAATAGTTTTGGGTGTTTGCTGGACCTTGCCTTTCAGGACCTGCATCTTTTGGGGGTAGGGGAAGGAGTGGCAGGGGTGGCAGTTGTTATGTTATTATGTTTGTAAGATTGTTACCTTTAAGTTATAATGTAATGTTTTTGCTCAGTTGAAAAAATTTATTAGGATTTGGAATAAATGGCTGTCTGTTGCCATCCTAAATTCTAAAGGTTGTCAGAGCCTTAATTTGTGGAAAAAAAAGGGGGGGGGGGTGAAATATACTGGGTATATACTGGGTTTTAAGGATGGCTGGGGGCAGGAAGTTTTGGGCTATACTGGTCATGCAAAAACAGTTTAATGCAGTTGTGGGGGCCTGTTCATTCACAAATGCTGGGATACATTTTGCTCCTGCAGCGAAACACATTAAAATGCAATGAATGTTGGTGTGCCCAGTTCATGCCAATGCACTGTGATGTTATACACATGGCTAAATTGGTGCATGCTACATATTTACACAGCACAGGTAGTTGCAACCTGCTTCTATGCATTCCAATTCACTGCAACACAATTTTCCTGCTAGAACTGCCCATGTTAGAAGGTAGCACATAACATTTTTATACTAATCAGGCTCTCAGAAGTTCCTTTGACATCTCCGTTGTGATCAGGCACAGAAAAATGCTTGATGCTAGGGTAAATATCAGAAAGCACTCTCAATGGCTTGTGGTCGATGAGAATTCTTTCTGATATGTTGATATTTTCACAATATAAACTAAATCAACTTGAAAGTGAGTTACATTTGCCCATTGACACGCTGAAGATTTTTTTGCTGCAATAATAAAAAAAAATTTGAATTAAAAAAAAACCCAATACCATTGTCAAGGGAAGAAGGCGTTTTGTAGATGTACATGACTATTGCATCACAGTCATGTTTTTGATTTTCAGATATCTTTAACAGGCACTCCCTCAAGCTAGAGAAAAATACAAATCAAGTGACACTGAGTCACCTGTGCATTCCTTTTTTTTCCTTAAATCATGACCTGTTGGTAAAAAGTCTACAAACCAATAATGATTAGGGCAGATCAATACAATACTGAAATAACTAAGGCAACTGGTCAAAATTAAACAGACCCTGTCACCAAACCGAATACTTTTCTTTTAAAAATATGTATTAGAGCTTCAATTGCACTTACCACTCTGGGCAAAGATTCCAAATTATAAAATCAAAGTTATAGAGGCTGTAAAATTCAGAAGAATTTGATACTGCCAAATGTATAGGATTCTCCTCTTACCTGGATTCCCATTGTTGCAACCTTTAGGAGTGCAAAGTCAATTATTATTACACAGTATTTATATAGCACTGACATGCTATGTAAAGCAGTGCTTTACAAAGTCCATAGTCTTGACACTAGCTGTCCCTCAAATGGGTTTAAAACCTAATGTCCCTACTATAGTCATATGTCATTACGTCACAGTCTAAGGTCTATTTGGGGGGGGAAGCCAATTACCCTGTTTTTGGTATGTGAAAGGAAACTGGAGTATGTGTGAGGAAACCCACACAAACACAGAAAGAACATGCAAACTCCATGCAGATAGTGTCCTGGCCGAGATTCAAACCTGGGACCCAGTGCAAGGGCCAGAGTGCTAACCTCTGAGCCATCGTGCTACCCAGTAAGTTGTCTTCCCAGGGTATCCTACAGTGGCAGTCTGTGTTTCACTCATGGTAGGTTTAATTTAAGGTAGAACCAAGGCTTACATATATTTAAATGTTTCCAACAAACAACAAAAAAACGTTTTGCAACAAGCTCTTGCCAACTCACCTAGCTGCACTGTGTTTGGAGTAAGACAAGTTTTCATCTGAAAGTAATTTTGGATTTATTTCAGCACTAAATCGCCTTTGCTCTTGTAGCAGATGGCATGTAAGCATAGAGCTGCTCTACAAAAAGACCAGAGAAAGTCAACTTCACTGCTTCTATTGTGGGATTTAAAAATGAACAATTCCTTAATATTTGTAACTACTGTAAGTGAGAGATTGTTTTAGAACTCATCTCCTTTTTGTTAAGTATATGTAAATATTTAAATGTCCCTAGCCTGGCCACTGTTCTACATTAGGATAAAGTAAGATTACTATTACAGCAGTAACTCTTTCAAGAGGATCACAGCCCTCAGCAGTGTATCTTTATACCCTTATATTAATAATCCTTTTCTTCTATGACTGTTCTATTTTCACTCACGAAATGAAAGAAGAGGCTTTCTGCAAATTAAATACATTAAAAAAATGATATGGCTTCCTGAAAAACTGCTATAACAAAATGTTCAGATATAAAGTGCCTAATAAGAGTCTTCCCTATCTGCCTGTGCTCTTCCTGGCACCTGGGTCTGTTCTTTTGTGTGAAAATAGACTTTTCACTTTCATTTTGTCTGCTTCGCATGCTTCTCAGTAATGCCATTTTTGTTCTAATGCCTAGCTTTATTACAAGTGAAAATGTTCTCATTTTGTTCAGCTTTCTCTTTCACCTTTCATTTCATCCCTTTTAGTGTTTGAAGAGTCATTTGGTTACTCACCTGTGTGCATGTACAGCGTAATGAGTTGTAGCTCAACTTAGCTGTCACAGTTACCAATGTGACCAGTCCAAAATAATTTCTCTGCTGCAGTAGATGGAACTTACAATACAGGTAGTCCCTGGGTTACATATGAGATAGGGACTGTAGGTTTGTTCTTAAGTTGAATTTGTACGTAAGTCGGAACAGGTACATTATTTTAATAAATGCAATTAGGACCAATGTTTGTCTCAACACATTATTAGGCAGCATGATGTCAGTTACTGTATAAAATACTCACTGTGAGTTAATCACAAACAAAGCAAAAAAACTTTATGGAGCCTGGACATTCAATAACTTCTAGAGCAAGTGGTGCTTTGATTTGCAAAAACAACTGCAGAGTTTGTCTTGGTCATTAAAGAGTTAGAAGAGGCTGCAGAAAAAGCTCACCCCCTAAGATCACTCACAACCTCAGCTGTGTTTAGCAAAAGATTTCTTTCGCAAGTCATGCAAATCAACCCCCTCCAAGCCTCTGTCTTGCACAGGAGCAAGCAGGGAAGCCCCGTGGTATCTAGGAGTCATCCATATGTTGGATGTCCTTAACCTGGGGACTACCTGAATATGTAATTGTGAATCCTTTGATTGGTTTCATGGTACAGAATGTGACATTCACCCACTGCTAAAGATAATCACACCATAGATGTCACCTGACCAAACCAAAGACCCATGGAAAAAGTTATGCCTATAAAGCTAGATAAAAATAAGAGGACAATCGGGTTTCCCAAAATTTTATTTTTTGATTACAGCAACCAAATAAAGCAGCAGAGTAGTAAAGAAAAGATACGTACATGCAGTTGATAGCAAGCAGCTAAACACACACATTAGTGGCTTCAAATGGAAATGAAAATTAATTAAAAAGTCTTACCTGCTAAAAGATCAAATGATATGTTCATTTAGCAGTCAGTTTTTGACTCCAGAAACTCTATCGCCTTCACCTTCTACTGTAGCAGGGGCAAGAAAAATCACACTCCACACCACCTTGTGAATGGAAACATAGCAGCAAACTAGGAATGTCACCCTTCTGGTCATTCTCTACTCACTTCTCTTTGTTTTTCCTGATTATCATTTTTTGGATTACATGTTCCCAATATTTCCAATTACCACATGTGCTTGTAGAAAGCCTGATTGGTTATTTGTGTTGACCCTCCTTCTCTTAGTGCTACTGAGCAGGGGATTTTAGGAGGCAGATATTTTGAGCAAATTCAGACAGATACATAACTCAAACCTGCATAGATGTCATCTTCAGCCTTCTGGGCTTTGTGATGTGAATATCCCAAGACGCTGTAGTCGGCCAAGGTATGAGAAGCAAGCTATATAGGGTAAAAAACATGTGAAAACTGTTTGCAATTGCATGACTAATAGATGGGAGAAAAGGAATGACAAACAGCAGTGAATAATTAATTTAAACTAGTTGTGTGTAAAAAATTTATTTACTGAATTAATTTAAGTATAAGTATAATAAATCGATTAACTATCTCTTTTCAATTCTGGTATAATGAAATCAGCAGCTTAGTGAAATGAACTTTTCTTTTTTTTAATAAGCAAACTGTATTCCAGTATTCCAAATGTGCTTCAAAAAACAGCCATATGCAATGTGCAGTAATGGGAAGTGATTTGGAAATTAAGCAGATTGTTAGCTGCATTTTTGTTTTAATGAAATATATGAGTTTGTTCAGTCTTCAGTGAATATTATATCCCATGATTTATAGATTTTTAATTTATAAGATCAAATCAGACCCTACCATCAAAAGACTGCTTTACTGTTCATTTATTTTTCTTGATCAGTAAAATATTTTTAGTTGAGTAAATAAACATTTGTTGCTGCCTCCTCACTTCTTCTTCTCTTACGTACTAGGTATAAAAAGATGCGTAAACTAGAAGCAGAATCTGTTGTCACCATATCTTTCAGGTGCATAAACAAATGGAGGAGTCAGCGTGGCTCAAAACGTTTTGTACAGCGATGACTACATGTAATCTGGCAGATAAAACATTCATTTGAGGCTAATCCACATTACAAATGTACTGAGCTGCTTCATTGCATCCTGGGTTTATTTCTGAACTTTTATATTTTTTTGTGCTATGGTAGGGTCACAGCTACAGTGAGATGCTGACATTTTATAACAAACAGGTATATTTATATTTAAGAGTTTTACCGTATGTTGGTGGCACTATACATAAAACATCTAAAATCTTATACCAACTATCCGTACTTTCCAAAAATTGGAACAAGACATCTTTTAACATGAAATATATAAGTAAAATACACATCTTGGTATGCCCATTCTTATGTGGCTCAGGAAGAATGCAAAAAAATTATTATTTTGAATCACAAGTTATTTTTCAACACTATTTTGCCTTTTCACTGGCTTTTTAAAATAAAAATAAATTAAAAAATGCAAGAACTTAGTGGTGTAATTAAAGGTTTAGTGTAGAAGAACACGTTTGTAGTCAAGTAGTACATTTTTATTAAAGGTCTAGATACTTATAGGTCTTTATACTTATATACTTACTATACGTATGTAGATCCTCTGAAGTTCAAACTGAGCATCAGAATAGTGAAGAAAGATAATATACCTAAAGTACCATACCATAAAAGTACCTTTAAACATGGCATGGTTGTTGATACCTGATAGATGGGTCTGAGTATTTTAGGAGCTGTGAATCTGTTGGGATTTCCATGCAAAACCATCTATAGAGTTTACATAAAATGAATGAAAAGAGTGAAAATATCTTTGGATGAAATTGCTTTATTGATGCCAGAGGTCAGTGGAGAATATAAAAGAACATCTCCAAATGTCCGACATCTTAAACGTGGAAGCAAGATAGGCAGAAGACTAGATTGGACACCATTCAGTCAGCAATAGTAGACATGAGTAGACTGGAAAAACATTGTCTGTACTAATGAGTCTTGATTTCTGCTGCAACATTTGGATTGTGGGGGTCAGAATTTGATATCAACATGAAAGCATGGATTCATTCTGTATTAATGCTACATGCTTCTGGTGTAATGGTATGGGGGATATTTTGTTGGCACACTTAGTACGAAATACTCCTCTTCCTATATCCTACAGCAGCCTACCTTGGTATTGTTGCTGACCATGTCCATCCCTTCATGACCACAGGGCACCCATGGCTTTATGCTATGTCATCAAGTTTAAATCATCTCAGACCAGTTTCCTAAACCTGACAGTGAGGTCACTGTTTTCAAATGGCCTACAAATCACTAAATCGTAATCCAAAAAAACACTTTTGAATGTGGTGGAATGGGAGATTCCCATCATGGCTATGCAGCAGAGAAATCTGTATAACGCTATGTCATTATGGACCAAAATCTCTAAAGAATGTTTCTAGCACCTAGTTAAATCCATGTAACAAAGAATTACTGCAGTTTTGAAGGCAAAAAGGGAACCAACTAAGTACTAGCAAGATGTACCTAATAAAGTGGCTGGTGAGTGAATATATATTAAATAAAAAAATGTACAATTGGCTTATCACAATTAGCCTTCACAAAACCTTCATGTATGTATAAAACGAGAGAGAAAACTAAGAAAGAACCTCTCTCTGATTTAACTAGGTCAGTTTTCTTGCCCAGACATTAGGGACTAGTGTAAGCACATCATTCTGGCCTAAGTGGCACTGAGAATAGAAAATGTAACGTGTCTCAGAAGACTTAATTCATTGCAGGCTGGCATGGATAGAATGGGATGGGACATGTCACCTATGGCTACATAATTTATACAAATGTTACTATGAGAAGATAAATTGTTAATATACCTTTACAAAATGTTAACCTCTTTGTACTCTCTACCTCGTTGTATGGATTATCAGACTTTCCTCCCTATCCTCCCTGCTTATTTTACCTTTAGAACTGCAGTCATTCCTTTAGATAATTTGGTAGTCGCTAAGCCCTGCTGACAAGCCCCCAACTAGCATTTCCTGATTGCTATGGAGATGTTACTGTTTATTGTTGTGTGCAGAGAGGCTGCAGAGAAATTTATTCTTGATGTGCAGTTCTAATGCCAGAATTGTTACATACAATTACAATATTAAAATACATTTATGTATTTCAATGCAATATATTTTGGTGCTATATAAATACTATTTATAATTATTATCAATAATAATAATAATATTATAGCAATCAAACTCCAAAGATGGTGTTTGGTAAATATTTAAAGCAATAAATGCTTTGGTAACAAAAAGATTTCACAATGGCAGAACTAGCACTAGCACCGCAGTCAAACAATAATGAGAATAACACATTAAATGCAAACTCAAAAAGCATATGAATAAACGAAATGCAAATGCTTGCTTTTTTAAAATGCAAAACTCGGGAAGCAGCATTCTGGATAGCTCAACTTGCAACCTGCTATTATTTTTCCTTTACAAACTCCAATGTACCAGAGATCTAGTGGTCTCCAATGGAAAAGTAAGAAAAACTCAAACCCCCAACATGCCAGAAAAAATTTAATGCTTTTGTTGGCACTCCAGCGTTCTTCCCACTGCATTCAGGCCTTTGACCAAAATAGTACTTGCATAGTCAATGAGGAACTTACATCACTTCTAAACTCTTAAATGCAAGTGTAAATAAAAGTCAACTTTTATGAGAAATTATATTGTGTTCGTAGTTTTTATTATACCCCCCAACACAATTTGAAACAGTAAGATTTAGAAAAATTAGAACATTTATCTCCGCCGTGTCCCTGAATCTGTCTGAAGCTTGAGTTAAAACTGTATTTTTTTATAATATAACAAAACTAGACCTTAGGTATGGACTGAACTGAATTAGGTACAGTACACGTGGCTCCTTGTCTCCTCATAATACACTTCCATTTTTAGGTCAAAAGACTCCACATAAACTGGGTGTTCTACACTTGGATATAGTTAGGACAAAGACTTCCAGAGGTCATTTCCATTTGGGTATCTAGAGTTCCATTAGATCACCATATTCCCTGGTTCCTAAGTTACATTTTTATGAAGCAAGCTATCCATTTTGTACATATTTTTACTCCTTCATATCTCAGTATGCAGATTAGAATTGATCTTCTCTTCTCTTTCAGGGCAGGATGGTGTAATTTCTTTCTGATCCTCGCCAAGTAAACTGGAGCCACCTCTCCTCTCTAAGCTTTGTTTGTTGACCTCTTTTTGACATGGCTCTGTCAGCTCTTCTTCCTTACTACAGTCAATAGAAAGTATTAGTATTTTATGTTATGATCTAGTCTATTCCTCAACCCACTTTGTTTTTACAAAACTGATTTTTGTTTCAGAGAAATAAATCAGTCTCTTAGCAGACTTTTTAGGCAGACGTTCTGTGACCCAGTTATTATTCATCAGCATTTTAGCAACAATTTCAGCCAACCATAAATTTTTCAATAACTCTTATAGATTTTTAATTTCTGTGCATTCGCAATTTTTATTCAGGGAACCAATTTTTTGAACATAGTCTATTAAATTAACTCTAAACATTTTTTAATTTTTTACGTTGTTTCATACAGCATATGCAAAGCAGGTGTAGTCATCCTGTAGTCATGTGGCAGACTGTGGTTGAAAACTGATGGAAAGTGCTTGCTTTCTGCTTTCATCTTACTACTGTATGGGTTCTATACCTTAGCATGGCTAATTATATCTAAAAAGGTGCTAGTTTTAACAGAGATGTTAACACTAGCTAATTTTGACTTCCTATTTTTCCTAAACACCTTGTGCTCGGGGAGCCTGGAAGTGATGTAGTGTTGGCTTCTGACACAAAGTGGAAGGCTTTATTTGGAAATTGCTTTGGGGGGAACTGGAATTGTGTTATGGTGTCATGTATGCAGTGCATAATAACACATATACCATGTATAAAAAGTAATGTATCCTTGTCATGTTCCACAACTGGTCACCCAAGTGTAGGCAGACTCTCAACATTAGGGACAGACACAGCTCACATTCATGATGCAGTTATGGCAATATCAGTACCAGATAAGATCACAACTCCAAATGTTTGGATGTACTTACAGCATTGTATTTAATATCAAAATATACAAACAACAATCATTTTGTCATTTTGATACATTTGGACCATAAGACGCAGGGACTTTTTCCCCCCACTTCTGGGGGGAAAAAAGTGCGTCTTATGGTCCGAAAAATACGGTATATTGATATAAACTACAAATGACTATAATATAGCCTTAAAAAATTTTACTACAGGTATTCCTCACTTAGACATAGTCTACACGAACGTTTTGCCCAGCGTTTAACCTGAGGCTTTAAAAGCCCATGTTTGAAATTCCAATGGGCTAATCTACACCAGGACGTTTCCTTGAGGCATGTTTATGAGCGTTATCAATAACGTTACTTGCAATGTTTAAAAAAATACAATGCGGGGTAATGTTGGAAAATAACCAAAAATGTGGGAAAACATGGGTAAACTCTTCTATTGGTTTCAATGGTGCATGTAAACGCGGAAAAACTCGGCATAGATGGGCAAGCTAAAGACAAGCTTTAAAACGCTAATAAAAGTGCAAATATAATATAAAAAGTGTAAATATGTATATAAACGCAGTAGAAATGTTTACATGCATTTTTAAAAACATCTGTGTAGACCCTTACCTACCTACTGACAGCTCACACTTACAACCGGCTTTCCAACGAGTACACTTTGCAAGACCAAGTGTTTGACAGCGTAGTGTGTGTCATATGTATTGTTCCTCGTGAACCTTCCTCAATCCAGGTCTTGCAGGCTATCAGCTCTTTACTCCTCATTTAACAATGGACTACCTGTACTGGGTATCCTGGCAAAGTTAAATACCTGGATACCAACAAATCCTGGCTTCCCCCGCAGCTGCCGGGACTAAAAGGACTCACACGTTATGTCATCCCAGCTCAGCCAATCAAAGTAGTGGAAGACGGAAATAAGGAAGAAAAAAAGCATTATGATGAAATGGGGACAGGTAAATTCAAAATGGGTTTAGTTTAACTTTAGTTATTTATGTTGAATGTAACTTTAATGCCTCACTTGATGAATAATAAATGGTGAATAATAGAATAGGTATATAAAGAAAAAAAGTCAACACTGGGCCTTAGAATCACTTTAGGTGCAACATTGTATTAAGTTAAATATAACACTCTCCATTGTGTATCCTGGCAGTATCCACGTTCTATTTTTTCAAGACAATGACCTGCAACAAGTGTTCAGATCAAGAAAGTCAATGTGAATTCAGAACTCCTAATCCCCTTACTTGTTTTTAATCAATAGTTTCGGTTTATTTAAGAGTTTAGACCTAGCAAAGCAAATATTGATCTGCAAAGGAATGTGACGAAAATTCGCTTTGGGTATTTTTTGCGATCATGCAAAAAAAAAAAAAAAAAGTTATTCCCTACAGAGTGATAAAAAGTTGAACCTGCTGGACAAACATAAATGCCAGGAAACTAATATGTTTTTACTTCCTTAGCATTCAAATACATTAATAATAAATAAATAATAACCATAAAGAACAATACTATACAGCTTCTTCATCAAATGCACCCAGCACCAAAATACCTGGTGTCAGCTGGTATCAGAGCATGTGGGGAAGGGTGACAGGCTCATATGTAACAACTATCCATTAGGACATTAGGCAAAGTGTGACCATGGACATTTATATGTAAGGAAGGCACATTTTTCCTTTTCTCTCTTCCAAAGTTATGCTTACTTATATTCAGCTGTGTACACAGGCAGGTCCCATGCTCATGTTATGTTAATACAGCTCTGCTTGACCTGCATTCAATAACGCTAACAACAAACTGGGCTTGGCTACTTGTCAAGCACCACGTATTTGAGCTCTTACAGAGCTTTTTTTAGTTGTCCAAAGCAATAGTTCACATAAAACATCCCACAGATTTATGAGGCCATTTCACCCCCCACCCCACCTATAGGGGCTTGTACCAACAGAAAACCTGAAAGAACTGCATACAAAAAGTTGCAAATAGTAAATACAGCATGAAATTTGCTATAAAATCCAGGTGAGGACATGTGCACAGATTTCTCATTAGATCTGTTCGGGGAAACTATGATAAATACTTCAAAGAGGAATGCCTTTGAAGCCGTTTACAGGTACAGGCACACTCCAGTGGGATAGTAGCTGGGGCATCTAACCCATCTAAATCAACCTAAATAAAAATAAAATACCAGAAAGCATTATACATGTATTTTGATACACTGTTTTTTGTGTGACCTAACAATAAATCATCACATTAATTTTTCCTGTTCAGTCTTCTATTCTCTGTTCGTTATTAGGATTGGGTGCAAATTTTTAGGATTGTCAAAAATACAGATGTTGGGATTCTGGTGACAAAATCAACTGTTCTGCATGGTTCAGGTAGTTGTTTGGTCTTTTTCATCATGTATAGTACACAATAAAGGATGAATTTACAAATCATAGTTGTTTTGGGTTTTTGTGTGTGCATTTTGTTTGTGAGTACTAGTTAAAGCGGAACTAAACACAGTCCATATTCATTTGTCCCTGTTCTGTTGTGGGTGCCCCCATCTTCTTCATTCTTCTTTTCCACTGTCTGATCTTCAGCCTTCTTGATTGGCTGTGTTGGGATGAATAAACTCCCAAGTGCTAGCAAGGAAAGCCGGGATATGCCGCTATCCTTAATTCCAAAATTGAGCTGCACATGGACATATATAGGTGTCCAAATAATGTACAATTAACTATTATTTGCATATTCTAAACAGACAGTAAAATAACTTCAAATAAAGCCCTCAATTCTTAGTAGCCTCAGCTTTTACAAACTGTGACTCACACTAGTTGAAATCTGCAGAATCCCAAATGTGTTGAATATTGCCAAAATGGGATTTACTTGAAGCAGTTTAGCTAGTACTGTCAGAACATAAAGTTAAGCTTACTTTCTCAGAGTCAAATAGATTTAGAATAATGCTATTTGGCAGTCTCAGACATAATAATAATAATAACAATTATAATAAAATAGGTCTTTAATGATGTGCCTGTGGCAAAAAAAAATTTGTAAGTGCTTTACAAAAAAATTGAAATATTAGCACAAAGCAATTTTAAGTTATAATAAAATATAAAATTAGAAATGCAGCTGAAAAAGGAATGACATAATGGAAATCACAGCACAGTTGTGTTAGTGACAAGGAGTTCTTTTCTCTGGTTACTGAAGTGACACGTTTTCATTTTGGTAAGATCAAAGAGCAGCTCTTAGCTCCATCAGCTCCACATACATCTGACAAAGAAAACCTGCACTTATGCAGCATGCCAGACCACGGACAGTTCCACCGGGATCTTGTATCATTTAGTTTGACGTGTCTTTGCCTACTAGAGGTTTAGATCTATATACATTTCTGACAAATGTTGTATATAGCGTACGTCACCATATGTTGACCTTTTTTTACTCTCAAGGTTTTTATAGCCTTAAAGCTGAGCTCAGAGCACAAAACACTGACTGCTGAACTCCAGACTTATCTTCCATCCTTTGCATGGTTTTAAAGACTCATTTCCTGTACTAAAATTGCTGTGTTCATTAGAATCAGTAGTGCCCACCTTATTTCCTGGTTGAAGGATATCCAGCATTATATAGTCTTTTTGTCCACAACCTCACTGTCTTTAGGTCAATAACAGAACACCTGATCCTAGATATCTAGGGACTATGTAAGACAGGTTTCACGTAAGTAGCCCCTAATTACTGATCGAGTCATTGACACCTAGGGTGGAACTTTTGGTTCTAACTTTAAGAATGTAAACTAAAATCTGAACAACAAATCTAAAATTCAGACTGATCAGACCAAAGTACAGATATCCACTGCGTTAATGTCCATTGTGTTTCCTCAGCCAATTCCTTTCTTGTTTTCCTACCTTAGTACCTTAGCACTCAGGCTTTTGCAGTACTAAGTCCCAGGTTTGAGTCTCAGCCAGGGTACTATATGCATAGAGTTATATTCTCGCTGTGTTTCTGTGTGGGTTTCCTCTATGCTCTCTGGATTTCTCCAAAATCCACAAAATCCACAGTTAGCTTAACTATCTTGAGCTCAAAACTACCCTTAGACTGTGTTAATGACATATGTATATGGTAGAGACATAGATTGTGAGCCCCTTTGAGGGACAGCTAATGACATGACTATCCTCTTCGGCAGAGGTAACACTTGGTCTTCCTTTTCTAGGTAGGTCCCAATGAGAGCCAGTAATGAAACTATGGTTATTATATATACATATGGTATATATATATATTAACAACTATGGTATATATATATATTAACAATTCAAAGGACAAAAGTAGTTTAAATAATGATGGGGTAATGCCCTTTTTTTGGCTTCCCCATCCAACATATCATGCTAATTACAGGCTTCAGATCTCAATCAACATCCGCTCAGGTCTCCAATGAGTAGGCAAGCCTTGCTGTAATATATTGCTGCATCTCTTCTCCCCTAGACAGTAATGTAGAATGAGTCTTTTTGGAGGGTTATTGCAGACCTGTAAGT